>NC_041391.1:679620384-679643454 GCF_002162155.2 Triticum dicoccoides
CCCGCCTCTGCCTCGCCGTCGCCTCTGCCTCGCCGCGCCCCAGCTGCCCCGCGCCACCGTCGCCTCTGCCTCGCTTTGGTCAGGACCGGCACCGCCCCCCTTTCCCCCCTGTTTTTTTGTTGCAAATATATAGATGTATTTTCCTGATTATATGTATATGTATGAGTATATGTATCTACGTATATCTGTCTATATGTCTTTTTTTTAGATTTTTTGTTTTTTGCATTTTTATAAAAATTATATATGTATGTATATATGTTCTCTGTGTATATATATGTTGATGTATATATGCAAAAGATAGATTTTTAGAAAAAATAGTATTTTTTTCTATTCATAGATTTTTTGGTGATATTGATTATTGTAAATATGCAAATGTTTGTATATTCATATAAAAAATGAATTAGGCAAAATCTTTACCTTTTTTCTAAAATTTCTATTTGAACATTATTTAAAAAAAACAAGCAATACTACTTCATGTATTTTTAAGAAGGAAGAAGAAGAAAAAGAATGAGAGGAAATAGGAAATAAGAAAAGGAAGAAGAGGAAACCAATACTACTTCATGCAAATGTTTGTTCATATATAATGTAGATGTCTATGTATGTATGGAATGATATCGATGGATGTATGTATATAGAACATTCGTACAAAATATGACGAATCCAATATGACCAATGTCCCCCTCCGGTTAACTCGGGAACACTAACTCTCTCGGAGAAAAAAATGTTATCGGGGAAAAAAATGTTATCAGGGTCGAGGGTCGTCAAACATGAGAGGAAAAAGAGGATATAAAAAGAAGAGGAAGAAGAAAAAAAAGAGGAGAAGATCTTCTCCTCTACTCTTTCTTTTCCTCTTTTTTTTTCTTCTTCTTCCTCTTTTTTTTATCGGAACGAGGGTCGTCGAGGGTCGCCGAGCGGTAGAGGAAACCGTAATTAAATAGCAAGTATCGTCGGTGTGAGATACATGTGGCCGTCGGTGTCGGACACTACATCCACGTCCCACAAGTGAAGCGGGCGTCGATGCCCACGTCACTTGTGGGACATAGATGTATAGTGTTCAACGCCGACGCCGACGTCTCATTCTTTTTTTCTAAAATTTCTATTTGAACATTATTTAAAAAAAACAAGCAATACTACTTCATGTATTTTTAAGAAGGAAAAAACAAGCATATTATTTTCCCATGTACGTATGTCATCGTTGTCGATATACCCCCTCCCGATAGCTTCAACACGTGGGGGGGGGGGTCGATATTACCCCCTCCTTGAAGCGTTCTTGAGGCCACCCCTAACCCTTGAAGCGTTGTCGAGGGCCACCCGAAACCCTAGAGAAGCAGCATCGAGGCCACTAATTAATATGATTCCTTATTGTGATTAGCTAGCTAGTTCTACATTTGCCACTAATATATCCATCTGTCATGTTTGAATAATAATTGCCATGTTGTAAATAATTGTAGAAACTATGGACACCCCCCGAGATGAAGCACAAGAAGCGTTGTTGAGGGACATAATCGCACAAGGAAGTGATGCCGTCTGCTCGTTGATGTTTCTCAACGACATCGATGGTCTGGAAGGAGAGTGTGAAGAAGCAGCTGGCTATGATTATGATGGCTCTGATGACCCAATGCCGGTGTAAGAAGTAGACCGTGAGGACGGCTCCGGTGACCGAACCGAGTCCGGCCAGGTATATATATTAGTTAAGCCTATGCTGACTAGCTAATTGATGCATTCATTGTTTTGGTACGTACACATATTAATTAACTCTCGTCTTTGTTCCATTTTCTAGCCCTCTGTATCGAGCAGAACTTCGGTAAAGAGACGAGGCCCGAAGAAAAAGTTGAGCTCGGATGAAAGGTTTGAGATCATAGCAATCGCGCGCGACGGCCAACCGATTGAACCCATCCGGATAAAGAAGGCATTTGTTGCTCAATGCGGGGTTCTGGTTAGGGACAAGATCCCGATCAGCATCCAGCAATGGTATAAGCCTAAGAACGAAGACCCTGAGGTGTCTTATGTCAATGATCTGCAGAAAAATGATCTTTGGACTGAGCTGAAGTCAAATTTCACCCTACCGCCAGAGGATGATCCGGAGAAGCCAGTTAAAGAGCAATTAATCAAGTCTTTTGCTCTTAAGAAGATGGTAGACCAATTCAGGAATTGGAAGAAAGACCTGAATAGGTTTGTCGATAAAAAAGAGACACCAGAATTCAAGGGCAGATATGAGAAGATCGGAGATGATTGGCCCGCATTTGTGGCCCACAAGACATCGGAAAAGAGTAAAAAGATGTTGGCAACAAACAAGCAAAATGCCGCGAAGAAGAAGCTTCACCATCGCATGGGGTCAGGTGGCTACCTCATAGCCCGGCCTAAGTGGGCGAAGGCTGAGAATGATCTGCTTGATAAAGGGATCGAACCAGAGACAATGAACTGGCCAGACCGTTGCCGGACTTGGTTCTTCGGGGCTGGCGGAACCTTGGACCTTGTATCAGGGAAGTGCATTTGGACGGACGATCAATTGGACATACCAGTCAAGAGGCTTCAGCAATATATCGAAGCAACGCAGCAAGGGACGTTTGTTCCAAACAGAGAGAACGACAAGCTCACAATGGCCCTCGGGAATCCTGAGCACCCTGGAAGGACACGAGGCACGCCAGGCTCCGTTTCGTGGAAGGTTGGGTTTCCGGACGCAGGTGGTTACAAATGCCAGGAGAGGAGGAAGAAAGTGCAACAGACCGAACTGCAGGCACTGCATGCAAGGGTACAAGCGATAGAGGAACGAGAAGCAAATCGCAGCAAACGACCTGCCGAAGCTTCCCTTGAAGCTACCCTGCCATCTCAGCGGAGAAACAGCGTGGCTTCCACCGAGCTGCTTCAGCCGGAGCATGCCTTGACGGCTCCTGCCAGCTATCCCGTGGATGCTATCATGGAGGCTCAAAATTGCCACCTTATGGCGCAATGGATGAATTTGAAGGTCAAGGCGGCTGTTGGCTCTGTTTATCTTACTGAATCCGGCGCAACTTTTCACTGCCGGCCGATTCCAGAAGGATATGCTAGGGTGATGGTGGATGAAATAACGGAGAGATTTGAGGACCTCCTGCTTGACCACCCTACCGGTGAAGGGGAGACTCGGCTGGGTTCTGCTCTGAAGACTCCATGCCTATGTCGGAAGGATCTCATCAACCTTCCGAACTGGACGCCTCCGCCTCCTCCTCCTCCTCCGGCGAGTCAGGGCACTCCGCCTCCTCCACCGCCTCCTCCTCGGGCGAGTGACGATCAGGGCACTCGGCCGGCTCCTTCTCCGGCGCGTGGCGGCACTCTCCGCCTGCGTCGGCGCGCCCGAGCAGCCAGCCTCCTCCTCCGCCTCGTCAGCAAGGGCGGAAGAGACCCGCCGCCGCTCCGGCTGCTCCGGCGTGTTGTAGTCCTTCTCCTCCGCCTCATAAGCAAGGAAAGAAGACATCCGCTCCGTCTGCTCTGTCGGTGTCTAGCAGTACAGCCAAAGGCGGGAGGACATACAGATTCGGTCCTTCTCTGAAGACTCCAGAGAAGTTACCATACGAGATGACCCCAGAGGAGAACGCGAAGATCGCGCGAACCGAAGTGAAGGACTGATTTCGAGGGTTGAAAGCATAGAGACATCCACCTCCGGAGGAGAAGGTAGATCCGGTGAAAGCGAAGCGCACTCTGGCTGCCCTGACAAAACCACCCAAGTCTCCGCCGAAAGGCAACTAGAGTGCATTATTCGAAAGGCATTTGCCGAAGCGGAGAGGTCGGGAAGTACTGTCAGTGATCAAAGGATGAAAGAACGACGGGCTGGGAAACAAATTGCCCAGCTCGGCGAACAAGCAAAGCAATCGTGCCCCCTGATGAAGCTATGTACCTAGGGTAGGGTCATGGACCTGTCCAAACTACCCTACCCAAGAACATCTCTGGAAGAAACCACCTGTCAGTCGACCTAGAGGTGTTCCACTCGATGGACTCGAGGACACTCGACCATGAAGATAACCACTTGACCATGAAGCTAACCACTCGACGGCCAGGAGATCTAAAGTCACTCTGCATGCAACGGTCTGTCATTAAGTAGCCTTTATGGTCTTCATAGCACTTTATGTGGGTGTTACCAGTAACCCCCCTGTCTTAATGTACTTTAAACCCTGCATAACTGAGGGCCGGAGGGGTCTGGCGAACTCTATATAAGCCACACCCCTCCTCAGTGTAAAGGGTTCACACCCCTGTAACTCACACGCATATAATCCAGTCGATCGCCTCCGGGCACCAAGACGTAGGGCTGTTACTTCCTCCGAGAAGGGCCTGAACTCGTAAAACTCTCGCGTGTACAACTACTCCATAGCTAGGATCTTGCCTCTCCCTTAGTACCCCCTACACTACTGTCAGACTTAGAACCACGACAGTTGGCGCCCACCGTGGGGTAGGTGTCTTAGCGACTTATTGGAGAAGTTGCAATTTTTTCCGATCTCCTTCATCATGGTTTCAGGCGGAGTTTTGGTTGAGGGCCGCCAGATCCGTCTCGGCGCGCTCACGTTCATTACCGACGACTCTGCCTGGCTTCAGGAGGCTCCGCTCGACGTCGACGCGCTCCTAGTCCGTGGAGCGACGCACTTTCACGCGTGCGTCCGCGGTGTCCTCCTGTGGCAACCGTCGACGCAGTATCGACCGGTTTTTGTGTCATCCTCCCTCCCTGCTTCCCGCCGGCGCAAGCGCTCCGGTCGGTCGAGCCTTCAGCGGTGGGTGACGCACGCTGTGGCTCGCCAGTCAACCACCGCCCAAGTCGTGGCAATCGAGCCCGATGAATCTCTCTACGGCCTGTTCGACCTATCGACTGGCTTCGCAGAGACTGCATCCGAGTGCGACAATAGTGATCCAGCGGTGGAGGTCCTGATGGTCAATGGACCACACGGTCCCCCCGGTTTTCCCGGTGCTGGAGGAGGCGACGGCGGAGGCGATCCGTCGCGCGACCATGAAGAGTACCTTCCCGAGCACCTCAATTCACTGCAAAGGGAAGAACTTCGCCGCCGGAACATGGATGCACTTCACACTCCTATCGTTGGAGAAACCCCTGGGGCTCGCGACTTAGAGGACGCGCGCTTGGCCAACTTGGTTGAGCGCACTCGACTAGAGAACCTTCAGCGAGCACTCGACGAGCACGCGCGGCAACGGGTTCTAGACTCCAGTCGACGTCAACTCTTTCCACCACCGACTCAGGTATATCGAACTCCGATTCAGAATCTAGCAGCTGCAGCCCGTATAGCAGAGTCGCTTCAGCCTTCCCAGTCAGAGGCTGGCAGAGGCTTGATGCAGATCAGAGATTTGCTCCGTGCAGCAGGAGATCAAAATTCAGCCGTATCATAGTCGCGGAACAGGATTCACAGCAGATCCGTGGCTGTGAATACAGTCCAGTCGGCTCATAGCCCCAGATCGCCCCCGAGGCGTGAGGGGCGTGGAGACCGGCACGATCAGTACAAGAACCGTGAGTAGTATGATCACCGATTCGATCGCGATGATCGACATCGAGTGCCCACCGCTCCCCCAAGGGGTGGATCCTACGCACCTCGATAGCAGGATGATAGACACCAGCACAGTGGTGGGCGAAGGATTCCAGTCGACCCCAGGGAACCAGGCTTTGATGCGAGGTCCATCATCGTTCAAGGTCTGGTCGACCGGAACAGAGCTCACAGAGAGGGTCACGATAGAGATGTACCCACCAATAGCCGAGTGCATGTCTCAGGAGAGTGTTTCAGCAGAGCCAATAGGGCCGCAGTGATTCCCCCCAACTTCAGGTTGGCGACTGGAGTCCGTAAGTTCAATGGTGAGTCTAAGCCTGATACTTGGCTTGAAGACTACCGAGTGGCTGTCCAGATCGGTGACGGAAATGATGAGGTGGCCATGAAACATCTGCCTCTTATGTTGGAGGGATCGGCCAGAGCATGGTTGAATCAGTTGACACCCAGCAGCATTTACACGTGGGAAGATCTTTCCCGAGTGTTTGTCAGAATGTTTGAAGGAACATGCAAGCGACCAGCAGGACTGACAGAGCTGCAATCTTGTGTGCAGAAGTCGAATGAGACTTGAGAGATTACATCCAGAGATGGATCACATTACTTCACACGGTAGAGAATGTATCTGATCACCAGGCAGTCTGCGCCTTCAAGGAAGGCGTTAAGTACAGAGAGCTAAGCCTGAAATACGGTCGAACCAGAGACATGTCTCTGAGTCGAATGATGGAGATAGCCACCAAATATGCGAATGGTGAGGAAGAGGACCGGCTCCGGAGTGGCAAGCACAAGTCAGTCACCCAGGAAACCGGAGGAGGGAACTCCAGTCGGAAGCAAAAGCGGAAAGCCGAGCCAGCTGCTCCTGGAGAAGCCTTGGCCGTGACTCAAGGAAAGTTCAAAGGAAAGCCCAAAGGGCCTTGGAACCCCAAGAAAGTGAAGGATAAAGAGGGAAATGACGTGATGGATTTACCGTGTAACATCCACATGAAGAAAGATGAAGAGGGTAATTTCATTTACTCGAAGCATACCACTCGGCAGTTCCAGGGGAAACAGTCCAAGGATAAGGAAAAGGAGTCGGACAAAGTTGAGGACAAGGGGGATAGTGATGAGGAATATCCTCAGGTCAATTCCACTCTGGTGATTTTTGCTGACGTTGAGAGCAAAAGTCGACTGAAAGTTATAAACCGAGAGGTGAATATGGTTGCTCCGGTGACACCCAATCATCTGAAGTGGTCTCAGACGGCCATCACATTCGATCAGTCTGATCACCCGACGCACATAGCCACCCCTGGGAGACAAGCTCTAGTGGTCGACCCAGTCGTCAAAGGCACTCGACTGACTAAAGTGCTGATGGATGGCGACAGTAGTTTGAATATACTGTATGCAGAGACGCTGAAAGGGATGGGCATTCCGATGTCCAGACTCAGCATGAGCAACATGAGTTTCTATGGAGTCATCCCTGGCAAGAAGGCCTCGTCACTCGGCCAGATTGCTCTCGATGTGGGTTTTGGTGATTCCAAAACCTTCCGCAAAGAAAAGTTGACATTTGAGGTTGTGGATTTCCAAAGTGCTTATCACGCTATTTTGGGCAGGCCAGCTTATGCATGTTTTATGGCTCGACCATGCTACGTGTACCTCAAATTAACGATGCCCGGCCCCAAAGGTGTGATCACTGTTACTGGCAACCGGAAGAAGGCGGAAGAGTGCTTTCAGAAAGGCTCAAAGATCGCCGATGCCCAGATGGTAGCAGAAGAGTGGCAGGAACACCAGAGATATGCACACACGAGTAATTTGTTGTGAGCCAAGAAGCCTGCTATGGAATCAGCGTTTCAGTCGTCCGGTGAGACAAAACCAGTTCACATCCACCCGACCGACCCCAATGCTGCTCCGACTAATATCTCCACAACACTCGATCCCAAATAGGAAGAAGTGCTCATCCAGTTCCTCCGTGAGAACTGGGACATCTTTGCATGGAAACCTTCTGACATGCCAGGTGTACCCAGGAGGCTGGCTGAGCACCGTCTGCGAGTCGATTCAAAGGCAAAACCTGTCAAGGAACATCTGCGACGGCCCGCCATCCAGAAAAGGAAGGCTATTGGCAAAGAGGTGGCTCGGCTCTTAGCAGCAGAGTTTATCCGAGAGATTTACCACTCCGAGTGGCTCGCCAATGTTGTTATGGTCCCCAAGAAGGACAAGTCAGTTCGCATGTGCATTGACTTTAAACATATCAATCGGGCCTATCTGAAAGATCATTTTCCTCTTCCCCGCATCGACCAAATAGTCGACTCGACTGCGGGATGTGAGCGACTGTCTTTCTTAGACGCCTATTCCGGGTACCATCAGATCCGTCTGTATGGACCCGATGAGATCAAAACGGCTTTCATCACCCCATTCGGATGCTTCTGTTATGTCACCATGCCATTCGGCCTCAAGAATGCCGGAGCCACGTTCATGAGGATGATTCAGAAGTGTTTGCTCACTCAAATCAGTCCGAATGTCGAAGCATACATGGATGATATTGTGGTCAAGTCACGGAAAGGTTCCGACCTGCTGACTGACCTCGCTGAAACATTTGCCAACCTCAGGAGGTATGATATCAAGCTCAATCCATCCAAGTGCACATTCGGAGTTCCTGGCGGAAAATTACTCGGTTTTCTCGTTTCCGAACGAGGAATCGACGCGAATCCAGAGAAAGTGGGCACTATACTCCAAATGAAAAGACATGTGTGTGTGCACGATGTTCAGAAGCTTATTGGTTGCTTGGCCGCTTTAAGTCGATTCATCTCTCGTCTCGGTGAAAAGGCATTGCCTCTTTACCGACTGATGAAGAAGTCAGACAAGTTCGAGTGGACTCCTGAAGCTGATGCAGCGTTTGTAGAGTTAAAAACCCTGCTTTCCATCCAGCCGGTGCTTGCTGCCCCGATCAGCAAAGAGCCTTTGCTACTTTACATTGCAGCCACAGGACAAGTCATCAGTACAGTACTTACGGTCGAGCGGGAAGAAGAAGGGAAAGCCTTCAAAGTTCAGCGCCCAGTATATTATATTTCTGAAGTCCTGACCCCATCAAAGCAAAGATACCCTCATTATCAGAAGCTTGTATATGGGATTTATATGACCACGAAGAAAGTTGCTCACTATTTCTCTGACCATACCATTACAGTCGTCAGCGATGCCCCATTATCAGAGATTCTGCACAACAGAGATGCAACTGGTCGAGTGGCAAAATGGGCGATTGAACTCCTTCCCTTGGATATCAGATTTGAGGCAAAGAAAGCTATCAAGTCCCGAGCAATAGCAGATTTCCTCACCGAGTGGACTGAACAGCAATTGCCGACTCAAGTTCACTCGGAGCACTGGACCATGTTCTTTGATGGCTCTAAAATGCTGAACGGTTCCGGTGCTGGGGTAGTGTTGGTTTCCCCCCGAGGAGATAAGCTCAGATATGTACTCCAGATTCACTTTGATTCCTCCAACAACAAAGCAGAATACGAAGCACTTTTGTATGGGTTGCGTATGGCCATTTCACTCGGCGTCCGTCGCCTCATGGTCTACGACGACTCAGATTTGGTGGTTAACCAAGTGATGAAGGAGTGGGACGTCAGAAGCCCAGCTATGACTGGTTACTGCAACACAGTAAGAAAGCTGGAGAAGAAATTCGAGGGGTTAGAGCTTCATCACATACCCCGACTAAAAAATCAAGCAACTGATGATTTGGCGAAGATAGGTCCCAAGAGTGAAGCCATTCCAAGTGGCGTGTTTTTGGAGCATGTCCATGCGCCGTCAGTTCAAGAGGATCCTTTCACCGAAGAAGCCCCGCAGCCAAAAAGTGCCACGGATCCGACTGAAGTTGAGGTCCCAGCCGTGGTCGACCTAATCATGGAAGTTCTGGTTATCACTCCCGACTGGACAGAGCCTTACATCACGTATATCCTAAGGAAAGAGCTCCCAAAGAATGAAGAAGAGGCTCGATAGATCATCCATCGATCCAAGGCCTTTACTGTCATGAAGGGACAGTTGTACAGAGAAAGCGCGACTTGAGGCAGCCAGAAATGCATAACGCCGCAAGAGGGTCGAATAATTCTCAACGACATCCACTCGGGGACCTGTGGCCATCATGCGTCCTCTCGGACTATCGTGGCTAAAGCATACCGAGCGGGTTTTTACTGGCCCAAAGCAAACGAAATAGCGAAAGAAATAGTCGACATGTGTGAAGGATGCCAGTTCTACTCCAATATGTCACACAAGCCCGCCTCAGCCTTGAAGACTATTCCAAACGTCTGGCCTTTCGCTGTTTGGGGGTTAGATATGGTTGGGCCACTGAGAACTGGCAGGAGCGGCTTCACCCATGTACTGGTGGCAGTCGACAAGTTCACCAAGTGGATCGAAGCCAAGCCTATTAAAAATCTTGATGCTGGTACTGCCATCAACTTCATCAGGGAATTGATATTCAGATATGGAGTTCCGCATAGCATCATCACCGATAATGGGTCAAACTTCGATTCCGACCAATTCAAAGCCTTCTGCGCTTCTCAAGGCACACGAGTCGACTACGCTTCAGTCGCCCACCCCCAGTCGAATGGACAAGCAGAAAGAGCAAACGACCTAATTCTCAAAGGACTGAAACCCCTGTTGGTGCGTGATCTCAAGCACATAGCAGGCGCGTGGGTCGACGAACTTCCTTCAGTACTTTGGGGATTGAGGACTACCCCAAATCGGTCGACTGGGAGAACTCCATTCTTTCTGGTCTATGGAGCTGAAGCGGTTCTGCCAAGTGACCTGCTTCACAATGCACCGCGAGTCGAGCTCTACTCTGAAGTCGAAGCAGAGCAAGCCCGGAAGGATGCACTCGACCTTCTGGAAGAAGAAAGAGAGATGGCCATGATCCGATCGACCATCTATCAGCAAGACTTGCGTCGATTCTACGCCAAAAATGTGAAGAGCCGAGCCTTCCAAGAAGGAGACTTGGTCCTCTGAGTGGACCAACAGAAACCACACAAACTCGCCCCTACATGGGAAGGCCCCTTCATCGTCACCAAAGTTCTCCACAATGGAGCATACCTTCTTTACAACGTCGATTGCCAGATTGACGAGCCACGAGCTTGGAATGTGGATCTGCTCCGCCCCTTTTACACTTAAGTACTCACTCGGATGAGATGTAATAAAAGTATTCCTGTAGTTTATCAATCAAAGACAAAAGTGTTATATTTTCCCATTGATTGTTGCTGCTTTTGCTTATCTAAGAAATCCCCCAGTGGGTGGCTTAGCTGCGAATCCGTTTCGCCTAAGTTTGTAAAAAAAAATCCTGCCAAGTGACGAGCAAGCCTCTCACTCGGAGAATTAGCTGCGAATCCGTTTCGCCTAAGTGTTTGAAAACCTACCGAGTGGAGAGCAAACCTCCCACTCGGAGACTTAGCTGCGAATCCGTTTCGCCTAAGTGTTTGAAAACCTACCGAGTGGAGAGCAAACCTCCCACTCGGGGGCTTAGCTGTGAATCCGTTTTGCCTAAGTGTTAAAAATCCTACCGAGTGGAGAGCAAACCTCCCACTCGGGGGCTTAGCTGCAGTCCAGTACTCGCCTAAGTGTTTAAAAATCCTACCGAGTGGAGAGCAAACCTCCCACTCGGGGGCTTAGCTGCGGTCCAGTACTCGCCTAAGTGTTTAAAAATCCTACCGAGTGGAGAGCAAACCTCCCACTCGGGGGCTTAGCTGCAGTCCAGTACTCGCCTAAGTGTTTAAAAATCCTACTGAGTGGGGAGAAAACCTCCCACTCGGGGGCTTAGCTGCAGTCCAGTACTCGCCTAAGTTTGAAATACACTCCGATCCGCAAGGACGACAAGGTGTAGGTCGACTGCTACCTTCTCCTTCGAGTTACGACACAAACACAATGGGAAGAAATAAAAATCCTACCGAGTGGTGAGCCTGTCTCACACTCTGGGGCTTAGCTGCAATCCAGTAATCGCCTAAGTATTTGAAATCCTACTGAGTGGTGAGTCTGCCTCTCACTCGGAGGCTTAGCTGCAGTCCAGAACTCGCCTGAGCATTTGAAATCCTACCGAGTGGTGAGTCTGCCTCTCACTCGGAGGCTTACCTGCAGTCCAGAACTCGCCTAAGCATTTGAAATCCTACTGAGTGGTGAGTCTGCCTCTCACTCGGAGGCTTAGCTGCGGTCCAGTACTCGCCTAAGTATTTGAAATCCTACTGAGTGGTGAGTCTGCCTCTCACTCGGAGGCTTGGCTACAGTCCAGAACTCGCCTAGGCATTTGAAATCCTACCGAGTGGTGAATCTACCTCTCACTCGGAGGCTTAGCTGCGGTCCAGTACTCGCCTAAGTATTTGAAATCCTACCGAGTGGTGAGTCTGCCTCTCACTCGGAGGCTTAGCTGCAGCCTAGTGCTCGCCTAAGTGTTTAAAATCCTACCGAGTGGTGAGTCTGCCTCACACTCGGAGGCTTAGTTGCAGTCCAACACTCGCCTAAGTACGAAAATCGTTCCGACCCGCAAGGACGACGAGGTGCAGGTCGACTGTTACCTTCTCCCCCGGGCTTCGGCACAAATACAACGTGCGCTCTGCAAGTACGGCGATGTGCAGGTCGACTGCTACCTTCTCCTTCGAGCTTTGGCACAAATACAATGTGCGCTTCATCCTGGGCCGCAAGGACGCAAGTCGACTGAAATCTGTGCTCCAACCTGCAAGAGCACGTCCCAAGCACAAAAATATATTCCGGCCAAAGAACAATGTTCATTCGAAGACAAATGCAAGCATATTCAACGGTAAAGCCAAGTTCAGATATCATCCTACGGATCCAGAAGTGCTCAGGCATCAAGCCTGTTAAAGTTTATCGGTTACAAAAACCACTCGACATTCTGAGGCAAATTTAAAGCATCAAGCATAGAAGTTTTTTACTCCTCCGGTGGAGGACTGGAAGGCGCGACGAACTCGTCCAGGTCGATTCCATCAGCAATCCGAGTGGCAGCAGCAATGAATGTCTCCATGAAGAATCGGAAGTCATGCTTCTTAGTATTGGCCACCTTGAGGGACGCCAGCTTTTCCTCTCTTGCAACTTTGCAGTGAACACGGACTAAAGACAGAGCTACATCAGCACCGCACCTGGCAGAAGACTTCTTCCACTCTTGCACTCGGCTTGGGACTTCATTCAGTCGAGTCATCAAAGACTCGAGGTCATTCTGAAGCGTCTCCCGTGGACAGAGTGTCACGTCGGTACGCGACGCCACAACCTTCAGTCGGGCAACATAGTCAACCACACCAGCGACTTGTGACTCCAGTCGGAGCATGTTCATGGCAGCATCATCCTTCACAGGAGAGCTAATGGGATCCAGGCCTGTCTCCACTCGACTGGTCTCCTCCTCGAAATTTTGGCAGAATTCTGTACACACAAGTCAAACATAAACCAGCAGTTCCGCGACGAATCAACGGTGACAAGTCAGTCGAGTGAGAAAGGTTACCTTGAAGCATGAGGAACAACTTCTTGGCAAGCCCTCCCAGATAACTTCCAAATCATTCTTCTTTCCCCCCAGTTCACTAGCCTTGTCACTCAGATCAATCTTGTCATTCTTCAGACGGCTGACTTCCTTGTTGGCCACGTCGAGAGCAGCTTTCAAGTTGGCGTTCTCTTCTTCAAGCTTGCCGACTGAAGTCAGCTTCTCTTCCGCAAGCTTCGTTTTGTCCAGAGCCACCTTCTGCGCTTCAGCAAGTTCTTGGTCCTTCTTCTTCAGAGCCTCCGTTTTTTCTGCAAAATGACAAGGAGGTCAGAATCAATAATGTGCAGAAGGAAGGAAACAGTCATCAAGTTCTCACCAATCGTACCTTTTGCCTCATCCTTCGCCTTCTGAAAGTTCTCCTGAACAATTTTCAAGTCAAGGTCGAGCTGGATATGTTTCTTTTCCAACTCAGTGTAGCGGGCCACGAGCTTGCAAGATTTCTGCAAAGAGTCAGTCGACAAACATCAAAGAGAGGTTACTTCCGAGTCACTAAGAGAAAAACAGTAACGTTTCTAAGACTACAGTCGAATCAAAATATTGAACAGTAGTCTCGGGGACTACACCCAGTGGGTGCACTCAGCATGCCCCCACTAATTCTATCGACTCGATCCGATCAGTCGACCGAAAGGAACAAAGAGATTATGGTCTCATCATAATATACAAAGAAAAGAGAGAGAGTTCTTCAGACTACAGTCGACTGCCAGCAGTCCACCATAGTCTCGGGGACTTCACCCAGTGGGTGCACTCAGCATGCCCCCGCAGGTCCTAATGTTCCACTCGACATGGTCCGACTAGACCAAGTGAAGAAATTTCAACTACAAAGACTATAGTCGACTGCCAGCAGTCCACCATAGTCTCGGGGACTACACCCAGTGGGTGCACTCAGCGTGCCCCCACAAGTCTACAAACCCAATCGACACACCCAGTGGGTGTACAGACACAAAGATCTTTGGAAAGAAAATCTTCAGATAACATATCCTAACAGAACAGGCGGTTACCAACTAACCTGGACATTGCTCTGAAGGGCTGAGCTTGCATCACAAGCCGCTTGGCTGGCTTTCCGGATCGCCTTCACCTGCTCCATCATAATCCCCGCCTGGCGTATAGCCTCCTTAGCAGCGCCCGCCTGGTCCTCTGGGACGTGGTGTGTGGCGAAAAGGGAGGGCGGCTCAGCAGTCGACGACGAAGGCTGGACACTCGTCAGCGGCACAGCGAAGGTCACAGAATGCCGAGCGATGTCGCCACCTTCTTGAACCAGTACCTCAGGTGCTGACGCAGTCCGAGTGGCCTTACCAGCCACGGCCTTTCTATTCTTCCTCGCCCTTAGGGGCACCTCGTCATCATCATCAGGGAGATCAATGACGTGACGAGGAGCTGCAAGATAAATCCAGAGTTGGAAACGAAGATCCAATCGACCAAAAGCGAAAACTACAAGAGAACGTACAAGGGTTGGAGGTGACAATGTCTTCCATTTCTTGGTCGCCGTCCTTGGCGGAGGTCTCGGAGGTAGCAGCACTACAGATTTCAGAAACCAGTCGGTTAGTCGATGAGTCGACCGGAAGTTCACTCGAGCTGAACAAGGAAACACAAATCCTGCTGTTACCCAGAGATGGTGGGAATGGCCATTTTCATCTTGGGCAAGGCCTTCGGCGGCTTTGATGACTCCGCCCGCGGATGCTTCAGCGCTTTTTCAGTCGGCGCCGGTGAGGCCGTCCGAGGGCGCTTTGTCGACGGCACAACGGGTGCAACCGCTTTGCCGCGCTCCCTGGCGTGGTCGTGGGCGAGCTTGGATCGCCTTTCCGTGCGAGGAGGATCGACTTCCATTTCCTCCTCCTCCTCGTCAGAGCCGTCTTCAACCTCTTCCCCCTCGCCGTTAGATTGCCACTCCTCCTCCTCACTTTCACCTCCACTCGCCTCTCCCTCCTCGTCTTGTTCCTGCGCCCCGTTGGGCATCGAGTACATTTCAGTCGTGTCCTAAAAGACAGTAAACAACACAAAAGTCAGTCGGTTGATTTCAAGTAGACAGAATGGAAAAAACAGAATCACAGTCGGAAATGCAGAATTGGACCTTGTCAACTTCATATGATTGGTCGAGTGGAACGACCCTCCTGGCTCCTCGGGGGTTGTCCTTGTTCCCCGTAATGCTTCCCATCCACCTCTCCAGCGTGGCATCGTCGATCTCCTCCGGGTGGATCCGACTGGCGTCCTCAGTTCCAGAATACATCCACATAGGATGATCTCGAAATTGGAGCGGCTGGATGCGCCGCCGGAGGAAGACCTCCAGGAGGTCCATACCAGTCACCCCGTCGTGGATGAGCTGCACGACACGCTCGACCAGCACTCTCACCTGCGCCTTCTCTTCCGGGATCACCTTCAAAGAGGAGGGCGTCCTCACTCGTTCCATGGAAAAGGGAGGGAGCCCGATCGACTGCCCTGGCATCGGCTAGTCCTTGCAGTAAAACCAAGTCGACTGCCACCCACAGACGGAGTCGGGCAAAACCATGGTCGGAAAAGAACTTTTCCCTCTCAACTGGATCCCAAGGCCCCCACACATCTGAATCACATGTGTCCTCTCGTCACTCGGATTTGCCTTCTTCATTGTCTGGGAGCGACAGGTGAAGATGTGCTTAAAGAGACCCCAGTGAGGCCGGCAACCCAAGAAGCACTCACACAAAGATACATAGGCGGCAAGGTACACTATGGTGTTGGGTGTGAAGTGGTGGAGTTGCGCCCCAAAGAAATTCAGAAACCCCCGGAAGAAAGGGTGGGGCAATAAAGAAAAACCACGGTCGACGTGGGTGGCCAGAAGAACGCACTCACCCTCCTGAGGCTGCGGCTCTGACTCCCTCCCCGGGAGCCGCGCCGATCCATGGGGGATCAGCCCTCCGTCAGCCAGGTCGTCGAGATCCGCCTGACTAATTGTTGAGCGGATCCAGTCGCCCTGGATCCAGCCCGGCGGCAGGCCGACCCTCGATGAAGAGCCACTCCGACTGGTTCCCCTCCCCTTCGCCTTCGCCGTCGCTTTCTTCGCCCGCTCTAGGGACGCCGTCTTCTCCTTCACCATCGTCGCCGGTGCAGCACGCACGGAGCAGCGACACTAAGGCAGAAGCGAACGCGGCGGAGAAATCTGGAGAAGAGGGGGGAATGAGGACGCACTGTTGAAAAACCCTTGTCCGACGCTTTATATAAGGCTGCTTCCAAGTGGCTAACATGTAGGCCCGGACGATCCTGTCAAATCCCGCAACAGTCACGCACGCGATACGTGGTGAAAAAGGTGGCGCAGAGATCGAGGCGTCCCTGCCTTATCCTGTTCAATTGCTGCGGCTACGCCCCGTCCTGCGCGCTTCCCAAAATTTGAATCCCACAAAATCCGTGGCTTGCAGAACAACTCGTCGGGCGAAAGATCTCCTCCACTCTGTCACTCCGAGCTCTCCAGGTGAAAACTTCACTCGACAGATACAAAGAATGGATCAAGGCGACTGAAAAAGAAGTTGATGTTGTCACCTAAAAGTTCATTGATCCTAGACAAGACATACTCATAGCACGAGAAATGGGTCGGAAGAATTTTCGACTCCTTCCCCACTCAAACCTTGATCCATTCGGGGGCTAATGATGAATCTATGTACCTAGGGTAGGGTCATAGACCTGTCCAAACTACCCTACCCAAGGACATCTCTAGAAGAAACCACCTGTCAGTCGACCTAGAGGTGTTCCACTCGACGGACTCGAGGACACTCGACCATGAAGATAACCACTCGACCATGAAGCTAACCACTCGACGGCCAGGAGATCTAAAGTCACTCTGCATGCAACGGTCTGTCATTAAGTAGCCTTTATGGTCTTCATAGCACTTTATGTGGGCGTTACCAGTAACCCCCCTGTCTTAATGTACTTTAAACCCTGCATAACTGAGGGCCGGAGGGGTCTGGCGAACTCTATATAAGCCACACCCCTCCTCAGTGTAAAGGGTTCGCACCCCTGTAACTCACACGCATATAATCCAGTCGACCGCCTCCGGGCACCGAGACGTAGGGCTGTTACTTCCTCCGAGAAGGGCCTGAATTTGTAAAACTCTCGCGTGTATAACTACTCCATAGCTAGGATCTTGCCTCTCCCTTAGTACCCCCCTACACTACTGTCAGACTTAGAACCACGACACCCCCCGCTCAAGGTGCCTGCTAGCGACATCGTCGATCTGAGGATGGTGCCCGGTTATAGCAATCCTGGAGATTACCTGTCCGACGATGTACATTATGATTTCTTGGAGGTGCAGATACAAAGATACGAGTATGGGAAGCCTTTCGTCAAAGATGAAAGATCTCTATCAACGATGATGCGAAGATTGCATGATTGGTACATGAAAACCTGCAGAGAGAGTCTGAGGGGAGGAGTACTTTGTATGTGAGAGTTAAAAAGGAGCATGACCTCGTTGGAATTGAACTGTTGCATGTTCCATTTGAGGAGTTCTTTCAGTTTTTCAATCAATTGGCCCTCGATAAAGCAACGATCACCTGCTGCTGTCTGTAAGTAGTACTACTTCTGTCATTAAGTCTCTCTATATAACTCAGCTCTTTCATTGCATGTATTTATAATTATCCTCACTATATTATATATGCAGATTGAAGATCGCCGAGTTGAAGAAAAGACAAGTGGGTGATATTGGGTTCATTAACACATATCTCATAGATGAAACTGAGGTTAAATATCATGCCGAAAATACCGAGGCCAACTTGCTACGATCGTTGGTAATAAATGAACACATAATATAATACTTTTTCCTTACAACTTCAAGTGAGTGTTACTGTCTTGTGGCATATTCGTTTTCCCTTATTAGTCTAGGTTATAGTAATGTAATATTGATGAGTTATGCATGCGTGCGCAGTTTCCACTATATTCTCCTAGAGATTAAGCTTGAGCAGGGAGTAGTAACTGTCTTAGACTTGAGACAAAAAGATCCCAAGGAGTATGCGGACATGATTGAAATGCTCGAGAAGTAAGTTAAATCGATCATTATCCACCATATCAGCAACTTTGTTCATTTCTGATATCAAGTAATTGTTTTCTTTGTATGGCAGGGTTTGGAGAAAATTCACCAAAAAAGCTCCGGGACTGCCGAAGAAGCTGCAATTTAGACACCCAAAAGTAAGTACTATAGTAGCATCTTCCACGCATCTCCTAGTGATTCAAGCGCTAGTTTCATCAATACCATTTAGCATGCTTGCTAATTATCAGTTTGATTGACCTCTATTTCTTGTAAAGTGGTTGTGGCAGGAACAAGGGAATGTTTTCTGTGGATACTACATTTGCGAGTCCATCCGCCACACGACCTGTGAGCGGGGCTACTCTGACAAACAATATGAAGTGCGTAAATAACAATATTCACAATTTTAATTTATTACCATCATTTGTTTTGAGTTTCATTCATTCATATATATATGTATTAACCCCCTTCTTAAAATTAGATGTTTCGGATGCGGGATGAACTCCTAGCACCAGATCGCATGCGAGCAATTCAAAAGGAATTGGCGGCATTCTTTCTTGACCACGTGATCGCTGAAGACGGAGAATACTATGTGGACCACGCGTCCGTATGTTAGGAGATTATATTTGTAAAAGATAATTATTGTATATATGTAGCCGTAGTGTCGGATAGATATACGAGAACTTGTTGTTCGACTAATCTCTCGGAGAAGGAGAGGTGGTCGATATCACTTCTCTCTGTATGCATATATATTCATGACGATCTTTTGTTTCCTTCGTTTACTTACTAGCTAGGTAACGTGTCTAGCTAGTCCTCTCTATACGTATGTACAGTATGTAGCGTCGACCAAGCACGGACAAAATAGAGGACACTTCTCTCTATTAATTAGCTAGCTAACACAATATATGAAACACCTAAATTAACCCCCCAAAACCCCCACCCCCCCCTTCAAAAAAAAATAAAAACCCAAACCACAGAAATGCTGACATGTGGATGCCTATTGGTCCCGGTTGGTGCCACCAACCGGGACCAAAGGCCCTCCTGCCTGGGCTCGGCGCACAGGCCACGTGGAGGCCCATCTGTCCCGGTTCTGGACTGAACCGGGACTAAAGGGCCAGGGCATTAGTACCCACCCTTTAGTCCCGGTTCAGGAACCGGGACTAAAGGCCCTTACCAACCGGGACAATAGGCCCTTTTTCTACCAGTGAATAGATGGCTACGAAGAAACCTACTACTCAATGTCAGGGTCCCATTAGAAGTTATGCTCCCTTGATGTGTGCATCTTA
The DNA here is from genome assembly GCF_002162155.2 of Triticum dicoccoides. Lineage (NCBI taxonomy): Eukaryota > Viridiplantae > Streptophyta > Magnoliopsida > Poales > Poaceae > Triticum > Triticum dicoccoides. Next base: position 679,639,654 of record NC_041391.1, read on the forward strand.
GCAGGGTAGTACTAGTTATTTTAAGAGGCGATAGGGAGCCTGTCACACGTGTTTTTTTATTTAGTTAGTTACTTGCAAGTTAATTGTTTTTTAAAAAAGTTTCCAATCTATTCATCTTCAATCATGGTAGTACAATGAACATTAGAAATAATAAAAATTACATCCAGATCCATAGACCGCCTAGCGACGACTACAAGCATTGAAGTGAGCTGAAGGCGCCCCGCTGTGATCACCCCTCCCTCGCTGGAGCCGGGCAAACCTTGTTGTATTAGACAGTCGGGAAGTCGTCGTGCTAAGGCCTCATAGGACTAGCGCACCAGAACAACAACCGCCGCCATTGAAGAGTAGCATAGATCGGAAGAATCCAATCTGAAGACGCACGAACGTAGACGAACTACGACAAGATCTGAGCAAATCCATCAATGAATGATCCACCGGAGACACACCTCCACACGCCCACCGACGATGCTAGATGCAGCACTGGAACGGGGACTAGGCGGCGAGAACCTTATTCCATCTTCAGGAAGCCGTCGTCATCTCGTCTTTCTGAGCGGGACACAAACCCTTACAGAACTTGAAGGAACATCTAAAGACGGAGCCCTCCCAACAGCAAGTGTTGGGATCCACCACGCCGCCATGGCTCTAAGGCCACCGAAGACGAGGCGGACCGGCGGCAGAGCTAGCAAGTTAATTTACTTACGCATGAAGGATTTCTATAAAATGAGAACCTCTGTTTGCTGCTCTGAAATAGGAATTCGCACTTGGAAGAATTTCACAGCTTCATAAACCAAATCAATACCAGAAAATGAGTTGTCATGAGGACCAGGGCATCAATACTCAATAAACCACATATCGGTTTGAAAATAAAAAAATATTTAAATTCCAACACGACTGAGCATTACACTCAAGTCTTTTTTGCCGGTGCTGAAGTTAGAGAGAAATTAAACAAAATCCTTGACGTTCAACTAATCATCCATGCATGGAAACCTATGTGAGAAAGAATAGAAATGGAAGATAAAACCAGCATAATGTCTATAATTGGCACAGATGCCTAATATAGCTTTGACACTCAAAGTTTGAGTAAAGCAAGTCCATGGTGTCAGTTATTTGCAATTCAGTACTATTATTATTTTTGCACCAAACTACATGATGTATGTCGAATTTGATACACAACTGCAAATCTTGTGTAGGCAGCCTTGACCACATGTAGGTCATGAAAAAATAATGTTGGATATCTAATTTTCTTTTTTGAAAGTAAAGGTGGAGATCGCTCTACCTTATATATTTCAAACAGGCATAAGCCTGGAGAACAAAGGTCCAGTACAACAACCAGAAGAAACGCACCAAAGGTGCAGGTTTACAGACGTGGAAGGAGAAGAAAAAGAGATAGCAGTAGCCCAAACACATCAAGCACGACTTAATTAGCCATCAATAATGTGCACCCAGGTCATCAAATCATTCTCTAAGTCGAGGTAGCATCCCCCATGAAAATATCTTGTAATATGAGTGGCCTTAACGAACGTGACGCGTCCTCTGGTAAACAGAAGCAAAACGTTGTCCTGAACATGTACCAACACATTACCAACAACAACAATCCTAGAAGCAAACTGATTTGATGAGAATTTTCATGATGCCTTCTGTTCCCAAATCACCAAATCCTCACGGGTGTGGGTATTAATTGTTATACCATATCCTGCAGAATTCTTGGGTAATAAATCTCCTTTTTCTTCATTCCCAACTGTTTTTTCCATACAGGCATAGGGTTACAACTTTTCTTCATTTCCAGCTAGCTAGTGTCAAACCTTAAAAGTTAACCCACAAAGAGAATGCAAAGTGTGAAATTTACAGGACTAATGTTGATCGATAAAATGATCAAGCTATCTGATAACAATGTAGTTGTTGATTAACAGGCAAAATAGATAAGAAACAATTTTGACTTTTCATCCTGAATGCAGGGAAATAATATAACGAGACAACTAACATCAACATGCCCAGTTGACGTTCAACTGACACAGCTACCTGAAAAATAGTAATCCATGATAAATTGGCAAGCGTAGCATTACTGACGGAATAATGTGAAACTAGTTGCATCTCATAGAAAGATAAGGTGAAATCATGTAGCGCAAGAACTAAGTGATAATAACATAAGCCAACAAGGTAAAGAAACATCCAATGCAAAACCGACGCAATATTTGATGACAAAGACCTGAAGCCATGACATTCAGAAACCATGGAAGATTGATGCTAAAACAAGCGAAATATCTGATGACAAGAAACCTTAACCCATGATCGAGTTACTGTTGCCAAAAAAAATCTGAGCACGCTATGCCCACTGATTACAAATGCACCTCCCGGTTAGTTTGCAGATGCAGCAATGTACCGAGTCTAAGACAGCTAGCTCATTACCACTCGACATCGATCACTCAGCTAATGCTCCAAGGACCTGGCCATGAGCTGAGCCATAAGAGACGGGTAGCTCGCGCTCAGATGTTGTAAGCCGTCACTAGCCAAGGCGGCCCTTAGATTTGTCGGGGCGGCAAGAAAATCGAAGCACGCCTTCTTCAGCACCTCACAGTGGTGCTGCTCAGCCAGCATAAGGATAGTCGCTACCGTGCTGACGTCGATATACCCGCACAACTTCTCTCCACATATCAGCTTCAGCCGCCCCATGTCAAACCTGTCAGCCGCGATGAGCATATGCTGGTACGTGGCGTCTTCCTCTTCTTTGCTGTAACACCCATAATGTGGCTATATCTCTCACGTGTCGACGCATGACTTAGAGGCATAACCGCATTGTAGGTTTTGTCGCAAGAAGGGTCATCTTCACACAATCCCATGTAATGAACAAGAATGCGATAAAAAGAGTTGGCTTAGAATCGCCACTTCACACAATACATAAATAAATTCATACAACATTCAAAATACACTCATAGACCGAGTACGGTCAAATCCAAATGAAAAGAAGATAACCCGAAATGCTAGATCCCCGATCATCCCAACTGGGCTCTACTACTGATCATCAGGAAACGAAACATGGTAACGACCAAGGACCTCGTCGAACTCCCACTTGAGGTCGGTTGCGTCACTTGCACTAGTATCCTCGGCACCTGCAACTGTTTTGGTAGAATCTGTGAGTCACGAGGACTCAGCAATCTCACACCCGCGAGATCAAGACTATTTAAGCTCATGGGTAGGAAATGGGTAAGGTGGTGGAGCTGCAGCAAGCACTAAGCATATATGGTGGCTAACATACGCAAATAAGAGCGAGAAGAGAAGTAACACATCGGTCGAGAAGTTAGAAGTGATCAAGAAGTGATCCTGAAACTACTTACTTTCATACATAACCCAAACCGTGTTCACTTCCCGGACTCCGCCGAAAAGAGACCATCACGGCTACACACGCGGTTGATGCATTTTAGTTAAGTCAATTGTCAAGTTCTCTACAACCGAACATTAACAAATTCCCGTCTGCCACATAACCGCGGGCACGGCTTTCGAAAGATAATACCCTGCAGGGGTGTCCCAACTTAGCCCATCACAAGCCCTCACAGTCAACCAAGGATATGCCTTCTCCCAGGAAGACCCGATCAGTCTCGGAATCCCGGTTTACAAGACATTTCGACAATGGTAAAACAAGACCAGCAAAGCCGCCCGACTATGCTGACAAATCCCGATAGGAGCTGCACATATCTCGTTCTCAAGGCACAACAGATAGGTCAGCCTACGAGTAAAACCAGACCTCGAGTTGCCCAGTGGTGGCCCCGTAGTCTGCCCGTTTCGGACCAACACTCACAGGAGCAC
>NC_041391.1:679643698-679700607 GCF_002162155.2 Triticum dicoccoides
AAAATAAAGATGACCCTCAGGCTCGCGAAAACCCAAGGAAAAGGCTTAGGTGGCAAATGGTAAAACCAAGGTTGGGCCTTGCTGGAGGAGTTTTATTCAAAGCGAACTGTCAAGGGGGTCCCATAAATCACCAACCGCGTAAGGAACGCAAAATCAAGGAACATAACACCGGTATGACGAAAACTAGGGTGACAAGAGTGGAACAAAACACCAGGCATAAGGACGAGCCTTCCACCCTTTACCAAGTATAGAGGTGCATTAATTAAATAAGAGATATTGTGATATCCCAAAATATCCATGTTCCAACCAGGAACAAACTTCATCTTCACCTGCAACTAGCAACGCTATAAGAGGGGCTGAGCAAAAGCGGTGACATAGCCAAACAAGGGTTTGCTAGGAAAGGATGGTTAGAGGCTTGACATGGCAATATGAGAGGCATGGCAAACAAGTGGTAGATAGTGCAAACATAGCGATAGAGCGGACAACTAGCAAAGCAAAGATAGAAGTGATATCGAGGGTATGGTCATCTTGCCTGCAAAGTTCTCAGAGTTGTCGAAAGCTTGATCCTCGTTAGCGTACTCAACAGGTTCCTCGTTCACGTACTCGTCTCCCAGCTCTACCCAAGGCAAGAACATAAGCAATGGAACAACAATCAATCACGGTGCAATGCAGAAGCAACATGATGCAATACATGGCATGATATGCAAGATATGATATGCAATGCATAAGCGTACTCCGGAAGGGAAAGAATGATCAAGGCATTAACTTGGCGAACCAAGTATGCCGCTGGAAAGATGAGGCGATTTCAGTTGAAATCGATATAAAGATCACCAGAAACGGATGCACGCTTTGCAAATGGCAAGCAAAACAAGAATGACACAAATCTGCGATTAACAGCACGATGCTACTTAGCATGAAACAAGAAACTAAGCTACTGTACTCCAACATAGCAACGAATCACATGGAAATGATTTACACAAGATGCTTGACAAAACATGAACACTGAGCTATGGCTAAATCACATAAGAACATGTTCAAACGAGCATGGCAAAAGTGCAAAAGATAACAGCATCACAGACTTGGTGAAAATACTAATATGCCAGAAATAACATCAGGAAGCCATGTTTAGAGCAAACAAACTACATTCTACAGGAACATATCATAGCAAATCAAGGCATGGAATGAATCTACTAAACGCATAGAACAAAAGTATCTTAGTGAACATGAGCCAAAATGGCACAGAAGATATGATGTCAACCATGTAAACATAGCAAGTGTTATTGACAGTTTCAGACCACTCATCACAAAGCATTGCATGACAAAACAAGCATACCAACAGCAAGATGACATGTTCGTGAAGCTAACAATGGCAAGAGCAACTTCATAGGATGCATGTATCACTAGCACCAACCATGGCAATATGGAATAACATGTTAACATTCTGCTAGAAACATTTTATAGCAAAAGTAGAGCAAGAACAAGACATGCTAAGTTACTCCATAATTACAAACAGGGGCATGGATGGATAGATATCACTGTAGTATCCTTACTGAAGTATCCCAAAACAAGCATTGATATTACTGTAGCATCAAGTTTACATGACATCAAAATAACAGCAGAACAGGGACTGAAATCAGCAACATCACGAAGCCTAGTTTGCATGCTAGTGCTAGCCACCACACTGACTACAAAATCACATGGCAAGCACCTCTGTAAAGATGGAATGTTGTATATCAAAAGACCTGTAGAGCTCATGCTCATAGGATGCACAAATAAAATGCAATGAAAAAGACAAATCACCAAGTTCTGTTAACAGGCATAAGTTAACATCATATATCACTCTTACAACGATTATTTAGGCATCACGATGAACTCAAACAAGCATGGCACAATGGAACAAAATAAAGAGCATCTCATGATGAACATTTTGACATATTTTATGCACAAATCAGAGAACCGAGCATGAAGTTATGGCATGATGAACAGGGCATAAAAAAATATCAGGGAGCTCTGGGACTTGGTGGAATTTCACCTCGCGGATTTGGGGGTTGACCCGGCACACAAAACGAGGCAAGGCGGATCTGGCCGGAGTTTGCCAGAGACGAGGCGACAGTGGCCGGAGTTGGATGGAGAGGGCGCCAGCGGGATGGGACCGGCCGGATCTGGCCGAACCTCACCGGATCCGGCGCCGGCGGAGGCGGTGGCGGGACCAGGCGGCGACCGGGGCGGCGGGCGGCGACTGGGGCGGCGGCCGGTGTTGGGGAACGTTGCAGAAAATTAAAATTTTTCCTACGGTTTCACCAAGATCCATCTATGAGTTCATCTAAGCAACAAGTCATGGGAGAGAGATTGCATCTACATACCACTTGTAGATCGCGTGCGGAAGCGTTCAAGGGAACGGGGATGATGGAGTCGTACTCGCCGTGATCCAAATCACCGATGACCAAGTGCTGAACGGAAAGCACCTCCGCGTTCAACACACGTACGGAACGGACGACATCTCCTCCTTCTTGATCCAGCAAGGGGGATGTAAGGACCCTGACTCAATGCCACATCGATCTAGCATGTAACACCTCATATCACTTTGCGGCCTCACGCATGGTATTCCCACGGGTGTCGCCTTACCTTTGCCCGGGACCGTTTGCGCCTTTTGGCACACGTATATGACAGTGTCGCTAGCATCCATATGATAAGGAGCCCAGGCTGACATGGCTAGTCGTAAACCCAAAGTGGCACTAACTTACAGGGACAGGCATCCATGACCCAGCATCGAACGTGTCGGTCATCAGTGAGTGAATCCAGGCTGTAGCACTGGGCTAGCAGGACTCCAGTGAACCAGGCTGTAGCGGGCTAACAAGACTCCGGTATTCATCGCGTGACATTTCCCCGAAGGGACAGACACAGGAACGAAGAAGGACACATGCCAACCAACCTAAGTGTTCCGGAGCAGTAGCAAGCTACCATGGCTCAGTGGAAACACTAGAAGACATTTCCCGGTAAGAGAGGCTACTAAGGATAAACAACTAGATAGCCAGATCCCACACATACCAAGCATTTCAATAACATACACACAATATGCTCGATATGTGCAAATACAACATGGCATCACAACATGACTCTACGACTCAAGTATTTATTCAATAGGCTCCGAGGAGCGAGATATTACAAACAGGGGTCTCATGACCCAACATTCAGAGCATACAAGTCAAAACACATGCGGAAGCTTAACATGTCTGAGTACAGACAACTATAAAATGAAAAAGGCTGAGAAGCCTGACTATCTACCAGATCCTGCCGAGGGCACAAGATCGTAGCTGAGGTAACAAGCTAAACGTCGAAGTCCACGTGGAACTAATAGCGAGACCGAAGTCTCTCTGCAAAAACATAAAATAGGCAAACGTGAGTACAAATGTACCCAGCAAGACTTACATCAGAACTAACTACATATGCATCATTATCAACAAAGGGGATGGTGGGGTTTAACTGCAGCAAGCCAGCTTTGACTCGGTGGCTATCCTGAACTACGACTGCAAGTAACTCTTTTGAGGTGGCGCACACGAGTCCACATATTCACCATATAAATACACCACTATGGATCCGCTCCCGTCTCCCTACGAGAACGCCATCCATAGCACTCACGCTTATCTTGCGTATTTTAGAGTATCCACTTTCACTTGTCTATGAACTGATATAAGCAACCCAGAAGTCCTTTACCGCGGACACGGCTATTCGAATAGATGATGTTAACCCTGCAGGGGTGTACTTCTTCACACACGCTCTCACCACTTACCGCCGTTTACACGACATGTACTCGGCAACCTTCAAGCGGAAGCCCAACGTGGGTGTCGGCCACGGCCTACCTAAACACTCAAGTCTCTAGTCCAGGTTTATCGCCTATTCGGGTTCCATCCATGAGGAGATCCGACCGGAGTTTCGCTCACAGCCCCAAACGATGTGAACAGGGTTCCTGAGACACCAAACGTGCGCCCGGTACACCGTGCCACGTGCCTACCGCATCACAGCCCACCCCTCCAGACAGCGCTGCCCACGGCCTCCAGCATACTAAAAACACCAGAAACTACTTGCAACTCCTGGACAGAGGACAAGGGTGGTCAAGAAGCTGAGAGGGTCCATTGGTTTCGGGCCCAATGCGTGGTAGTAGCTGAATCATGGATCACAAACACAGAACTCAGTTCCTGAGGACGGCTGCAATGAGGCAACCCACCATGTACTCCTACATGGCCTCTCACCGCTACCTTTACCAAATCGTATTCACACACTTAGCTCACACACAGTAGGACATGTTCACACACCTCTGATTCATCCCCGATGAATCAGACCCGACTCAACTCTAAGCAGTAGCAGGCATGACAAACAAGCATGAATGAGTAGGCACAACAGGGCTCAAACAACTCCTACTCATGCTAGTGGGTTTCATCTATTTACTGTGGCAATGACAGGTCATGCAGAGGATAAAGGGGTTCAGCTACCGCAGCAAGTAACAGATGAATCGGTGTTGTCCTAATGCATTAAAAGAGAGCAGGAGCGAGAGAGTAGGATTGTATCGGAATGAACAAGGGGGTTTTGCTTGCCTAGCACTTCTGAAGATAATATAGTTCTTCATCGGTGTCATCGATCTCGTCGTCGGAGTCACATCTATCGAGAGGGGACAAACACCGACAAACAAGAAGAAACACAATCAATGCAATGCAACAATATGATGCATGATAATGACATGGAAATATGCTGGTGTTTTGAGCTAATGCACCTAGCTATGATTTAAATGAAGTTGGTTTGAATACATGATTCAAACTCCAACTCCATATATGATTATTTAAATGCCCTTTATTTGTTTTGTCCAAAACAGAGGACAAACATTGTTCAAACATGCATGAAAATGGTACAGATGGATTCCTTGAATTTTTCTGATAATTTTTCATATATAAATTATTTAATTTGGAGTTACGGTTGAATTTCTATGATTTTTAGAAGTTTATACAATTTTCTGGAATTTCCTGCATTTATTTTAAATCCAGAAAATTGTTAATTGCGCCAGCATGACGTCAGTGTGACATCATCAAGTCAACTGGGGCTGGTCTGGTCAAACCTGACCCTGGGTCCCACTGGTCAGCGTCTCAGGCTGGTTTAGGTGGATGACATGTGGGACCGGTCAAAGTTGACTTGGCCAAGGTCAAACCGGCACGTGGGGTCCACGGTATTAACACTAATTTAACAGAAAATATACTAATCCTAATTAAGCGCAGGGGCCCACATGGCAGTGGCTCATAGGGTGATTAGCCCCTAACTAAGTGGACACATCGGCCCGCCGGAGTTTGGCCGGCGGCGACCTCAAGCCGCGGCGGAAGCTTGCCGGAAATCCGCTATGGGGCTCGGTTTTGTGCGTGGTTTGCGTCTACGGGACGCTGGCAGTGAGGCGCATCCGGGGGTGGCAACAGCTCGAGCTGGGGTGGCCGGAGCTCACCGGAATGAAGCGCACGGCGGCGCCGGCGTTCGGGTGAATTGGGTTTCGGGGTTAGGGAGCACGACGGGAGGCAAGGAGTGGTGTTACGACCTCCTGGGGTTGCACTGAGCATGGCCGCGTGCTCGGTTGCAGCTCTAGGCAACGGTGGCTATGGCGGTGACATGGCCAGCAGCGAAGAGCTCTCGGCTCCGACGGATTCGATAGCTACGCGATGCAAACGAGGCAGGGGAGAGAGGGGAAAGATTCCGGTGCTCACGGTGATCTCGCAGAGCAGGCTAGTGGGCTCGGGGATGGCTTGGTGACGACGAAACAACGACGGCGATCTCGGGCGGCCGGAGATGGGGAAGATGGCGTGGGCGGCGATGCAGGGTGTCCGGCGGGGCATGGGTTGGTGGAGAGGAAGAGGGGGTCGAGGCGGAGCCTCTAGGTGCAACGACGAGGCGAGGCGGTGGCTGTGGCCACGGCGACGCTCGTCGGCAGCGGTGGCTCCGTTCGGGTGAGCTCAGGGAAGAGAGCCAGGGGAGGAGAGAGGGAGCAGCGGGAGAGGAAGAGGAGCGAGGGGACACGGGGCGCGTCGTGGCGTCGCTAGAGAGGCCGGGGGAAGCAGGAGGTGGCGTGCGGTGGCCGTGCGCTCGTCGGCACGCGCTCATCCTCCTGGCAGAGGAGGAAGGCGACAGAGAAGGAGGCGGTGGTGGGCTGGGCCGCTGGAGGAGCTGGGCCAGGTAAGTGGGCGCCAGGTAAGTCCAGGTGGGTTCTCTCTCTCTTGTTTTCTATTTCTTTCTGTTTTCTAGTTTTTTGCTATTTGTTTTGATTTAGTAATAATACCAAACCATTTCATAAAATCCTGGAAACAATTATGGGTGCTTTCTGAATTATTTCACTGACCCTTAACAATTTCCAACATTTATTTGAACATTTAAATTATTTATAGTGTTTAAATGCCCAAAGTCAAATACAATAGGATTTAATTCAAAAATCCAGAATGGCCTAGAAATATGTGCATCATTGTTGGCAGGGGTTTTCACCTTTAAAAAAAATAATGAACTTTTCTAAAGGCATTCTGGGTTCATTGAAAATATTTTTATTTTTTGATCCTAATTGCATTTTATTTAGTGCTAGGGTTTGTCATCCCCATTTCAAGTTTAAAAAAAATTTAGACATGAAGCAACAGCCAAGCTAGCCCAAGTGCATAGCAAGCCAGGGATGTGACAACTCACCCCCACTAAACAAAAATCTCGTCCCGAGATTCAAGCGTAGGGTAAGGTGAAGGGGGAACGCCAACTAGCACAATCTTCACGATCCAGGTTGCACTTCAAATGAACGTTGATTCGTTCACCATCATTGTCTCGAAGCCTTGCTCTGAGAACTCCATCTAACATGACAACAAGGGGAAAGGAACAATTCCAGAAAAATCAATCTTCTCGAAGATCAATCAACTTAGGACCAACTCACAGAGTGAGTCATAGCAACATCTCTTGAGCTGAGACATGAAGCACACATCTGGAGGGATGGAGTGGAACAGATGATGAGGGTCACTAGGTAGACAACAATTCCACACTTAAGAAGGTGGTAGACGATTGTCAACGTAGCGAAGAGTTGAGTTGCCATGATACCACAACGAGGCACCTTAGGGATGGTGACTCGTAGATATATCCCCTTAAGTGGCAAAAAGAATTACCTTTGATTCAGAAATCATTGAAACTCTTTAAACCATCCTAAGGCAATTCTCGAGCGATCGTTTGGAGGGGGTCGGTAGAATGGCATACTCGGACTTGGATGATGTGGATTACCTTGTTGAAGACAACGTCATAGATGATTTTGTTTATCATCAGAAATGGATGAGACCCATGGTAGGACCACTTTTGAAAATGATCCTGATCAGTAATTACTGAGAAGGGTAATCCAGAGTAGGGTGGCACGATGGCGGTGCAAGCCGGGAACAAAATGCAAATGATGGGAATGATTCTAGTAACTGGGGAGAGGCTCAACAATAGAGAATTATTCCACTATTGGAATGGTCATAGCATAACCGAGGAAACTGAGAGCACTATACAGTTAATGCCGACGATCAAACCTAGCACTTGCGCGTGCTCTCAAGAACTTGAGCATTTCCATAATCATCAAGGTTTTACCAACATCCGTGTCAAGGGTCCGGTAACACAACTTACTACCATGATGAATGGTGATGGAGGATGCAGATGCAAAGGAAGATAACACCTTCTCAGATTTCACCCTTGGCGGGGCCAAGGAAATAAAATCTGGATGATCGACCGAGAGACATTTAGCACTCCGCTTCTAATGTTCTCCTTGATGTGCTAGTGTAACCCATTCATAGATATGGTTTGATATCTAGGACATCAAGTAAAAAGGTCAGACTTCGGAATACAGAAATCCATAGGGGCAACTAGGGAGTAAATCCTACGAAATCCCTATGGGGAGGTGGCCAACTTCCTCAATCAAGATATTATAATAACAGGTCTTCCGGCTAGATGTGTTGGCCACGACATCCACTTTACCGGTTTCCGAGGAACCGATATTATAGTTCTTGGAAAATGTTCCAAACCATCATATCTGCCTGAGATTCAGATCTGGTTGGTGTCAGAATATCCCAGACTCATCAAGTCTAGAAAGAAAAATGAAAGTTTACAACACAAATCGACGAGACGGCGTTGTGAGATTCTCGGGGAATGAACTACGATAGCAAACTCCAAAACATGAGCTGGTTCTGCTACACACGTGTGAACACGATTCCCTAGACAAGCATGACCACGTGGTAGTCTTACAATAAAACACTACCGAGTTCAGGTTGGGAACCATCACCGAGGATATCAAAGTCCTTATATAAGTCCGGATTAGCTCTTATGAAGGAACTCCTTCTCCTTGAACAAATCAATCAGTGGCTTGGTGTGCTAGGGATACATATAGATTGAAGGTTGCAAGTCTTCAAACCATAGAATTCTTCGCACGTGTGCATGACTGATTTGGAATGATTCCAAAGAAAGCAACATTGACTTTCTCGAATCCACGGCGGCAACTTGCATCAGATAAACATGAATTAAAGGAAGTCACTACCTTCATCCAAACATATGCTTCATGAACGAAACACGAAGAAATGCTTACACAAGTTTCCATCACTAGGTTGATGTTCAACATGATTCATGGGGGGAGACAAAATGCTACTGATGGGCTCAACAGCAACTCATCGGAATTTCCATATCACTGGACTTCCACCATCATGTGAACACGGTGATAGCATTGGTCAGACCAAAGATGTAATGGTGTATGCTCGAGGGATCAACCACGAGTAAGACAACATTACGAGCATCGTTGGTACTGATTTGATTTGACGATAGCCCACACTCAAATCAAAGGATTGATAAGACAATAGGTCCAGCAACTGATCACAGGGACCAATCGATGAAGATATCATCTTTCTTCAACACACACCACACAAGAATATCCCTTTGGAACGAACTAAGTCAGGCAAGCTTTTATCTTCCAACTCTCCAAGTTGTTGTCTAGCTTAACCAACTAGCTCAGGGATATCCAACACAGATTCTTGGAGAATGGCTAGTTTACAAGAAACCAACTTGATCACGAACTCAACATAGCGGTCAGGCGACAACCTGGTGATACTTCCGTGAAGATATTTGGAAAATCACGAACCACCGGTATGTTACTAAGCTCGAGAATAATCTTGCTTTTGAGGGCAAGACGATATGATCAAATGAGTGAGGACTTGACAAGATCCTAACTCATCAATTGAAGGGTGCACCGAAATAAGGACTAGGTAGCACGATCAGTCTTAGAAGGATGATTCAAAAACCAACACGCTAAGAATGAAATTATTGTCCTTTAACTACCAAGCAACGAGGTTGCTAGGAGTATTGATTTCACACATCACGATTCACTTGTCGGCGTTCCGGTTGCAACAACACGGGGACCGAGAAATGAATAACGATGGTGAGAAGTATCACTGTACCAAGAGTTCATAGGGTGGTGTGCAATTCCTATAACAATCCCGATATAAAGATGGTAATACTCCAAGGTAGAGCAGAACAAAAGCTGGATTAGCAATTTGTTCTGTGGAGCACAACTTCTTTGACCCAATCCTGGATATGGAAGAGGTACTGGAGTTTGTTTCTCCTAGTCATTCCGCGATAGAATGGCTTGACGGACCACAAGAGTAATAGGCATCGATAAACGAATGCATGCATACTCTTGACTATCAATTGATAAACGAGGGTCAGAAGACAACTAAAGAGGGACAACTCAAAGGAACATACGATTTTCTGAGTTGTGGATGCATGGTTTAGCATGTCGAACAAAGTTCAACATATTTCTTCTGGATAACCCATGCAGAAAGGTAGAACTGGCAGAGTCACAATATAGCATGGAGAACTCATCGAGAGCACTCCTGTTATGATCTTTTGATCCAACAAACTACTGCCATAAGTGGTTCATAGTATTTGGAGGAAGGAGAATACCATGGACCTCGAGGACTAAGGCAAAAGTTACTAGTAACCTAAAGGAACTAGCAAACACTATCAACATGAAGTAAGTAGAGTGAATCTCGGGTTCAAGAACCCCGCAATGGAATACCTACTAACTAATAACATCACGGGATGCTTTCGAGAATGATGGCCAAATTCATCACACTGGGACACAAATCATGGCTAGACCACTAGATGATCCCCTAAGCACTTAGGGTCATAATTATTAACTCCAACATATATGTCAAGGCAGCAGAGTACCTCAACTCACCGATTAGTGTGGTTAATCTGGCCCAAAGGAACATCGAAACGGGAGGAAGGAATTTGCAAATTGCTTCAGACTATTTAGAAACCGGGGATGACTCAGACATCATAACGGTTGTAAATGCTCAAAGGATTGGAGACATGCTACAAAAATGGTGGCATAACCACTCGATCGTCAAAATATCAATGTTCTGAGATCAATAGTTAACATATGGAAGCAGTAGGAACTAAACTGAGACTTAAATCCAACAATTCTATAAGTCTACGGATTAGTAACACGTGATCCTGATGGAAAGAAGAGATAGCCTAGTTCTTAATCCTCGTAGAAGAGAAGATGATGACTCAGATCAGAAGGGCATAAGGTATAAGGAGTAAAAAGAGCCTTACGTTCCATCCCACAATCAATTCCCTTATATAACTAAAGAATTTCTAGACTCAACTTCGACCAGTTTGGCTTGGTAATCCTACAGGCAGCCAAGCTCTGATACCAACGCTGTCAGGACCCCGACTCAATGCCACATCGATCTAGCATGTAACACCTCATATCACTTTGCGGCCTCACGCATGGTATTCCCACGGGTGTCGCCTTACCTTTGCCCGGGACCGTTTGCGCCTTTTGGCACACGTATATGACAGTGTCGCTAGCATCCATATGATAAGGAGCCCGGGCTGACATGGCTAGTCGTAAACCCAAAGTGGCACTAACTTACAGGGACAGGCATCCATGACCCAGCATCGAACGTGTCGGTCATCAGCGAGTGAATGCAGGCTGTAGCACTGGGCTAGCAGGACTCCGGTGAACCGGGCTGTAGCGGGCTAACAGGACTCCGGTATTCATCGCGTGACATTTCCCCGAAGGGACAGACACAGGAACGAAGAAGGACACATGCCGGCCAGCCTAAGTGTTCCGGAGCAGTAGCAAGCTACCATGGCTCAGTGGAAACACTAGGAGACATTTCCCGGTAAGAGAGGCTACTAAGGATAAACAACTAGATAGCCAGATTCCACACATACCAAGCATTTCAATAACATACACACAATAGGCTCGATATGTGCAAATACAACATGGCATCACAACATGACTCTACGACTCAAGTATTTATTCAATAGGCTCCGAGGAGCGAGATATTACAAACAGGGGTCTCATGACCCAACATTCAGAGCATACAAGTCAAAACACATGCGGAAGCTTAACATGTCTGAGTACAGACAACTATAAAATGAAAAAGGCTGAGAAGCCTGACTATCTACCAGATCCTGCCGAGGGCACAAGATCGTAGCTGAGGTAACAAGCTAAACGTCGAAGTCCACGTGGAACTACTAGCGAGACCGAAGTCTCTCTGCAAAAACATAAAATAGGCAAACGTGAGTACAAATGTACCCAGCAAGACTTACATCAGAACTAACTACATATGCATCATTATCAACAAAGGGGATGGTGGGGTTTAGCTGCAGCAAGCCAGCTTTGACTCGGTGGCTATCCTGAACTACGACTGCAAGTAACTCTTTTGAGGTGGCGCACACGAGTCCACATATTCACCATATAAATACACCACTATGGATCCGCTCCCGTCTCCCTACGAGAACGCCATCCATAGCACGCACGCTTATCTTGCGTATTTTAGAGTATCCACTTTCACTTGTCTATGAACTGATATAAGCAACCCAGAAGTCCTTTACCGCGGACACGGCTATTCAAATAGATGATGTTAACCCTACAGGGGTATACTTCTTCACACACGCTCTCACCACTTACCGCCGTTTACACGACATGTACTCGGCAACCTTCAAGCAGAAGCCCAACGTGGGTGTCGGCCACGGCCTACCTAAACACTCAAGTCTCTAGTCTAGGTTTATCGCCTATTCGGGTTCCATCCATGAGGAGATCCGGCCGGAGTTTCGCTCACAGCCCAAACGATGTGAACAGGGTTCCCGAGACACCAAACGGGCGCCCGGTACACCGTGCCACATGCCTACCGCATCACAGCCCACCCCTCCGGTCAGCGCTGCCCACGGCCTCCAGCATACTACAAACACCAGAAACTACTTGCAACTCCTGGACAGAGGACAAGGGTGGTCAAGAAGCCGAGAGGGTCCATTGGTTTCGGGCCCAATGCGTGGTAGTAGCTGAATCATGGATCACAAACACAGAACTCAGTTCCTGAGGACGGCTGCAATGAGACAACCCACCATGTACTCCCACATGGCGTTTCACCGCTACCTTTACCAAATCTTATTCACACACTTAGCTCACACACAGTAGGACATGTTCACACACCTCTGATTCATCCCCGATGAATCAGACCTGACTCAACTCTAAGCAGTAGCAGGCATGACAAACAAGCATGAATGAGTAGGCACAACAGGGCTCAAACAACTCCTACTCATGCTAGTGGGTTTCATCTATTTACTGTGGCAATGACAGGTCATGCAGAGGATAAAGGGGTTCAGCTACCGCAGCAAGTAACAGATGAATCGGTGTTGTCCTAATGCATTAAAAGAGAGCAGGAGCGGGAGAGTAGGATTGTATCGGAATGAACAAGGGGGTTTTGCTTGCCTGGCACTTCTGAAGATAATATAGTTCTTCATCGGTGTCATCGATCTCGTCGTCGGAGTCACGTCTATCGAGAGGGGACAAACACCGACAAACAAGAAGAAACACAATCAATGCAATGCAACAATATGATGCATGATAATGATATGGCAATATGCTGGTGTTTTGAGCTAATGCACCTAGCTATGATTTAAATGAAGTTGGTTTGAACACATGATTCAAACTCCAACTCCATATATGATTATTTAAATGCCCTTTATTTGTTTTGTCCAAAACAGAGGATAAACATTGTTCGAACATGCATGAAAATTGTACAGATGGATTCCTTGAATTTTTCTGATAATTTTTCATATATAAATTATTTAATTTGGAGTTACGGTTGAATTTCTATGATTTTTAGAAGTTTATACAATTTTCTGGAATTTCCTGCATTTATTTTAAATCCAGAAAATTGTTAATTGCGCCAGCATGACGTCAGTGTGACATCATCAAGTCAACTCGGGCTGGTCTGGTCAAACCTGACCCTGGGTCCCACTGGTCAGCGTCTCAGGCTGGTTTAGGTGGATGACATGTGGGACCGGTCAAAGTTGACTTGGCCAAGGTCAAACCGGCACGTGGGGTCCACGGTATTAACACTAATTTAACAGAAAATATACTAATCCTAATTAAGCGCAGGGGCCCACATGGCAGTGGCTCATAGGGTGATTAGCCCCTAACTAAGTGGCCACATCGGCCCGCCGGAGTTTGGCCGGCGGCGACCTCAAGCCGCGGCGGAAGCATGCCGGAAATCCGCTATGGGGCTCGGTTTTGCGCGTGGTTTGCGTCTACGGGACGCTGGCAGTGAGGCGCATCCGGGGGTGGCAACAGCTCGAGCTGGGGTGGCCGGAGCTCACCGGAATGAAGCGCACGGCAGCGCCGGCGTTCGGGTGAACTGGGTTTCAGGGTTAGGGAGCACGACAGGAGGCAAGGAGGGGTGTTACGACCTCCTGGGGTTGCACTGAGCACGGCCGCGTGCTCGGTTGCAGCTCTAGGCAATAGTGGCTACGGCGGCGACATGGCCGGCGGCGAAGAGCTCTCGGCTCCGACGGATTCGATAGCTACGCGATGCAAACGAGGCAGGGGAGAGAGGGGAAAGATTCCGGTGCTCATGGTGATTTCGCAGAGCGGGCTAGTGGGCTCGGGGATGGCTTGGTGACGACGAAACAACGACGGCGATCTCGGGCGGCCGGAGATGGGGAAGATGGCGTGGGCGGCGATGCAGGGCGTCCGGCGGGGCATGGGTTGGTGGAGAGGAAGAGGGGGTCGAGGCGGAGCCTCTGGGTGCAACGACGAGGCGAGGCGGTGGCTGTGGCCACGGCGACGCTCATCGGCGGCGGTGGCTCCGTTCGGGTGAGCTCAGGGAAGAGAGCCAGGGGAGGAGAGAGGGAGCAGCGGGAGAGGAAGAGGAGCGAGGGGACACGGGGCGTCGTCGTGGCGTCGCTAGAGAGGCCGGGGGAAGCAGGAGGTGGCGTGCGGTGGCCGTGCGCGTGTCAGCACGCGCTCATCCTCCTAGCAGAGGAGGAAGGCGACAGAGAAGGAGGCGTTGGTGGGCTGGGCCGCTGGAGGAGCTGGGCCAGGTAAGTGGGCGCCAGGTAAGTCCAGGTGGGTTCTCTCTCTCTTGTTTTCTATTTCTTTCTGTTTTCTAGTTTTTTGCTATTTGTTTTGATTTAGTAATAATACCAAACCATTTCATAAAATCCTGGAAACAATTATGGGTGCTTTCCGAATTATTTCAGTGACCCTTAACAATTTCCAACATTTATTTGAACATTTAAATTATTTATAGTGTTTAAATGCCCAAAGTCAAATACAATAGGATTTAATTCAAAAATCCAGAATGGCCTAGAAATATGTGCATCATTGTTGGCAGGGGTTTTCACCTTTAACAAAAATAATGAACTTTTCTAAAGGCATTCTGGGTTCATTGAAAATATTTTTATTTTTTGATCCTAATTGCATTTTATTTAGTGCTAGGGTTTTTCATCCCCATTTCAAGTTTAAAAAAAAATTAGACATGAAGCAACAGCCAAGCTAGCCCAAGAGCATAGCAAGCCAGGGATGTGACAGGGGAAGGAGAGGTTGAGGAAGAAGGCTCCAGCAGCAGCACGACAGTGTGGTGTTGGTGGAGAGGCAGTACTCCGACAGGGCTTCGCCAAGCGCTAACGGAGGAGGAGAGGTGTTGGGGAGGGGAGGGGCTGCACCTTGGATCAGGTGTTCCGCCCTCCCCTCGCCCCTCTATTTATAGGGGAAGGGGGAAGGGGGCCGCCCCCCTCTAGATGAGATCTAGAGGGGGGGGGGGGCGGCGGCCAGGGAGGGGGGCTTGCCCCCCAAGCAAGGGGGGGCGCCCCCTTTAGGGTCCCCCCCAACCCTAGGCGAATGGGCGCAAAGGGGGGGGCGCCCAGCCATCCAGGGGCTGGTTCCCTGCCCCATGCGGCCCATGGGGCCCTCCGAGAGGGGTGGCCCCTCCGGTGGACCCCCGGAACCCTTCCGGTGGCCCCGGTACAATACCGATATGCCCCCGAAACTTTCCGGTGTCCGCATGACAACTTCCCATATATAAATCTTTACCTCCGGACCCTTCCGGAACTCCTCGTGACGTCCGGGATCTTATCCGGGACTCCGAACAACATTCAGTAATCACATACAAGTCTTCCTAATAACCCTAGCGTCACCAAACCTTAAGTGTGTGGACCCTACGGGTTCGGGAGACATGCAGATATGACCGAGACGGCTCTCCGGTCAATAACCAACAACAGGATCTGGATACCCATGTTCGCTCCCACATGATCCTCGATGATGTCATTGGATGAACCACGATGTCGAGGATTCAATCAACCCCGTATAGTATTCCCTTTGTCAATCGATACGTTACTTGCCCGAGACTTGATCGTCGGTATCCCAATACCTGTTCAGTCTCGTTACCGGCAAGGCACTTTACTCGTACCATAATGCATGATCCCGTGACCAGACACTTGGTCACTTTGAGATCATTATGATGATGCACTACCGAGTGGGCCCAGTGATACCTCTCCGTCATACGGAGTGACAAATCCCAGTCTCGATCCGTGTCAACCCAACAGACACTTTCGGAGATACCTGTAGTGCAACTTTATAGTCACCCAGTTACGTTGTGACGTTTGGTACACCCAAAGCACTCCTACGGTATCCGGGAGTTACACGATCTCATGGTCTAAGGAAATGATACTTGACATTGAAAAAGCTCTAGCAAAACGAACTACACGATCTTGTGCTATGCTTAGGATTGGGTCTTGTCCATCACGTCATTCTCCTAATGACGTGATCCCGTTGTCAATGACATCTAATGTCCATAGTCAGGAAACCATGACTATCTGTTGACCAACGAGCTAGTCAACTAGAGGCTTACTAGGGACGTATTATGGTCTATGTATTCACCCATGTATTACAATTTCTGGATAATACAATTATAGCATGAATAAAAGACAATTATCATGAACAAGGAAATATAATAATAATCCTTTTATTATTGCCTCTAGGGCATATTTCCAACAGTCTCCCACATGCACTAGAGTCAATAATCTAGTTACATTGTGATGAATCAAACACCCATAGAGTTTTGGTGCTGATCATGTTTTGCTCGCGGAAGAGGTTTAGTCAACGGATCTGCGACATTCAGATCCATATGCACTTTGCAAATATCTATGTCTCCATCTTGAACATTTTCACGGATGGAGTTGAAGCGACGCTTGATGTGCCTGGTCTTCTTGTGAAACCTGGGATCCTTGGCAAGGGCAATGGCTCCAGTGTTGTCACAGAAGAGTTTGATCAGCCCCGACGCATTGGGTAGTTTTCGCCCACACGATCGTGATCCGACGACGGAGAACATGGAGATGGTTTAGATGGGTTATTGGACTGTTTTGAAGGGGTGTTGGGCTGCAACACACAAGAGGCCTTTGCGGTTACCCGGTTAACCGTTGGAGCATCAAACGGCCTCCAAATGGAACGAAACTTGACAGGTGGTCTACCGGTGGTGTACCAAGGCCACTTGGCAAACCTCGGTCAATTCCTAGAACATTTTTCTCCCGCTCACGAAAAGAGACAAGAGGGGTACGCCGGGTGCATGTGGGAGTGTCGGATCGCGAAACGGCAACGGGGAAAATGCTCGGATATCCATGAGACGAACACGTATGCAAATGAGATGCACATGATGACATGATATGAAATGCATGACATGAACAAAATGCAAAACGAAAGAAAAAAACCCAACCACGGAGGGAATACCATAACACATAGCCGAAAATGGCAAGAGTTGGAGTTACAAATATGGAAAGTCACATCCGGGGGGTTACAACACTCCACCACTACAAGAGGATCTCGTCCCGAGATCTAGGACTGAAAGAACTCCGGATATTCAGAACGGAGGTGATCCTCGTGCTCCCAGGTGGCTTCTCGGTCGGAATGGTGTGACCACTACACTTTCAGGAATTTGATAGACTTGTTGCGAGTCTTGCACTCAGTTTCTTCAAGAATAGCAACAGGGTGCTCATGATAAGACATATCTTCTTGGAGGTCAATCTCTTCAAAGTTGATAGTGTGCTCAGGCGTCTTGAAGCACTCGCGAAGCTGTGACACGTGAAACACATCGTGCACGTTTGCGAAGTTGGATGGAAGCTCAAGTTGATAGGCGAGATCTCCTCTTTTGCCAATGATCTTGAAAGGACCCATGTATCTCGGGGCAAGCTTCCATTTGATACCGAAACGACAAGTGCCTTTCATTGGAGAGACGTGGAGGTAGACATGGTCTCCGACTCGAAAGCCAAGTCACGGTGCTTTCTATCATAGTAAATCTTCTGGCGCGATTGCGCGGCTTTGAGATTTTCACGGATGACTTTACACATTTCTTCAGCCTCTGTGATCAAGTCGTTGCCAAGAAGTTGGCGTTCACCTGTCTCGGACCAATTGAGGAGTACGACACTTCCTGCCATAGAGAATTTTGAATGGGGCCTTGCCCGAAATTGCTTGGAAGCTGTTGTTGTAGGAGAACTCGGCATATGGAAGACAATCTTCCCACTTCATGCCAAAGGAAATTACACAAGACCTGGGCATATCTATAAGGATTTGATTGACTCGTTCGACTTGGCCACTAGTTTGAGGATGGAAAGTTGTGCTGAAGCGAATGTTGGTGCCCATGGCCTTCTGGAAGGAGTCCCAGAAATTAGAGGTGAAAATGCTTCCACGATCTAAAGAGATCAATTGAGGAATACCGTGTAAGGAGACAATCCAGGAGGTGTATAGCTCTGCCAGCTAAGCTACTGTGATAGATTCTTTGATAGGAAGGAAATGAGCCACTTTAGTAAGCTTGTCAATGACAACGAAAATAGCATCATTCCCACGCTTGGACTTTGGAAGTCCAGTAACGAAGTCCATTTCAATATGATCGAACTTCCAAACTGGAATAGCAAGAGGTTGGAGGAGACCAGCTGGTCATTGGTGTTCTGCTTTCACCCTTCTGCAGATGTCACATTCATTCACGAATCGAGCAATTTCTTGCTTCATTTGAGTCCGCCAATACGACTGCTTGAGGTCATGGTACATCTTCATACTTCCAGGATGAATGGATAGAAGGGAATTGTGCGCTTCATTCATAATGACTTTCCCTAGATCGCCTTTAGGAACCACAATTCGATCCTCGAAGAATAGAGTATCTTTGTCATCCAAGCGATAACACTTGTATTTTGGAATGCCCTAGTCAATACCACGTTTCACCTTCTTCACCATGGTATCTAGGAGTAGTGCCTCACGAATCTGATCTTCCAAAGTAGGAGAGACTAGGAGGTTGGCAAGAAAGCCTTGAGGAACAACTTGGAGATTCAGTTTGCGGAAATCCTCACAAAGGTCCGGTTGGAAGGGCTTGAGAATTAAGCTGTTGCAATAAGCCTTTCTGCTCAGAGCATCTGCAATCACATTTGCCTTGACAGGAGTATATTCAATGCTTGGATTGTACTCTTAAATCATTTCAACCCATCGAGTTTGCTTGAGGTTGAGGTTGGGTTGGGTGAAGATATACTTGAGGCTCTTGTGATCGGTGAATCTGTCCACTTTCCTTCCCAACAAGAGATGTCTCCATGTTAATGATGTATGGACAACTGCCGCCAACTCAAGATCGTGAGTGGGGTAGTTCTTTTCGTTGGGCTTCAACTGACGATAGGTATAGGCCACAACTTTCTTCTCTTGCATTAACACAGCACCGAGACCTTGAAGAGAAGCATCACAGAAAAATTCGAATGGCTTGGATTCGTCAAGAGGAGTCAAGACAGGAGCTCAGACAAGCTTATCTTTAAGGGTGTTGAAAGCAACGTCACACTCAGGCATCCATACATACTTGACATGCTTCTGGATGAGGTTGGAAAGAGGCTTTGCAATCTTAGAGAAATTCTCAACGAATCTTCGGCAATAGCTTGCAAGACCAAGAAAACTGCGGTGCTGCTTGATATTCTGAGGAGGTTCCCAATTCACAATTGCAGACACCTTCTCGGGATTAACAGCAATGCCCTTGGCGGAGATGATATGACTAAGGTAAAGAACTTCATCAAGCTAGAACTCACATTTGGAAAACTTCGCATAGAATTGATACTCTCTGAGCTTGTCGAGCACCAATCGCAAATGTTTGGCATGATCCTTCTTATTCTCAGAGAAGACCAAGATATCATCGAGATACACCAAGATGAATTCATTGGTGTAGGGGTTGAAGATGAAGTTCATCATTCGAGAGAATGTTGGAGGAGCATTGACAAGGCCGAAAGACATGGCAGTATATTCATAAGAACCAAAGCTTGTTTTTAATGTTGTCTTGGGAATATCTTGTTCGCGAATGCGAATCTGATGATAACTCATACGAAGGTCAAGCTTGGAGAATACTTTAGCCCCTTTGAGTTGCTCGAATAGCTCATTGATGTTGAGAAGTGGATACTTGTTCTTGATTGTCTTCTTGTTCAATGAACAGTAATCGACGCACAGTCGGTCCGTGCCATCCTTGTTCTGGACAAAAAGAACTCCACAGCCCCATGGAGATGAACTCGGTCTGATCAAACCCAGACGCTCTTTTTCATCGAGCTGTTTCTTCAATTCCTTGAGCTCTTTAGGTCCAAGCATGTAAGGACGCTTGCAAACGGGTTTAGTGCCAGGCTCAAGATCGATAACGAACTCGACTGGCCGGTGCGGAGGCATACCCGGAAGCTCTTCTGGAAAGACATCTTGGTACTCACAAACGACTTGAATCTGAGAGATTGCATCTAACTCGCCCTTCTCATTGAGAGAGAATAACTGAATGGTTTCGTCCTGAGCGGCATAGATGATCACCTCATCAGAAGAGTGGGTCAACTGAATCTCCCTGGCAGCACAATCAAGCTTAGCCTTGTGCTTAGAAAGCCAGTCCACCCCGAGAATTAGATCAATATCAGAGTCGCCAAGAACAATTGGAGAAGACATAAATTTATAATTGCCCATCTTGATACCGACATTCGGAACCATCAAACAAGAACGCATGTGCTTGCCCGGGGAAACAATTGCTAGAGGTCTATCCAAATATTCCAAAGTGAAATCATGCTTGGTAAAGAACAGTGCTGACATGAAACAATGCGATGCACTAGAATCAAATAAAACTCTAGCAGGAATAGAGTTAACTGGAAGGTTACCCATGATCACATCTGAAGAATCCTCTGCCTGAGCTGCATTCATCATGTTCACCTTTGCATGCTTTGGATTATACTTGACCACTGCATTGCTTGAAGATCTCACAGGAGGAGGATGCTGAAGGCGCCTTTGGTTGAAGCACTTGTTTGCGTAGTGACCTTTCTGCTGGCACTTGTTGCAAGTCACCTCTGAGAGCGGACGATGATAAGGAGCATTTGACCTTGGAGCTTGAGAATTTGACTTGTTCTGATAGCCTGGGTAGGGTGGGTGGGAAGATCCACGACCACCTGAGTTCTTCTGCTGGTAAGGCTGACGAAACGGAGGAGGAAGGTAGAACTTCTGCTGCTTAGCTGCCACTTGTGAGGAAGAAGAAGACTGAACTGCATCCCTGATTCTCTTCTTAGAAGCCTCACACTTGAGCTGAGCACCTTCTTGCTTGAGGGCCATGTTGTAGAATTGATCGAACTGAGTAGGCTCAACAAGAATGAGAGCTAACTGCAGATCCTCTCTGAGGCCACCTCTGAATTGATAAATCATACTCTTTTCATCAAGAACGTCTTGTTTAGTCAAGTGAGCAAGTTTATGAAACTGCTTGTTGTATTCGTACACGGACATGCTACCTTGCTTGAGATTGCGGAACTCCTCACGCTTGCTCTCAACAACACTGGTAGGAATGTGGTGAGCTTTAAAGTCCCGACAGAAGTCAGTCCAAGTAATCACTCGACCTCCTCTGGAATCTTTGTATTACTGATACCAATCAGCTACTTGGTCCTTGAGCTGAAAAGAAGCAAACTTGACGTAGTCCTCAGGCGTGACATTGCTACATTCAAAATGCTTGTTGATATCCACGAGCCAATCATCGACGTCTGTGGCCTCGGCACAGTAGCTGAAAGACTTCAGCTGATTCGCAAGGAACTGGTTGAGGTAGGAAACTGAGGCTGATGGTTGAACTGCCCTTGACCTTGATTCCCTTGGTTGCCTTGGCCTTGGTTGCAATCTTGCAACAATTGCAAAAGCATATGGGTGCTGGCGTTGGTGGCCGCCACGACAGCTTGCCATACCACCGGAGGCGGAGGAGGTGGCGGAGGTGGTGGGTTCGATCGACCTTCTTCACCCTGATCCGGGTTGTTGCGAGTTGGGGGAGCCATCCTGAGGAAGATGACATCCGTTAGAACCAGCATTGAGATGATAGATAAGTAGAATCAAAGACTAGAAATTGCAACATATAGTGTTCACAATAAACATTCGAACAAGGAGGAACTAATGAATTCCAAAGCTAACATCACACGTCCATTAAGGTGAGAAGCCACTTGATAAGAGATTGATGAAAGAAATACCAAGGTACGACTGGAACAAATAACTAGTAAGGATTACCCAATCACAAACCAAATATCTGCGGGAAGAAATGCTAGAGCTACTTGAATCCCACCTATAAACTCCCGAAACTTTCTGGTTATGCAATCAGGTGTTGGGGATACAGGGGAAGCAATATATCTCACCCAAACTAACAATCCCTACATCCAGCTATATCCATCCGTCAACACATAACCAAGAAACCTTCGAAAATCGTGTACCTCAACCTTCGAAAAGCATCTGTTATACGATTTATTGCAATACTCCCAAACTCCCCACTACTAGGTGGCGTCGAGGTTATCTCACCAACAACTGCATAAAAGAGATTTTCGATGTCGGTGAAACTCAGGTATTCTAGAACTGCAACGATAAAATTGTGACGACAACACCCCAGAGCTCAACTCCCCGGGACACTGCCACAACCCCTAAATGTCAGGAGGCACCAAGAACAATGTTCCCGTCACAAGACTATCGGAACGATCCCAAGATACCCGCGTGATCCTAATTTTTTGAGTGAAATTTGAGGAGAAGAAAGTCAAAACATCTAGGTCAGGAGACCTCACCAGAGCGACGAAGGGACTGAGGAGTAAAAAGAATCCTACTCTCCGATATATATAATCCTAAGACTCAAAACATTTTTGTTCTAGACTGAACAACGCCAGCGATTCGATCAAGCAGGGGGCTCCAAAGTCGGGGATGGCTCTGATTACCAACTTGTAACGCCCACGATGCAGCTATATCTCTCACGTGTCGCGGCACGACTTAGAGGCATAACCGCATTGTAGGTTTTGTCGCAAGAAGGGTCATCTTCATACAATCCCATGTAATGAACAAGAATGGGATAAAGAGAGTTGGCTTACAATCGCCACTTCACACAATACATAAATAAATTCATACAACATTCAAAATACACTCATAGACCGAGTATGGTCAAATCCAAATGAAAAGAAGATAACCCCAAATGCTAGATCCCCGATCGTCCCAATTGGGCTCCACTCTGATCATCCGGAAACGAAACATAGTAATGACCAAGGACCTCGTCGAACTCCCACTTGAGCTTGGTTGCATCACTTGCACTGGTATCCTCGGCACCTACAACTATTTTGGTAGAATCCGTGAGTCACGAAGACTCAGCAATCTCACACCCGCGAGATCAAGACTATTTAAGCTCATGGGTAGGAAAACGATAAGGTGGTGGAGCTGCAGCAAGCACTAAGCATATATGGTGGCTAACATACGCAAGTAAGAGCGAGAAGAGAAGCAACACATCCGTCGAGAAGCTAGAAGTGATCAAGAAGTGATCCTGAAACTACTTACGTTCATACATAACCCAAACCGTGTTCACTTCCCGAACTCCCCCGAAAAGAGACCATCACGGCTACACACGCGGTTGATGCATTTTAGTTAAGTCAAGTGTCAAGTTCTCTTCAACCAGACATTAACAAATTCCCGTCTACCACATAACCGCGGGCACGGCTTTCGAAAGATAATACCCTGCAGGGGTGTCCCAACTTAGCCCATCACAAGCTCTCATGGTCAAAGAAGGATATTCCTTCTCCCAGGAAGACCCGATCAGTCTCGGAATCCCGGTTTACAAGACATTTCGACAATGGTAAAACAAGACCAGCAAAGCCGCCCGACTGTGCCGACAAATCCCGATAGGAGCTGCACATATCTTGTTCTCAGGGCACAACGGATAGGTCAGCCTACGAGTAAAACTAGACCTCGAGTTGCCCCATGGTGGTCCCGCAATCTGCCCGTTTCGGACCAACACTTAGAGGAGCACTGGCCGGGGGGGGGGGGGTTAAAATAAAGATGACCCTCGGGCTCGCGAAAACCTAAGGGAAAAGGCTTAGGTGGCAAATGATAAAACCAAGGTTGGACCTTGCTGGAGGAGTTTTATTCAAAGCGAACTGTCTAGGGGGTCCCATAAATCACCCAACCGCGTAAGGAATGCAAAATCAAGGAACATAACACTAGTATGACATAAGGAACATAACACTAGTATGACATAAACTAGGGCGACAAGAGTGGAACAAAACACCAGGCATAAGGCCGAGCCTTCCACCCTTTACCAAGTACTAGACCATGTTGGCGCGCGTTGCTGCGCCCGTTTATTTTTACAATATAATGGTAGGAATTCTATACATATATGGATACATTGAAAATGACAATTAAATTCGTATGACCACCCCTGTGTTAATCATAGTCAAAGAGATAGCTTGATCAGTTTACAAAGGGGCAGTTTAGTCTATTTGCAATGTACCTTGGCTAAAGTGACTTTTTTTTTCTTATGTCTTGAAGTTGGATCGATCTTAAGCTTCAGGTTCATTGAGTTTTCAATAAGGCCAGTTGATGGTAAAATATGTGTGCCGGGGGCCTGGAAATTCCATAATATCTTTTGAATAAAAGATGGGGTGCCCCGTTCGATATATACGGAAAGATTGAAGAGGTACACCTACGGGAAGTTATAAAAACTATAAAGTAATTGCCACCGGGGCACACTGTTGAAATAGGGAGGCCAATTAATTAGGAGTGGGTGGTTAATTAGATGAGTAAGAATAGGACAAGTTAGCACGTAAGCTGAGTACGTAAAAATCTGTGCGTAAGTCTAGCATTTTTGGAGAAATATAATATACAAGAAAACAAAGGATTAGTATTTTTCTCAGGTGCTTGATTAGCTGAGATCATCCATGCTACTTCATATTAGCTTGCAGAGATGTTCCTAAATTGTAAAGCTAGAAAATACAACACACTAAAAGCTTCACATACCTTTGAAAAAAGTGCAATTTGTAATACATCATTTTACAATAATCGGCACACACGCAACCCATACAAGAAAAAAGAGAGAATCTAAATAATGTTTTGGTACTAGAAAGAAGATTATAGAACATGTTGAAACCAGAGAAAGCAGTTGTAGCAGTGAATCATCGGCAGAGAAATGTGTGTGTGTTTGGGAGGGGGGGGGGGCATCATCGTGCCAAACATGATATCCTAGAAAAGTACTTGAAAGAAGATTATAGGACATGGTGAGGCCGTAGAAAACCGTTGTAGCAGTGCGCTTAGTCTGGAGCAGCCAGATGGTGTGAAATCTGAATCATGAGCAGTTAGAATAAATAAGTTTGTTCACAACTAACAATATCGTATGTGCATCTGCTTCATAAGGAGCAACAATATAATCTTCAATACATACATTGCATATTGAATGTTCTATAACAGTATACATAATCAAACCAAACAAATTCTCTTTCTTCTCCTAGAATTTACTCTATAATGGCGGTAATCGGTCGGTAACATCTTCAAAGAATTTGCATGTGTACCTACTACCTAGGTTAGTTCAGAAGCTATTTTAGTGGATTAAATATTGATAAATCCTTATAGCAACACGTGAATTCCCAACTGCTTCATGTTCACTGGCACACTTAATATTTTCCTTTTGTAACCTAAATGATTGCATGATTTAACACCATGGAACAAAAAATAAATGCATCAGAATAGCAATAGGTAGCTCCTGTGCACCTCAAACGATCCACCTGTTTCTGGCATATCTAAATAACCTTAGTTAGTATTAACCTGACGATTTAATTTGAAAGCGTTAGAGAGGAAGGTGTAAGTTGGAAGTTACAGGCCATGATTTTTCAGATATGAAACAGTCCCCTAAATCTACTATAATCCTATTTTTTAACAATCCTAAAATAGGTATCAAACATTTGATGCACTAACAGTGATAGTTTTCCTCGATGGAACAATGATAGTCTCTTGATATATACAGTAATAATTAGAAAAAAGAGGTACGTAATAATTCTTCATGCATCTGCTCTGGTATGTGAACCATTGGCAGTAATCCTACAAGACTCCTCGTAACATCAAGTATACCATTGAAGCAGTTACAGATTTATAGGCAATCAGAAATAGTAGGATGATGCCAATTCGACATGGATGGATCTGCACGAGATGGAGGATGAAATAATGTTCAGATCAGACCTGCTGCGAGTTGGCGACGAGGATGGTGGAGAAAATCCTCGCACGGGAGCCGCCGCCGTCGTGGTCGCCTGTCGTCATCTCTCCACCGGGCAAGTCGCTGCCACCGCCGCTGCGGCCCCATGCCCACCATGGTCGCTACCTTTCCACAGGTCCATTAGGGAAGGTGAGATAGGATCCATCACAACTAATAGCATCTGCATTCAGGGAGTAGAAAAAATAGAATCAATAAAGATGAGTTTCAGATTTGATGGAGAAAGAACTGGGAGAGCAGGGAGAGGAAGGAGCGGAGAAGACGAAGTTGAGGCATGCCGAAGTGACGAAAGGGCATGTAATTACCCCCGACACCATTAATGTCGGACAACATTAATTTTCTTTCTCAATCTCCGGCTACTGGACTTCAAATCGATAGCGACGATTCGCTGCACCACGCATGCGCATCTCTCTATACCGGGCGAGGCATGTGTTTTCTTATCCTTGTGAAGCCATAGAGAGAAATTGGATGATACTGGCCCAGCAGGCCCAAACAACAACGGATCGCTAATTTTGTTATTGGAGCATCGGCCAGTCCGTGCGGCGCTCCCAGCGGCCGTGAAGGTGCATCCAATGGCCAAGAGCGTTCAGAATAGCAGATCCGACGGCTGAAAACAGTGATGGCCTAAGATGGCTAGATTAGTGCTCAGTTTTAATGTATCTAAATATAGGTGCATTAATTAAACAAAATATCCATGTTCCAACCAGGAACAAACTTCATCTTCACCTACAATTAGCAACGCTATAAGAGGGGCTGAGCAAAAGCGGTGATATAGCCAAACAAGGGTTTGCTAGGAAAGGATGGTTAGAGGCTTGACATGGCAATATGAGAGGCATGGCAAACAAGTGGTAGATAGTGCAAACATAGCGATAGAGCGGACAACTAGCAAAGCAAAGATAGAAGTGATATCGAGGGTATGGTCATCTTGCCTGCAAAGTTCTCAGAGTTGTCGAAAGCTTGATCCTCGTTAGCGTACTCAACAGGTTCCTCGTTCACGTACTCGTCTCCCAGCTCTACCCAAGGCAAGAACATAAGCAATGGAACAACAATCAATCACGGTGCAATGCACAAGCAACATGATGCAATACATGGCATGATATGCAAGATATGATATGCAATGCATAAGCGTGCTCCGGAAGGGAAATAATGATCAAGGCATCAACTTGGAGAACCAAGTATGCCACTGGAAAGATGAGGTGATTTCGGTTGAAATCGATATAAAGATCACCGGAAATGGATGCACGGTCTGCAAATGGCAAGCAAAACAAGAATAACACAAATCTGCGATTAACAGCATGATGCTACTTAGCATGCAAAAAGAAACTAAGCTACTGTACTCCAACATAGCAACGAAGCACATGGTAGTGATGTACACAAGATTCTTGACAAAAAATGAACACTGTGCTATGGCTAAATCACACAAGAATAGGTTCAAACAAGCATGGCAAAAGTGCAAAAGACATGTTTAGAGCATCACAGACTTAGTGAAAATACTAATATGCCAGAAATAACATCAGGAAGCCATGTTTAGAGCAAGCAAACAACATGCTACATGAATATATCACAGCAAATCAAGGCATGGTATGAATCTACTAAGTGCATAGAACAAAAGTCTCTTACTGAACATGAGCCAAAAAGGCATAGAACATATGATGGCACCCATGTAAACATAGCAAGTTTTATTGACAGTTTCAGACTTAGCAGAAAAACAGAGCATGTCATAAACAGAATTCTAAAGGCATCTTTGCGAGCTCAAACCACTCATCACAAAGTATTGCATGACAAAACAAGCATAGCAACAGAAATATGACATGTTCATAAAGCTAACCATGGCAATAGCAACTTCATAGGATGCATGTATCACTAGCACCAACCATGGCAATATGGAATAACATGTTAACATTCTGCCAGAAACATTTTATAGAAAAAGTAGAGCAAGAACAAGACATGCTAGGGCACTCCATAATTTCAAACAGGGGCATGGATGGATATAGCATAACCATATGTTCAAAACATCCTTACTTAAGTATCCTAAAACAAGCACGGGTATCACTGTATCATCAAGTTTACATGGCATCAAAATAACAGCAGAACAGGGACTGAAATCAGCAACATCACAAAGCCTAGTTTGCAAGCTTGTGGTTGCCACCACACTGATCAAAAAAATACATGGCAAGCTCCTATGGAAAGACGGCATGTTTTAGATCAAAACACCTGTAGAGGTCATGCTCATAGGATGCACACATAAAATGTAATGAAAAAGACAAATCATCAAGTTCTGTTAACAGACAATAGTTAACATCATATAGCACTCCTGCAATGATTCTTTATGCATCAAGATGAACACAAACAAGCATGTCACAATGGAACGAAATTAAGAGCGTCTCATGGTGAAAATTTTGACATATTATAAGCACAAATCGAAGCACCGAGCATGAAGTTATGGCATGATGAACAGTGCATAAAAATATCAGGGAGCTCCGGGACTTGGTGGAATTTCACCTCGCGGATCTGGGGGTTGAGCCGGCACGCAAAATGAGGCGAGGCATATCTGGCCAGAGTTCGCCGGAGACGAGGCGACGGTGGCCGGAGTTGGACGGAGAGGGCGCCGGCGGGATGGTGCCGGCCGGATCTGGCCGGACCTCACCGGATCCGGCGGTGGCGGGGCCGACGGCGGCCGGCGGTGGCGGGGCCGACGGCGGCCGGCGGTGGCGGAGGCCACGTGGCGGCGCCTGATTGGTGCGGGCGTGGCGGCGGACGCGTCCGGTCCGATCCGGACGTGTCCGGCGGCGCTAGAGGAGCGGGCTAGGGTTTAGACTGCGAGATTTTTGGAGGGGATCACATATTTATAGGTAGAGGGAGCTAGGAGACTCCAAATGGGGTGTAGTTTTCGTCCACACGATCGTGATCCAACGACGGAGAACATGGAGATGGTTTAGATAGGTTATTTGGCTATTTTGAAGGAGTGTTGGGCTGCAACACACAAGAGGCCTTTGCGGTTACCCGGTTAACCGTTGGAGCATCAAACGGCCTCCAAATGGAACAAAACTTGACAGGTGGTCTACCAGTGGTGTACCAAGGCCACTTGGCAAACCTCGGTCCATTCCGAGACCGTTTTTCTCCCGCTCACGAAAAGAGATAAGAGGGGTGTGCTGGGTGCATGTGGGAGTGTCGGATTGTGAAACGGACAACGGGGAAAATGCTCGGATGCATGAGACGAACACGTATGCAAATGAGATGCACATGATGACATGAGATGAAATGCATGACATGAACAAAATGCAAAACGAAAGACAAAAACCCAACCACGGAGGGAATACCATAACACATAGCCGAAAATGGCAAGAGTTGGAGTTACAAATATGGAAAGTCACATCCGGGGTGTTACACTTGCGCATGATCTTAGGCAACGATCCTGTGTACACAAAACATAGCAGCTCCTTGAACACCTCCACATTCATGTCTTCCACACGCATGATGCCTCCTTCGTCGGCCTTGCCCTCCTTCGTTGGTCCGAAGAGCTCAGCTGCGAATACTGGCGAGCGGGACGCGAGTACAAACTGGTGCGCCGCGACGGTCTCGCCATCGACCTCGAACACCACATCAGAGCCTTTCTCGGTCTCAAGGAGCTTTCCAAGGTCCCCCCGCCGGTCGCATGGGGGCACAGAGACGTAAGCCTCACCATGGACGATGGTGATATCACACCCGAAGGTGAACGAGTCATTCTTTAGGTTTTTGGACTTAAGCAGGTCCTTCCTTCTGATGAAGGTGGAGTACCGGTTGTAGAAGCAACACCCCCTGGACGTGTACGTGACCACCGGCGCACACCTCAGCCACGCGACTTGCTTTTGCTCCGGCTCCCCGGCGAGGCAGAAGCTGTGCTTGGCCTTCACCGCCGCCTTAACATCCTCGGCGAGGATAAGGGAGAGCAATACGTAATCCGCGACCACCGAGGTTATGCCGTTGGGGTAGTAGTCAATTCGCCAGCGGTGGCCGCCGAGTTGGAAGGGCCGGGAACTGATCTTCTGTCCGGTGGGAACGTTGGTGCAGGAATAGCCGTGGATGGTGAGGAGGTGGTGCCCACTGGCCGTGTCGGCCACGATGGCGGACCTTAAGGACTTCCCGCCGTCTCCGGACGACGCCACTGCCGACCTATTCCGCGGAATCAGGCGCTCACAGCTCTCATAGGGGGGTGGGGTGCCGCCCTTGCTGCTATGGCCGGCGAGGGTTTTGCGCGGCGGTGGAAGAGGAGGAAGAGGATCGGAGGAAGAAGATGGAGCAGATAGCTCACTGTCCATGACAATTTTTCGATAGGGTCCATCGGCGCATCTAGATCTTTTTTTTCATGGTAATACGTGTCTTATTCATATCATAAAGATTAAAGTACAAGTCACGTAAGGACCGACATGACAAAACTGAAAAGTTAGCAGAACATCTCTGAGCTTGACACCAACGCCCATCACTTGCCTCCGGCACCACGACAGCAGCCACCGAAGAAAAGAATGATGATTCACCTCCTCACCCGAGCTCGACGCGGCTCCATCGCTGATATATAGCTTTGCGGACCTCCAAGGTGGCTCATCAAATGTGAAGCCCTTACTCTTGAACGAATCAGACCGGGGCAACACAATTTCCGATAGGGTCCATCGGCGCGTCTACATGTGCTGCGCGTGTGTTGCATGTCTAAGGTGAAAACTACTCCGTAACATATATCCTCAGGAGTGTGGGCATTTGGAAAAGTCGATCGTGCTTATCCATGAGTTAGTTAGATAACCCAAACGTGTTTTTAGGCGGTCACAACCGTTCGTCACAAAACTTTTACTATAATTATCATGTATTGTACACTCTAAACGCGTCTCTGATATGTCATTAGAGCCATGTTTTAAATCAGTGCCTCCAAACATGGTGATTGCAGTAGAAAAATTACGATGAAAGAAAATAGAAACTTCACTAAACATGTAACATTACGTTGAATAGGTGAATAACAGGTTTCCATCGCGTAAACGTCGTAAATTGCAGTAAGATGACGTATTTCTCTACTATTGCAATGGAACTGAAACATCGTACAAGGTCCTATTTTTGTATTGAACCAGTCACTAGCCGTGCATTGTTTCACCTACTCATCGGTGAGCAAAACTTGTTGGCAGAGACACTAAAAGTCAATTAAGAATCACGTTTAGTTTGTCCATCTATTACTGTTCATAGTCTTTCTTTGGTGTATTGGCGAGCAAAACACTCGAAGCTCCATGCGGAAGTAGGACAGGTTGCCGTTTTGTCGAGTAGTATAAGACCATCATCTAAGTGCCTGCGACAAGCATCTTCCTTTTGTCTCCAAATTTTGCATGGCAACAGTTACTTTTTTGCGGGAACGGCATCGCCTTCCGCGGTGAAGTAATTGCGGTTCCTGAGAACCAGTAACTATTACCTTTTTTGATCGTGTGTGGCCGTGGGTATCGTAATTCAGTGTGCCGTTTTTCGAAGAGGGCGCAACAGAGAGAGGGGGTGGGGTTCCATCATCACTGTAAGATTGAGCGACATGGGACTTCACAGTACAGAAAATAGAGGCGCATATGGTGGCCTCTCAGCTTGTTGTTCAAGGAAGCCATGCATATGGTCTCCTCGAGATCAAGTGGAAGATGCATGCACTCTTGCATGCATATTGGTTTTTCTGTGGACCTACCCCAGTTTTGGACATGACTGGACGGTTCCTACCTAGTAGAGGTCCCAAAGGCATGAAACATTCAGGCCATTTTGGCACAGTAATATTGTTGGCCATTGAAAACGCGTGAGGAAGCGCAGGATGCATGCTGCTGTAGGGGAGATTGAATGAACACGTGTAAGACATTATGAGTACTATAAAACCTGGGAGCAGTATAATGCTTCGACCATATGTGCTTACAAAATCTCAATGACTCAAACCATGAAAGTTCTTAGGTGCATGAGCGTCTTGGCAATCCTTGTGTTGCTATAGCGTAGGAAACATTTTTGCGTGAACACCCTCAAGATTTGTCGCAGGGATGAACTAGGGAGCATCGTCTCCCAGTAGTATATATATTTCGTGTCAACCTTGTATGGCCAACCTTGGGTACAATGTTTACATCAAACTACAACCAAACAAGTGCACTACTAGTTTGGTAGTGTCAGACTGCGTTCTTGAAGGAGAATAAGATAGTGGAGGCAACCAAGATGAAGAGAAGCTTATGGAATTGTGAATATCCAGAAGTCGCTGGTGAGAAGGAATTGATCCGGGTCTCTGAAGGAGGTCATCGATGGTATATTGGGAACCCGGAGTGCCAACGCTCTAGTACCCACTCAACTCCCAATGGCCGGCGTCCCCCTCGGAAGGCCATCCCTCTCATCAATGAGTCAGATAACTATGTTGCATGTCAGGGTGGACGAAACGAGCGGTCCTTTCAGACCGGCTCGTAGCCCGCTCGGTCCAGGCCGGCTCGGTCCTAGCCCACGAAAAATACAGCCGGTCCGAGCTGCAGATTTCGGCTCGAAAATTCGTCGGTCCGGTCCGGGCTTTCACCGAGCCAGCTCGCAGGACCGACAAACCGATGCATCGGCATGGCGGGAGCGTGGCTGGAGCGCGGCGGGAGCATGGTGAGCACCGAGTGGGGCGTGGCTGGGGCTTGGGTGGGGCATGACGGGGCTGTGGCGAGGGCGTGGCGGGGCTGTGGCGGATGCGTGACGACCCAGGCATGGCAGGGGCGCAAGAAAACTACCGTCGTCGATGTCCGCCACTGCGGGGCTGTCGTCCGCGCGGCCACTTGACTGTCTGGCCCCGGTGACCTTGTCCATTGGATGCGCCAGAGTCTGATTAGTCGTCTCAGCCAAAGAAATCGACGTGGGAGGTCCTAGGTCGCCGCATCGATCATCATCCCTTTCTTCTCAGTTTACTGGCCGTACGTCGCCGTTGGGCTGCCATTGGTGATGTTCTTGGTTACTCTAGCTTCCTTTGGTTCTTCTGTAGGTTGCAGACATCTCGTCGATGAGCTGCGCTTCCTCTAGCCAGAGCAGCCGCCGTCGGAGCTCGAGTGCGCGCTCTGGCCTGTGTACTGGCCGGTCCTCTCGGTCCTCTCGGTGCAGCCCGGGCTTTGCCGCCGCCGGTCCGGTCCCTAGAAACAGGACCGCCAGACTGGTCGGTCCGGTCCGGCTCGGTCCACCGGCGGCCGGTCCAAGTGACGGCTCGGTCAGGGACCGGACCGGCCCGGACCGTGTTCACCCTGAGTTGCATGCCACCTTGAACCTTACCCCTACGTGTTTTTAGGTGCCATTCCAGCGGCCCAAACAAATGCAGCTACTGGTGCAGGTCGAAGAACTGGCATCACTAGACTGATGTGCATATGTCATGTGGACATGCAGAATTGGGTCCCGCGCATCCTGCTTTCTGCCTTCTCAAAACCTTCCCATGACCTGGTACCATCTGCCACTATTTATTTACCATACGGAAACCTTGTCTTTGGCAAGAAATAAGCACCATCGGTCGACTACAAATCATATTTAAGTAAAGTCCAAAAACTATAAGACTCTTGTATTGTGGTTTGTTGCCATGGAAGCATACCAAATGTTAGATAATAACGAGAAATAAACAAGACAGAGAGACACGGATTTTTAGGTGGAAACCCTTGCGGGGAAAAACCACGAAACACACGGCGGCGTATCACTATAATTGGGAGAAGTATTACATTACATGAGAGGACAAACCCTCTATGTGCTAATTTGGTGAAGCTCTCTCTCGTTTATTCTATGACTAGCTGGTACTATATAAAGTGGCAAACAACTCTCTTTCTTGATGGACACCAAACAGAGTTGTACTCATGCTACGTCTAGCCCGATTGGCATGCCATAGTTCGGTAGGACTCCATCCGTAGTACAATACTTGTATGGGATTCGGAACACAATAAAATAACACTCCATCTTGAGACGAAATCCCTTACAATAATCATAGATAGCATCAACTCCTCAATTAAAGTCATCACAAGTAAACCTTGTGCCTGGAAACGTCCATATAGGACTAATAAACTTCTCATGAAGTCATATTGAGCAAATAAATCAGTAGGTTGTCCAGAAAACAGCACAACTATCAACAAAGCAGACTAACAAAACTTGATCTCCCAATAAAAGTCTGAGTCTGTGCCACTGACCTCAAAAACTGAAACTGCTCAATCATCAAATGACATAAGTCATCATATCTCCTATGGTGCCTGAACGAGCGCATAGCTCATAGTGCAACATCTTGGTGCACATTGCATTGTGAAGAACTCATCTCACGGAATCTGAACGTGCTTCAAAACAGAAAGCACAAACCTCGGCAAACAGTACTCATGCAAGAGCATATGGTACGGATGGCATCGCGTGCACCCAAAAAACTGCCGACTTGTAGTGGATAATGAAAACCCATGACATGGTCATAAACTGTCCTTGTAGAATAACTGTCGGATGAAGGAACCATCTTAACATGCAACAGAGTTTCAACTCTGCAATAGACCCCTCTTGAAAGAGCAAAGACAACTGAATTGCACTTGAAACTTAACAGCGCTAAATGTTGTAGTATCTAGCAGAAACAAATCAATCTCCTTCTTGCACCTCAACTGATTCTCATCACGAACATGAATATCAAACAAAACCTTCACATGCATAACAACAAAATACTATGGAGAGAATAGAGTATATGCTGGCTACCAACAGGCTTAATAATTACTTCCTCCATACCCTTTTTTTTTCTTGATAACTAAATTGTGTTCTTCAAATAACTGCAGCAATATTGCATGCATTATCCCGACGGACCATAATCCCCAAAACATCACCTTGAAGAAAAATACTAAGTGCATCCTGATAATCGGCTTGTGCCAACAGCGCTCACATCTCGACTTGCCATAAGGTAAACTTTGTGTCATGATCCAGCAGCGAAACATCATACTTCATGGATGCCATGAGTAGATAAATCTGTGCACAAAGTAGTACAAGCCCATAAAAAGATTCTTGACAGGATTAATATGCGGACAAAGAACCAGAAAAGATAGCACCTGGTAGTCTCTGGTGGCCGTAGCAATAGAAAACCAAATCAGTAGCTTCACGTAATGAATACTAGTAGGTGGCTGATCTACTAGTAAAATATCCTGGAACCTGAGCCTTCATGTGTAGATGCAGCAGCAGCGTCTCGTCGGAAGCCTGTACGCCCGTGTGGAGTAGTAGCAGATCAGGCACGCGTGTGACGCTACGTACGGTACGCGAAGGCAGCGGCGGCTAGCAGATCAAAGTCAAATCGATGGAATCGACGCCAGCCGAGATTGACGTCTCGATGGATATCTGCGCCTGCGGAGCGGAATCTTCTGTCGGTCTCGGCTTCGTAAGCGGTGCAGCAGCGGAAAACGATTCGGTCTCAGATCGCCTGGTCACGCGTGGGCGGCTGCGCGCAACCCTAATTCTCTCGTCTCAAATTTCGTATCTAAACCTCAGCTCTGTATACCACTTGTGATAATAATAAGAAATAAACGTGACAGAGAGACACGTATTTTTATGTGAAAGCCCTTGTGGGGAAAAACACGAAACGCACGGCGGCGTATCACTATAATTGGGAGAAGTATTACATTACATGGGAGGACAAACCCTCTACGTGCTAATTTGGTGGAGCTCTCTCTCGTCTATTCTATGACTAGCTGGTACTATATAAAGGGGCAAACAACTCTTTTTCTTGATGTACACGAAACAGAGTTGTAGTCATGCTACGTCTAGCACGATTGGCATGCCGTAGTCCGGTAGAACTCCATCCGTAGTATAATACTTGTATGAGATTCAGAACACAATAAAATAACACCAAATGCAGTTAAAAACAGGCCGCTCTTGACAGTGTACATGGCTACATCGTTAACAGGAACATATTCCACATGCAATTGAACTTTTGTGGCATACGCTATTCGAACAACTTCAGGGGAACAATCATACAACTGAATTGCAAATAAATAACATTTTATTGAAAACACATAGAAGTTCAGATTCAGTAGATACTATTTCTGATCAGCGGAACCTACTCATCATCTATATTGCGCATGGACGGAATTATGGATACGCAACACAACAGTAAGAAATCATGAAAAATTAGAACATAAATATACCTCTGGATCCATGAACCTACAGCGCTTGCTTCCGTGTTCTGCAACTTGTTCGACCACCCATGCAGGCCTTTTTCCTTGACAAGCATGTGAAATATATAGATGATAAAGAAAATGCAGAAATGTTCATATTTGAGCGTTTGATTCATCCAAATAAATGAAAAACAAGCTAGCAAGCAGTACGAACAGCCTTACCTTCGCCTTCACAGCTTCATCGAAAGCCCCGCTGGGATCCATCATGTGGATTCGAATTCTCAAGGAACCAATGAAGCCCCATGTACTTCAAGAAGTAAAGAACAAGAGAGAATGGGGAAATGAGATGACAAATCAAGGGAC
This sequence comes from Triticum dicoccoides, assembly GCF_002162155.2. Taxonomy (NCBI): domain Eukaryota; kingdom Viridiplantae; phylum Streptophyta; class Magnoliopsida; order Poales; family Poaceae; genus Triticum; species Triticum dicoccoides. The sequence continues at coordinate 679,680,024 of NC_041391.1, forward strand.
ATTTTCTGATGAGACAGGGGATGTGTGAGGATCGGTGATAAGTGATACGTCTCCAACGTATCTATTATTTTATGTTATCCCATTCTATTATAGTATCAATTTTGGATGTTTTATATAACTTTTTGTGTTATGTTATATCATTTTCTGGGACTAAACTATTAACCCAGTGCCAAGTGTTAGTTGTTGTTCTTCGCTTGTTTTTGGTTTTCTAGGAAATCAGTATCAAGCGGAGTCCAAACGCTACAAACACTAGTAGAAAAAGGGCCATTTGTCTCAGTTCGTAACGGCCTTCTGTCCCGGTTTAGCAACCGGGACTAAAAGGTCGTTACTAATGTCCTTGGCCTCTAGTCCCGGTTCTTACACGAACCGGGACAGATGTGCCTCCACGTGGCCGCTGTGGCCAGCCCAGGCAGGGGGCCTTTGGTCCCGGTTGGTGACATAAACCTGGACCAAAAGACATCCACGCGCCAGTAGCTGGCTGGAGCTGAGGTTTTTATTTTTTTGAAAGGGGCTAGTTTAGGGGTTTTGGGGGTTAATTTAGGTTGTTATTAGCTAGCTAATAGAGAGAAGTATCCTCTCTTATATCTCCGTGCTTGGTTTACCAACGCTACTGCTATGCCTAAACATGGCTTAGATTGAAGTGAAGGCAACATGCGGTGCATGTCGAAAGTAATACTAATCCTAACTTGATCAAGTTTGGATTGTACTACTTTCGACATGCACCACTTCGATCCAATCCATGTTCATTTCACCCGCTGATATATAATAACTCTTCATGCTTGCATCATGCATCATCATATATAATAACAAGTCCTACTAATCATGCATCATCATACAACCTTCACTCGTTATTAATAACAAGTAATACGATTATCATCCTCATAGTCATCGAACCAACCCTACTTAATTGTTCTTAGCACATGATCATCAGTATTAGGTAGGACCTAAATACCCTTAAGGTAAAATAGCATAAAACAATATAGACCGGCCCTGACCCTCCATTATGGAGAATGGAGATCATCCTGTCTCCAATTCTTACGCTTCGCTTCCTTTTGCTTCCAAGAACCTCCTTACGAGTGTCCATACATTTTTTCCGTTCTTTGATTGTCATGTCTCCACTTCTTTTAGAAATCCGGTATGGACAGTTGAGATTCGTAGTATGCCCTGGTTGTATGTTTAAAACATCAAGGCGACCATGCTGATACATAGAATGAGGCACACAATCATTCGGGATTATCTGTTGAAAAACATAGTAATAACTTCGTAGTTAGCAATGATGTACTAGTTTTAAAAGTATGCAAAAGATGCACGGATGTCGTAATAGTAAAAAATCTTACCAGGGTGAAGTTACCGTAGTTCAACACATGCACTAGTGGCACATATTGACCATAATGTTGAGGGGTTCGATTGTAGATATTGTAATTCTCAAGATCAGTACAAAATGCGATCAGATGATTTTTCTCCTGATAAGTTAATTCGGAGCCATCGGTGTAGTGGGTTTTGTCTACCATCTTCCGCACATTCTTTGAAGAATGGAAATAAGCTATCAATAGAAATAAGCTGTCAACTAATTTGAAATAAACAATATAAATTACTTAATAACTATGTTTGAGAAGCCCACATAGGGGAAGAATTGGAAGCGTATCAACAAGGACCCAAATGTCCATATTGTCTTGCTCGATTTTAGGATCACCAAGATCCATGGTGACAAGCATACCCTCATCAAAACCATACATCTTGCAAAGTGCTTGCCAATTTTTGCAACCAAAATGGGTTACACTATCAGAATTGTACAATTTTACTTCAAAATCCACACCATGATGGGTCCTTAGTTGAATTTTCTATGTTTCCATACTTTCATGGTCTTCAAAACCCATCCTCTCCAAGACATAGTGTCTTGCATAGCATGGGATAAGCTAGTCGAAGTGGAAAAGATGAAAAGTACACGTTGAAATAGTTGAAGTCGTGCTTAATTACGAAAAAAACTCTTGTCGTCGTTGCGTACCGTTTCAACATCGAAGGTCTCCTCGAGCTTAATGCTGAAGCGCCATCTTCGTCCAGCTCAAGGAACTTGTCGCACATACCTCGGTCGTCGTGGCACCAGTCGCACTCCCCCTGGTAGTTTTCGTCGTCCGAGTACGACATTTCCTAGGTTCATAATTCAAATATTAAATTTGTACAATTAAATATATGTACTAAAAAACCTAAATTAGATCATTATTATTCATCATGGGTTGACTATCGGTCTGTCGAGCCTTTTCTTGAAAACTCTCAGCTCAGGTGGTGTACATATTCGACCATCGGTGATGGTAGCTCCTCCTTTCATTCCCGAGTGCATTACACCAAATTGTCTAGCACACGGGAATGAAGGAGAAGCTACCCCCACGACAACAGTCGGGATTCTTCGTCCCCTCATATATATATGGTTGGAGACTCTCCCTCACTGATTCCTCTCTGACATTTGCGACCGTCGGTGATGGTAGCTTCTCCTTTCGTTCCCGAGTGCATTACACCAAATTGTGTCTTGCACACGGGAACGAAGGAGAAGCTATCCCCACGACAACAGTCGGGATTCTTCGTCCTCTCATATATGGTGGAGACTCGACAGACTTAAAGTCAACCCGAGGACTCATGTTATAGGACTCATATTGAAATCGATATTTGGCTGGTCTCACCTCGAGGTCGGAGGGGGGTCGGTGACGGCGACGACGACACGGATGATGGAGGGGGCTCCTAGATTTCTGTAAAAACAAAAACCCTATAAGCTATCAAGTAATCAAATGCATACGCCTTGCATAGTGCTCTCCAATTTTAGCATTCAAAGTAGGAGTACTTTTCCAATTTAAGCATTCAATAAGCAAAACCAAATAGTAAAATAAAGTAGTATTCAAATTAGCATGCATTCAATTATAAGCAAAACTACATCATCTCCTATGTCCGTACATCGTTGAATATTATCACTAGTACTCCTCGAATACTATCATACATATAGCATCGCTAATACAACTAGAACCGTAGCGGCCGACGGGTATCGTCGCGGGCGGTAGAACCCAAAGAGAAGGAACCATCATAGGATCATAGCTCCAGTGAGATCCCTGAAGAACCTACTAGGTCTGGTCGAACCTGCCCTCCAACGCAACCATGTAGGGAAGGACGTGCTCGTCCTCCTCGCTGACATGGTGACTGCTACGTCTTGAGCTCGCGTTGGTTTTCCTTGAAGAGGAAAGGGTGATGCAGCAATAGTAGCGTAAGTATTTCCCTCAGTTTTTGAGAACCAAGGTATCAATCCAGTAGGAGGCTCCTCAGAAGTCCCACGCACCTACACAAACAAACAAGAACTCGCAACCAACACAATAAAGGGGTTGAAAATCCCTTCACGGCCACTTGCGAAAGTGAGATCTGATACAGATAATATGATAAGATAAATATATTTTTGGTATTTTATAATATAGATAGGAAAAGTAAAGATGCAAATAAAAGTAGATTGAAAGCTTATATGATAAGAGATAGACCCGGGGGCCATAGGTTTCACTAGTGGCTTCTCTCAACATAGAATAAGTATTACGATGGGTGAACAAATTACTGTCGAGCAATTGATAGAAAAGCGAATAGTTATGAGATTATCTAGGCATGATCATGTATATAGGCATCACGTCCAAGACAAGTAGACCGACTCCTGCCTGCATCTACTACTATTACTCCACACATCGACCGCTATCCAGCATGCATCTAGAGTATTAAGTTCATAAAGAACAGAGTTACACATTAAGAAAGATGACATGACGTAGAGGGATGAACTCATGCAATATGATATAAACCCCATATTTTTATCCTCGATGGAAACAATACAATACGTGCCTTGCTGCCCCTGCTGTTAATATGTCTCCAACGTATCTATAATTTTTGACTGTTCCATGCTATAATATTACTTGTTTTGGATGTTTATGGGCTTTAGTTTACACATTTATATCATTTTTTAGGACTAACCTACTAACCGGAGGCCCAGCCCATATTGCTGTTTTCTTGCCTGTTTCTGTATTTCGAAGAAAAGGAATATCAAATGGAGTCCAAACGGAATGAAACCTTCGGGATCGTGATTTTTAGGAAGAATATGATCCGGGAGACGTGGAGTTCACGTCAAAAGATCCTCGAGTAGGCCACAATATAGGGGGGCGCCCACCCCCCTGGGCGTGCCCTACCCTCTCGTGGGCCCCTCGAGGCTCCCCTGACAGACTTCTTTCACCTATATAAGCCTACGTACCCTAAAAACATCGAATATCAAGATAGATCGGGAGTTCCGCTGCCGCAAGCCTCTGTAGCCACCAAAAACATCTCGGGAGCCCGTTCCTGCACCCTGCCGGAGGGGGAACCCATCACCGGTGGCCATCTTCATCATCCCGGTGCTCTCCATGACGAGGAGGGAGTAGTTCACCCTCGGGCCTGAGGGTATGTACCAGTAGCTATGTGTTTGATCTCTCTCTCTCTCTCTCATGTTCTCTCTATGGCACGATCTTGATGTATCGCGAGCTTTGCTATTATAGTTGGATCTTATGATGTTTCTCCCCCTCTACTCACTTGTGATGAATTGAGTTTTCCTCTTGAAGTTATCTTATCAGATTGAGTCTTTAATGATTTGAGAACACTTGATGTATGTCTTGCCGTGATTATCTGTGGTGACAATGGGATATCATGTGCCACTTGATGTATGTTTTGGTGACCAACTTGCGGGTTCCGCTAATGAACCTATGCATAGGGGTTGGCACACGTTTTCGTCTTGACTTTCCGGTAGAAACTTTGGGGCACTCTTTGAAGTACTTTGTGTTGGTTGAATAGATGAATCTAAGATTGGGTGATGCATATCGTATAATCATGCCCACGGATACTTGAGGTGAGAATGTAGTATCTAGGTGACATTAGGGTTTTGGTTGATTTGTGTCTTAAGGTGTTATTTTACTACGAACTCTTGAATAGATAGAACAAAAAGGATAACTTTGAGGTGGTTTCGTACCCTACCATAATCTCTTCGTTTGTTCTCCTCTATTAGTGGCTTTGGAGTGACTCTTTGTTGCATGTTGAGGGATTGTTATATGATCTATCTATGTTATTATTGTTGAGAGAACTTGCACTAGTGAAATTATGAACCCTATGCCTTGTTTCCTACCATTGCAATACCGTTTACGCTCACTTTAATCATTAGTTACCTTGCTGTTTTTATAATTTCAGATTACAAATACCTTTATCTACCATCCATATTGCACTTGTATCACCATCTCTTCGCCGAACTAGTGCACCTATACAATTTACCATTGTATTGGGTGTGTTGGGGACACAAGAGACTCTTTGTTATTTGGTTGCAGGGTTGCTTGAGAGAGACCATCTTCATCCTACGCCTCCTACGGATTGATAAACCTTAGGTCATCCACTTGAGGGAAATTTGCCACTGTCCTACAAACCTGTGCACTTGCAGGCCCAACAACGTCTACAAGAAGAAGGTTGTGTAGTAGACATCAAGCTCTTTTCTGGCGCCGTTGACGGGGAGGTGAGTTCTTGAAGGTATATCTTTAGATCTTGCAACCAAACCTTTTTGTTTCTTGTTTTATCACTAGTTTAGTTTATAAAAGAAAACTACAAAAAAATGGAATTAAGTTTGTCTCATACGCTTCATCTTTTTAATATCTTTCGTGAGTTTGATGAAAAGGAAAATTGTGCTCAAGTGCTATAAGAAGAAATCTATAGAATGTTTGATACTAAATCCTTGAATGATGAGCATGATTACAATGTTGTTGGTATGAATTCCTTGAATATTCATGATGCTAATGATATGCAAAGCCACAAGCCTGGGGAAGCTATGTTTGATGAATATGATATTTTTAGTCCCCCAAGTTTTGATGAGCAAATTTATTATGATGAAAGCATGCCTCCTATTTATGATGATTATATTGATGAAAGTGGGTTTGGAAGAGTGTCAACTTTAGGAAGTAGTGATTCCACTATTTTGGAAGAGGTTCCAATTGATTATGAGAACAAAGTTTCTACCTATGATGATTATTGTGATGACTTGTATGCTATTAGGAATAGTGATAACCATGGAACTTGTCATCATGATTTTAGTTTTCAATTGGACTATGTCTCACATGATAATTATTTTGTTGAGTTTGCTCCCACTACTATTCATGAGAAGAATTTTGCTTATGTGGATAGTTGTAAAATTTCTATGCAAGTAGATCATGAAAAGAATGCTTTAGGTTCTGGTTATATTGTTGAATTCATTCATGATGCTACTGAAAATTATTTTGAGGGAGGAACATATGCTTGTAGGAATTGCAATAATGTCAAGTTTCCTCCCTATGTGCTTAAAGTTTTGAAGCTATGCTTGTTTTACCTTCCTATGCTAGTTGATTATTGTTCTCGTAAGTTGTTTGCTCACAAAATCCCTATGCGTAGGAAGTGGGTTAGACTTAAATGTGCTAGTCATATGCTTCATGATGCTCCCGTTATGTTTCAATTCTTATATTTTATGTGAGCATCATTTTATCATGCCCAGCTAGGGGCGTTAAACGATAGCGCTTGTTGGGAGGCAACCCAATTTTATTTTTTTCTTGCTTTTTGTTCCTGTTTAGTAATAAATAATTCATCTATCCTATGTTTAGATGTGGTTTTATGTTTTAATTAGTGTTTGTGCCAAGTAGAACCTTTGGGAAGACTTGGGTGAAGTTTATTTGATCTTGCTGTAAAAAAATAGAAACTTTTGCGCTCACGATATTAGCTGCCATTTTTTTACAGATGAGTGATTTTAGGTTTATTCTTTTTGAAGATGATTAATAACAAATTACTCAGGTCCAGCAATTTATTTCAGAATTTTTTGAGTTCCAGAAGTATACGTTTGATACAGATTACTACTGACTGTTCTGTTTTTGACAGATTCTGTTTTCATTGTGTTGTTTGCTTATTTTGATGAACCTATGAGTCGTATCGGAGGGTATGAACCATAGAGAAGTTAGAATACAGTAGATATTACACCAATATGAATTTAGAATGAGTTCATTACAGTATCTAAGTGGTGGTTTTATTTTCTTATACTAACGGAGCTTACGAGTTTTGTTTTGAGTTTTGTGTGGTTGAAGTTTTCAAGTTTTGGGTAAAGATTTGATGGACTATGGAATAAGGAGTGGAAAGAGCCTAAGCTTGGGGATGCCCAAGGCACCCCAAGTTAATATTCAAGGACAACCACGAGCCTAAGCTTGGGGATGCCCCGGAAGGGATCCCCTCTTTCGTCTTCGTTCATCGGTAACTTTACTTGGAGCTATATTTTTATTCACCACATGATATGTGTTTTGCTTGGAGCGTCATTTTATTTGGTTAGTATTTGCTTGATGTTATTTAGAATAATGTTTTTCACCTTTATTTTCAATAAAAATGTCAAGGATAGCCTTTACCATGCTTATTTTGCTAGTATACATGTTGCTGTTTGAAAACAGAAAGTTTACTGCTGTTGCAAAAATTCCCTAGAAAAGTCAGAGAATTGTATAATGTTGAATATTTTTGCATATTGATATCTGATAAATTTACTACAGTGGGAATTTTCTCTCATAATTTTTGGAGTTAGGGAAGTATGATGAATCTTGCATTCTTTACAGACTGTACTGTTTTGACAGATTGCTATTATGGTTGCATTGTTTGCATATGTTTGCTTGTTTAATGATTCTATTTGAGGATAGGAGTGTTAAATATGCAGAGGAATTTAGTATGAAATTTGGAATAATAATTTTAGTGATTTGTTACAGTAGAAAATGATAAGGTTTTGCATTGGTTTATACTAACCTATCTCCTGAGTTCTTGTTGAGTTTGTTGTGGATGAAGCTTTTGATAAAAAGAAGAGAAACCATGATATCAGAGGAATTAAGGAGACATAAAAGCTCAAGCTTGGGGATGCCCAAGGCACCTCAAGATAATATTTCAAGAAGTCTCAAGCATCTAAGCTTGGGGATGCCCCGGTAGGCATCCCACCTTTCTTCTTCAACAACTATCGGTTAGTATCGGTTGAGCCTAAGTTTTCGCTTATTCACATGAGTCGTGCTATCCTTGCAATGTCATTTTATTTTGCTTTGCTTGCTGTTTGAATAAAATACGAAGATCTGAAATTCTTAAATGTTAGAGAGTCTTCACATAGTTGCACAATTATTTGACTACTCATTGATCTTCACTTATATCTTTCGGAGTAGTTTGTCGTATGCTCTAGTGCTTCACTTATATCTTTTAGAGCACGACGGTGATTATATTTTGAAGAAATTGCTAGTCTCTCATGCTTCACTTATATTATTTTGAGAGTCCTTTAGAAATGGTATTTGCTATGGTTACAAAGTTGGTCCTAGAATGATGAGCATCCAAGTTGGGTATAATAAAAACTATCATAGGAAGTGAATTGGATGCTATGATCAATTTGTTGATTGATAATTGTTTTGAGATATAAAGGTAGTAATGTTAGGGTCATGCCAGTGGATAATTATGAAATTGAGAAATACTTCTATTGAAGTTGGCAAGTCCCGTAGCATGCACGTATGGTAAAAGTTTTGTGACAAATTTGTTGCATGAGGTGCTCTTTTGATTGTCTTCCTTATGAGTGGCAGTCGGGGACGAGCGATGGTCTTTTCCTACCAATCTATCCCTCTTGGGGCATGCGTAGTAGTACTTTGCTTCGAGGGCTAAGTAGACTTTTGCAATAAGTATATGAGTTCTTTATGACTAATGTGAGTCCATGGATATACGCACACTCATCCTTCCACTTTGCTAAGCCTCTCTTATTACTGCGCAACTTTCGCCGGTATTGAACCATTATTTACCTTCCTCAAAACAGACACCATACCTACCTATTATGGCATTTCCATAGCCATTCCGAGATATATTGCCTTGCAACTTTCCACCGTTCCATTTATTATGACACGTTCCATCATTGTCATATTGCTCTTTGCATGATCAGGTAGTTGACATCATATTTGTGGCAAGGACACCTTCATAATTTTCATACATGTCGCTCTTGATTCATTGCATATCCCGGTACACCGCCGAAGGCATTCATATAGAGTCATATCTTCTTCTAGCTTTGAGTTGTAATTCTTGAGTTGTAAATCCATAAAAGTTTGATGATCTTCATTATTAGAGCATTGTCTCAGTGAGGAAAGGATGATGAAGACTATGATTCCCCCACAAGTCGGGATGAGACTTCGGACTTTCCAAAAAGAAAAAATGAGAAGAAAAATAAAAAAAAGAGAAAGGCCAAAAAAAAGAAAGGCCAAAGAAAAAAAAGAGAAAAGAAAAAAATAAAATGTGAGAAAAAGAGAGAAGGGACAATGCTAATATCTCTTTTTCCACACTTGGGCTTCAAAGTAGCACCATGATCTTCATGATAGAGAGTCTCCTATGTTGTCACTTTCATATACTAAGTGGGAATTTTTCATTATAGAACTTGGATTGTATATTCCAATGATGGGCTTCCTCAAAATGCCCTAGGTCTTTGTGAGCAAGCGAGTTGGATGCACACCCACTTAGTTTCTTTTGTTGAGCTTTCATCTATTTATAGCTCTAGTGCATCCATTGCATGGCAATCCCTACTCACTCACATTGATATCTATTGATGGGCATCTCCATAGCCCGTTGATACGCCTAGTTGATGTGAGACTACCTTCTCCCTCTTTTTGTCCTCACAACCACCATATACCACCATAGTGCTATGTCCATGGCTTGCGCTCATGTGTTGTGTAAGAGTTGAAAAAAGCTGAAGCGCATTAAAAAGTATGAAACAATTGCTCGACTCGTCATCGGGGTTGTGCATGATGGGAGTATTTTGTGTAATGAAAATGAAGCATGGCCTAACTAGATGATTTTTTTGGGATAAGCTTTCTTTGGCTATGCTATTTTGATAGGATATGATTATTTGTTAGTATGCTTTGAAGTATTATTATTTTTATGTTTTATAAGCTTTTATCTTGAATCATTTGGATCTGAACATTCATGCCACAATAAAGAAAATTACATTGAGAATTATTCTAGGTAGCATTCCACTTCAAAAATTCTATTTTTGTCATTTACCTACTCGAGGACGAGCAGGAACTAAGCTTGGGGATGCTTGATACGTCTCTAACGTATCTATAATTTTTGATTGTTCCATGCTATTATATTACCCGTTTTGGATGTTTATGGGCTTTACTTTACACATTTATATCATTTTTTGCGACTAACCTACTAACCGGAGGCCCAACCCATATTGCTGTTTTCTTGCATGTTTCAGTATTTCGGAGAAAAGGAATATCAAACGGAGCCAAACAGAATGAAACCTTCGGGAGCGTGATTTTTAGGAAGAATATGATCCGGGAGATTTGGAGTTCACATCAGAAGATCCTCGAGGAGGCCATGAGATAGGGGGCGCACCCACCCCCTAGGCACGCCCTACCATCTCGTGGGCCCCTTGAGGCTCCCCCGACCGACTTATTTCACCTACATAAGCCTATGTACACTAAAAACATCGAATATCAAGATAGACCGGGAGTTCCGCCGCCGCAAGCCTCTGTAGCCACAAAAAACCTCTCGGGAGCCCGTTCCGGCACCCTGCCGGAGGGGGAACCCATCACCGGTGGCCATCTTCATCATCGCGACGCTCTCCATGACGAGGAGGGAGTAGTTCACCCTCGGGGCTGAGGGTATGTACCAGTAACTATGTGTTTGATCTCTCTCTCTCTCTTGTGTTCTCTTGATGACACGATCTTGATGTATCGTGAGCTTTGCTATTATATTTGGATCTTATGATGTTTCTCCCCCTCTACTCTCTTGTGATGAATTGAGTTTTCCTCTTGAAGTTATCTTATCGGATTGAGTCTTTAATGATTTGAGAACATTTGATGTATGTCTTCCCGTGATTATCTGTGGTGACAATGGGATATCATGTGCCACTTGATGTATGTTTTGGTGACCAACTTGCGGGTTCCGCCCATGAACCTATGCATAGGGGTTGGCACACGTTTTCGTCTTGACTTTCCGGTAGAAACTTTGGGGCACTCTTTGAAGTACTTTGTGTTGGTTGAATAGATGAATCTGAGGTTGTGTGATGCATATCGTATAATCATGCCCACGGATACTTGAGGTGACAATGGAGTATCTAGGTGACATTAGGGTTTTGGTTGATTTGTGTCTTAAGGTGTTATTTTACTACAAACTCTTGAATACATAGAACAGAAAGGATAACTTTGAGGTGGTTTCATACCCTACCATAATCGCTTCGTTTGTTCTCCGCTATTAGTGGCTTTGGAGTGACTATTTGTTGCATGTTGAGGGATTGTTATATGATCTATCTATGTTATTATTGTTGAGAGAACTTGCACTAGTGAAAGTATGAACCCTATGCCTTGTTTCCTACCATTGCAATACCGTTTACGCTCACTTTTATCATTAGTTACCTTCTGTTTTTATAATTTCAGATTACAAATACCTTTATCTACCATCCATATTGCACTTGTATCACCATCTCTTCGCCGAATTAGTGCACCTATACAATTTACCATTGTATTCGGTGTGTTGGGGACACAAGAGACTCTTTGTTATTTGGTTGCAGGGTTGCTTGAGAGAGACCATCTTCATCCTACGCCTCCTACGGATTGATAAACCTTAGGTCATCCACTTGAGGGAAATTTGCTACTGTCCTACAAACCTGTGGACTTGCAGGCCCAACAACGTCTACAAGAAGAAGGTTGTGTAATAGACATCAGCTGTCACTGGGAAAGGAGACCGCAAGATTGAACCCAAAGCTAAGCACTTCACCCATTGCAAGAAAGATCAATCTAGTAGGCCAAACCAACCTGATAATTGAAAGATACTTGCAAAGATAACTTAATCACACATAAAAGAATTCAGAGGAGATTCAAATACTTCTCATAGATAAACTTGATCATAAACCCACAATTCATCGGATCTCGACAAACACACATCAAAAAGAGTTACATCAAATAGATCTCCAAGAAGATCGAGGAGAACATGGTATTGAGATTCAAAGAGAGAGAAGAAGCCATCTAGACAATAACTATGGACCCGAAGGTCTGTGGTAAACTACTCACAATTCATCGGAGAGGCTATGGTATTGATGTAGAAGCCCTCCATCGTCGATTCCCCCTCCAGCGGAGCGCCGACGAAGGCTCCAAGATGAGATCTCGCGGATACAGAAGGTTACGGCGGTGGAAATAGTTTTTCGTGGTCGCCTCTGATGTTTTCGGGGTACATGGGTATATATAGGAGGAAGAAGTAGGTCGGTGGACGCCCGATGGGCCCACGAGGTAGGGGGCACGCCTAGTAGGGGGGGGGCTCCACCCTCGTGGCCGCCTCGATTGTTTATTGACTTCCACTACACGTCATGTGGATCACGTTCGTTCCAAAAATCACGCTCCGAAGGTTTCATTCCATTTGGACTCCGTTTGATATTCCTTTTCTTCGAAACACTAAAATAGGAAAAAAACAGCAATACGAGCTGGGCCACCGGTTAGTAGGTTAGTCCCAAAAATGATATAAATGTGTAAATTAAAGCCCATAAACATCCAAAACGGGAAATATAATAGCATGGAACAATCAAAAATTATAGATACGTTGGAGACGTATCAAGCATCCCCAAGCTTAATTCCTGCTCGTCCTCGAGTAGGTAAATGATAAAAACAATTTTTTTGATGTGGAATGCTACCTAGCATAATTCTCGATGTAATCTTCTTTATTGTGGCATGAATGTTCAGATTCAAATGATTCAAAATAAAAGTTCATATTGACACAAGAAATAGTAATACTTCAAGCATACTAATCAAAGCAATCATGTCTTCTCAAAATAACATGGCTAAAGCAAGTTCATCCCTACAAAATCATATAGTTAGGCTATGCTTCATTTTCGTCACACAAAAATGCTCCCATCTTGTACACCCCCGACGACAAGCCAAGAAATTGTTTCGTACTTAAATAATCTCAAACTTTTTGAACTTTCACGCAATACATGAGCGTGAGCCATGGATATAGCACTATGGATGGAATAGAATATGATGATGGGGATTGTGTGGAGAAGACAAAAAGGATAAAGTCTCACATTGACGAGGATAATCAACGGGCTATGGAGATGCCCATCAATTGATGTCAACATGAGGAGTAGGGATTGCCATGCAACAAATGCACTAGAGCTATAAATGTATGAAAGCTCAACAAAAGAAACTAGTGGGCGTGCATCCAACTTGCTTGCTCACAAAGACCTAGGGCATTTTGAGGAAGCCCATCATAGGAATATACAAGCCAAGTTCTATAATGAAAAATTCCCACTAGTATATGAAAGTGACAACATAAAAGACTTTCTATATGAAGAACATGGTGCTACTTTGAAGCACAATTGTGGAAAAAGAGATAGTAACATTGCCCCTTTTTTTTCTTTTTTTGGGCCTTTCCCTTTTTTTATTTGGCCTTTTTTGGCCTTTCTTTTTTTTATTTGGGGATAATGCTCTAATAATGATGATCAACACACTTTATTTATTTACAACTCATTGAATTACAACTCAAAACTAGAATAATATATGACTCTATATGAATGCCTCCGGCGGTGTACCGGTATGGGCAATGAATCAAGAGTGACATGTATGAAAAATTATGCATGGTGGCTTTGCCACAAATACAATGTCAACTACATGATCATGCAAGGCAATATGCCAATGATGATGCGTGTCATGATGATAAACGGAACGGTGGAAAGTTGCATGGCAATATATCTCGGAATGGCTATGGAAATGCCATAATAGGTTATTATGGTGGCTGTTTTGAGGAAGATATAAGGAGGTTTATGTGTGATAGAGTGTATCATATCATGGGGTTTGGATGCACCGACGAAGTTTGCACCAACTCTCAACGTGAGAAAGGGCAATGCATGGTACCGAAGAGGCTAGCAATGGTGGAAAGGTGAGAGTGCGTGTAATCCATGGAATCAGCATTAGTGAAAAAGAACTCATATACTTATGGCAAAAATCTACAAGTCATCAAAAACCAATCACTACGCACATGCTCCTAGGGGGATAGATTGGTAGGAAAAGACCATCACTCGTCCCCGACCGCCACTCATAAAGATGCACAATCTAAGAACACCTCATGTTTCAAATTTGTTACACAACTTTCACCACACGTGCATGATATGGGACTTGCTAACTTCAACACAAGCATTCTTTAAATTCATAATCACCCAACTAGCATGAATTTAATATCACTACCTTCATATCTCAAAACAATTATCAAGTATCAAATTGATCATAGCATCCAATTCACTTCCTATGATAGTTTTTATTATACCCAACTTGGATGCTCATCATTCTAGGACCAATTTTATAACCATAGAAAATAACATGCTTTTCTAAAGGACTCTCAAAATAATATTAGTGAAGAATGAGAGACTAACAATTTCTACAAAATTAATCCACCGCCGTGCTCTAAAAGATATAAGTGAAGCACTAGAGCAAAAACTATCAAGCTCAAAAGATACAAGTGAAGCACATAGAGTATTCTAATAAATTCCAATCAAGTGGGCTTCTTCCCAAAAGGTGTGTACATCAAGTATGACTGCGGTAAACTAAAAATAAAATACTAATATCATACAAGACGCTCCAAGCAAAACACATATCATGTGGCGAATAAAAATATAGCTCCTAGTAAAGTTACCGATAAACGAAGACGAAATAGGGGATGCCTTCCCGGGGCATCCCCTAGCTTAGTATTTTGGCTATTCTTGAATATCTTGGTGTGCCATGGGCATCCCCAAGCTTAGGCTCTTGCCACTCCTTATTCCATAGCCCGTCAAATCTTTACCCAAAACTTGAAAACTTCACAACACCAAACTCAACAGGAAATCTCATAAGCTCCGTTAGTGAAAGAAAGAAAAACCACCACAAAAGGTACTATAATTAACTCATTCCTTATTTATATGGGTGTTAAACCTACTGTATTATAAGTTCTCTATGGTTCATACCACTTAATACTATCCATAGATGCATGAAAATAAGCAAACAACACACGAAAAACAGAATCTGTCAAAAACAGAATAGTCTGTAGCAATCTGTAACTCTCAAATACTTCTGGAACTTTAAAACTCCTACCAAAATAGGAAGTCCTGGGAAATTATTCTATTGATCTACAGAAAAAAGAATCAACACAAAATCACATTTCTGTAACTTATTAAAATAATTTTCTTGCGCGCAAAATTTCTGTTTTTCAGCAGAATCAAATTAACAATCACCATAGGTTATTCTATAGGTTCTACATGGCACAAACACTAATTAAAACCTAGAATATCACAAAAAGTTTTCGGAATCGTGGAAACACTAGCACCTAAATCACATAAAGCATAACACTCATGATCTTTAATTTTAATCTTTATAGTAGGTTCCCACTCATCATTAAGTTTTCTAGGTATAGAAACTTCCAAATTAAGTTTTTCATCAAAAGATTGCATCAAGGCATCAACAATATGTTTGGTAAAGGCTTTATTTTGACTATAAGCATGAGGAGGAATTCAAAATGGATTTCAACAAGGAAATACAATATTTGCAACAATAAGAACATCATTAATTCTTCCCATAGGCTTTTCAATAGTGGAATCCACAAGATGCAAGTTTAGAGAGCAATCATCAAAGTCACGGAAATCTAGCAAATCACACAAAGTTTTGGGAATAGTAGAAACACTAGCACCCAAATCACACAAAGCATGAAATTCATAATCTTCAATTTTAATTTTAATAGTAGGTTCCCACTCACAATAGAGTTTTCTAAGGATAGAAACTTTCAACTCAAGTTTTTCTTCATAAGATTGCATCAAGGCATCAACAATGTGTTCGGTAAAAGCCTTATTTTGACTATAAGCATGAGGAGAATCTAGCACGGATTGCAACAAGGAAATACAACCAATCAAAGAGCAATTTTCATAATTAAATTCCTTGAGAACCAAAATAGTGGGTTTAGCAACATCTGGGTTTTTATTTCTTTCAATCCCACTTTCATCAATTTCATCATCAAGATCTAGAAACTTTGAATTCTTAGAATGCCTTCTAGGTAAGGGAAGATCATATTCAGTTTCATCAAGATTCATATTGAAAAACAAAGATTTAATAGGGGACACGTCAATAACTTTTAGATCTTCATCTTGATTTTCATAGGAATTGGAAGAACACGCTTTAATAAAGGCATCTTTGGAAGCACGCATCCTAGCGGTTCTTTCCTTGAACTCATCAATGGAAATTCTCATGGCTTTGAGGGACTCATTGATATCATGCTTAGGAGGAATAGATCTAAGCTTTAAAGAATCAATTTCAAGAGAAATTCTATCAATGTTCCTAGCCAAATCATAAACTTTAAGAAATTTCTCTTCAAGCAAAGCATTAAAATTCTTTTTTGAATTCATAAACTCTTTAACACTACTCTCAATCCTATTTAAAGTCTTGACCTCTCCAATCCCACTTCTACCAAATTTAACATCAAGATCTAAAAACTCCGAATCATTGGGATGCCTTTTAACTAAAGTTGACTCATCTCCAGTCCCATCATTATTAAGATTCATATTGCAAAACAAAGATCTAATAGGGGACACATCAATAACTTTAATATCTTCATCATTATTTTCACAAAAACTAGAAGAACACGCCTTTACAAAGCAATCTTTCTTAGCACGCAATCTAGCGGTTCTTTCTTTGCAGTCATCAATGGAAATTCTCATAGCTTTGAGAGACTTGTTGATATCATGCTTGGGAGGAGTAGATCTAAGTTTCAAAGAATCAACATCAAGCGAGAGTCTATCAACGTTCCTAGCCAAACCATCAACTTTGAGCAATTTTTCTTCAAGCAAGGCATTAAAATTCTTTTGAGAGATCATAAATTCTTTAACAGTATTTTCAAAATCAGAGGGCATCTTATTAAAATTACCATAAGAATTATTGTAGGAATTTCCATAATTATTAGAGGAATTACTAGGGAATGGTCTAGGATTAAAGTTTCCTCTATAAGCATTGTTACCAAAATTATTCCTACCAACAAAATTCACATCCATAGATTCATTATTATTATCAATCAAAGTTGACAAAGGCATATCATTGAGATCAGTAGGAGCACTCTTAGTAGCAAATAATTTCATAAGTTCATCCATCTTTCCACTCAAAACATTAATTTCTTCTATAGCATGCACTTTTTACTAGTAGATCTTTCGGTGTGCCATTGAGAATAATTAGCCATAATATTATCAAGGAGTTTTGTATCTTCTCCTAAGGTGATTTCCATAAATGTGCCTCCCGCGGACGAATCTAAAAGATTTCTAGAACCAAAATTCAATCCGGCATAAAAATTTTGTAGGATCATCCATAAATACAAACCATGAGTAGGGCAATTGCGAATCATCAATTTCATTCCTTCCCAAGATTGGGCAACATGCTCATGATCAAGTTGTTTAAAATTCATAATATCGTTCCTAAGCGAGATGATATTAGCGGGAGGAAAATACTTAGAGATAAAAGCATCTTTGCACTTATTCCACGAATCAATACTATTCTTAGGCAAAGACAAAAACAAAACTTTAGCACGATCTCTAAGTGAAAACGGAAATAACTTCAATTTAACAATATAATTATCCGTATCTTTATTATTTTGCATCTCACACAAATGAACAAAGTTGTTTAGATGGGTAGCGGCATCTTCACTAGGAAGGCCGAAGAATTGATCTTTCATAACAAGATTCAACAAAGCAGCATTGATTTCACAAGACTCAACATCATTAAGAGGAGCAATTGGAATACTAAGGAAATCATTATTATTGGTATTGGAGAAATCACGCAATTTGGTATTATCTTGCGCCATCACGACAAGTAATCCAACACACAAGCAAACAAAAAGGCAAGCGAAAGAGATAGGAGATTGGGAAAGAGAGGGCGAATAAAACAACAAGGGTGAAGTGGGGGAGAGGAAAATGACAGGCAAATAGCAAATAAAGTAAATACAACGGAGATGAGTTTCTGATGGGTACTTGGTATGTCTTGACTTGACCAAAGACCTCCTCAGCAACGGCGCCAGAAATCGCACGTTGGCGGGAGGTCGAATCTTGACTTGACTTGGTGTAAGCCTCCCCGGCAACGGCGCCAGAAATCCTTCTTCCTACGTCTTGAGCTTGTGTTGGTTTGCCTTGAAGAGGAAAAGGTGATGCAGCAATAGTAGCGTAAGTATTTCCCTCAGTTTTTGAGAACCAAGGTATCAATCCAGTAGGAGGTTCCTCAGAAATCCCACGCACCTACACAAACAAACAAGAACTTGCAACCAATGCAATAAAGGGGTTGTCAATCCCTTCACGGCCACTTGCGAAAGTGAGATCCAATAGAGATAATATGATAATATAAATATATTTTTGGTATTTTATAATATAGATAGGAATAGTAAAGATGCAAATAAAAGTAGATTGAAAGCTTATATGATAAGAGATAGACCTGGGGGCCATAGGTTTCACTAGTGGCTTCTCTCAAGATAGAATAAGTATTATGGTGGGTGAACAAATTACTGTCGAGCAATTGATAGACAAGCGAATAATTATGAGATTATCTAGGCATGATCATGTATATAGGCATCACGTCCGTGACAAGTAGACCGACTCCTGCCTGCATCTACTACTATTACTCCACACATCGACCGCTATCCAGCATGCATCTAGAGTATTAAGTTCATCAAGAACAGAGTAACGCATTAAGAAAGATGACATGATGTAGAGGGATAAACTCATGCATTATGATATAAACCCCATCTTTTTATCCTCGATGGCAACAATACAATACGTGCCTTGCTGCCCCTGCTATCACTGGGAAAGGACACCGCAAGATTGAACCCAAAGCTAAGCATTTCTCCCATTGCAAGAAAGATCTATCTATTAGGCCAAACCAAACTGATAATTCGAAGAGACTTGTAAATATAACTTAATCACACATAAAAGAATTCAGAGGGATTCAAATATTTCTCATAGATAAACTTGATCATAAACCCACAATTCATCAGATCTCGACAAACACACCGCAAAAAGAGTTACATCGAGTAGATCTCCAAGAAGATCGAGGAGAACATGGTATTGAGATTCAAAGAGAGAGAAGAAGCCATCTAGCTAATAAATATGGACCCAAAGGTCTGTGGTAAACTACTCACAACCCATCGGAGAGGCTATGGTGTTGATGAAGAAGCACTCCATGGTCGATTCCGCCTCCGGCGGAGTGCCGGTGAAGGCTCCAAGATGGGATCTCGCGGATACAGAAGGTTACGGCGGTGGAAATAGTTTTTCGTGGCCGCCTCTGATGTTTTCGGGGTACATGGGTATATATAAGAGGAAGAAGTAGGTCGGTGGATGCCCGAGGGGCCCACGAGACAGGGGGGCACGCCCAGTAGGGGGGGGCCTCCACCCTCGTGGCCGCCTCAATCGTTTCTGGACTTCCACTCCAAGTCCCGTGGATCACGTTCGTTCCAAAAATCACGCTCCCGAAGGTTTCATTCCGTTTGGACTCCGTTTGATATTCCTTTTCTTCGAAACACTGAAATAGGCAAAAAAACAACAATACGGGCTGGGCCTCCGGTTAGTAGGTTAGTCCAAAAATGATATAAATGTGTAAAGTAAAGCCCATAAACATCCAAAACGAGTAATATATTAGCATGGAACAATAAAAAATTATAGATACGTTGGAGATGTATCAGTGACGTACCACCTCCGTGGTGTCCGGAAGCCTCGGCACCGTCAATGGCCCACGTGACCGCCACCAAACAAGGATCGGGTCAACAACGGGCTGGCTCCTCACCAACCTACGCCCCCTGGAAGGTAGCACCTCCCAATACCAGCCCGGTGGAGCCCAGTCCCGGACATGGCCCCTCTGATCAAGCCGGCCTCCTCCGCCGAGTCGACGACGAGGATGCGGGATAGGCATCGTCGATATCGATGCGGGATTAATTGCTTGAACTAAAAAAATAAACTAGTTCTAATAATTTTCTTGCTAAAAATAAACTACTTCTATATATTGTAAAATAAAGTAGTTTTATTAAATCAACTAGTTCAACTACTAAGCACTTACTATAAATAAATAAAATAAAGTAGTACTTACTAAACATAAACTACTTCTATATATAGTAAAATTTAATAAAGTAGTTTTATTAAATCAACTAGTTCAACTACTAAGCACTAACCTAAAATCGAGTAGTACTTACTAATTTTACTTTTTCCTCTACACTAACCTAAAATGCACTAACCTAAAATCGATATCTACTAACCTAAATAAAAAAATAATACATATATGAAAAAACATATATAAACAAAAAAATGCTATGAACATTATATTCATACATACATAGCTACATCCATTCATCATATAGCTACCACATTATTCATACAAACAAAAAATGCAATGAATAAAAAAATAATACAGATTATATGAAAAAAAACACTGAACAGAGCTGTGGTGGCGGCGGCTCACATCGGGGGCGGCCGGCGAGGGCGACGGCGGGGGCGGCGAGGGCGTCAGTGACTGCCATGGTGGGG
>NC_041391.1:679701238-679792319 GCF_002162155.2 Triticum dicoccoides
GTCCGGCGACAATGACGATGGTGGGGGCGGGTCGTGGCACAGGGGGCGCGGCCAGGCGCGCTCGTGGGCGGTGGAGGGCGACGGCGTGGGCGGTGGATGGCATCGGCGTGGGCTCGGGGGCGACGGACGGCGTCGGCGTGGGCACGGGCGACGGTGACGGCGGCGGGGCAGCCTGGCGGCGTCGAGGAGGTCGGCGCGTCGGGGGCAAATCGCGGTAAAATTCTGGATTTTTGCCAAGTGTTTCTTATATAGGAAAGGCTTTGGTCCCAGTTCGTCGCACCAACCGGGACCAATGCCCCCTTTAGTCCCGGTTGGTGCCACCAACCAAGACCAAAGGTCTCTTTTCAGCAGCCCAAAGGGCGGGAAGTAGAGGCCTTTGGTCCCGGTTGGTGGCACCGACCGCGACTAAAGGGTGGGAATTGGTTCCGATTGGTGCCACGAACCGGGACCAAAGGTGTTCATTGGTCCCGGTTCATGGCACCAACTGGGACCAATGTCCTGCAGCTGCCAAAGCCGCGGTGCGATGGGATGTTTAGTCCCACCTCGCTAGTCGAGGAGCTGCAGGACCAGTGTATAAGCCCTGCCCCGCCAGCTCCATTGAGCTCCTCTCAACTACAGGCCTCTAGGCCTAATCTCGCACTGCTATGTTTGTGATCCTGCTGGGCCTTTTGCGGGCCTGAATCCTGGCCCATGGATGGGTTTCTGGTCGTATTCAGGTCGTGGTGGCCCAGTAGGTGGCATTTTTTTAATTTTTTCCCAGTTTTTTTATTTTCTTTTTTACTTTATTTATTTTATTTTGTTTCTACTTACAACAAAATACTTACTATTGCTATTTTATTTATTTCAGAAAAACCCATTTTGCTTATAATGTTTTGAACAGAAAATACGTTGGTAATTTTAGGTCCATAAATTTTATTTATGTTATTAAAGTTTATTTTATTTGATTTTATTTTGTTTCTACTTATATATTTTATTAAATTTTATTTTATTTTTTTGGTTTCTACTTACATCATCAATTTTCATCCCTTTCTGACTTCATTTGTTATTTTTCATGCATTTACTGATTATTTTGAGCTATAAGACCCTGAAATTGAAAAGCATTTCAAATGAACTCTGAAAAGGTTGGAAGTTGGCATGGTATCAGTATTTCATCCACATAGCATGTGCAAGAAATTTGAGAGGGTTACAGCAAAATACTGGATGCACTTCCTGTACAAAACAGACAATCTCTTTCGAAGTATCAGGATTTCATACGGAAACTTGTCTATTACAATAGGCATTTCAAATGAACTGCGAAAAGGTTGAAAGTTGGCATGGTATCATCATAATAGTTGTGGAGAAAGTCTTCACTTTTTCTTCGCTTGTGTCCTTTCCTTATTGCATTGTAACCATGGATAATCTTCATCATTTATCAGGATGCTTGGGTCAGCCTTAACTTTGAAGGGGGAATTTTCATGAAACTTTTCATAATCTTCGGACATGTCTGTCTTGCCCTCCACTCCTACGGTGTCCCTTTTTCCTGAAAGAACTATGTGGCGCTTTGGCTCATCGTATGATGTATTCGCTTCCCTATCTATTCTTTTTCTCGATTTGGTAGACATGTTCTTCACATAGATAACCTGTGCCACATCATTGGCTAGGACGAACGGTTCATCAGTGTACCCAAGATTGTTCAAATCCACTGTTGTCATTCCGTACTGTGGGTCTACTTATACCCCGCCTCCTGACAGATTGACACATTTGCACTTAAACAAAAGGGACCTTAAAATCATGTCCGTAGTCAAGTTCCCATATGTCCACTATGTAACCATAATATGTGTCCTTTCCCCTCTCAGTTGCTGCATCAAAGCGTACACCGCTGTTTTTTTGGTGCTCTTTTGATCTTGGGCGATCATGTAAAATGTATTCCCATTTATCTCCTATCATTTGTAAGTCAATACAGTCTAAGATGGTCCCTTGGACAACGAGTACAGATCATCACAAACAGTGTTGTCACCTCTGAGACGTGTTTCCAACCAACTGCTGAAAGTCCTGATGTGTTCACATGTAATCCAGTAATCGCACTGCTCCGGGTGTTTGGAGCGCAGACTGTTCTTGTGTTCATCGACATATGGGGTCACCAAGGTAGAGTTCTGTGGAACTGTGTAGTGTGCTTGAGGCCAAGAATATCCGTCCCTGCATATTATTGAGTCCCCTCCAAACGTGCCATTTCCAGTCAGTCTCCTCTCATAACACGATTCAGGGAGACCTATCTTCTTAAGGCCAGGAATGAAGTCAACACAAAACCCAATGACATCCTCTGTTTGATGGCCCATGGAGATGCTTCCTTCTGGCCTAGCACGGTTACGGACATATTTCTTTAGGACTCCCATGAACCTCTCAAAGGGGTACATATTGTGTAGAAATACGGGCCCCAGAATGACAATCTCATCAACTAGATGAACTAGGACGTGCGTCCTGATATTGAAGAAGGATGGTGGGAACACTAGCTCGAAACTGACAAGACATTGCACCACATCACTCCTTAGCCTTGGTATGATTTCTGGACCGATCACCTTCTGAGAGATTGCATTGAGGAATGCACATAGCTTCACAATGGCTAATCAGATGTTTTCTGGTAGAAGCCCCCTCAATGCAACCGGAAGCAGTTGCGTCATAATCACGTGGCAGTCATGAGACTTAGGTTCTGGAACTTTTTTTTGGCATATTTATTATTCCCTTTATACTCGACGAGAAGCCAGTCGGAACCTTCATACTAAGCAGGCATTCAAAGATGATTTCCTTCTCTTCTTTGGTAAGAGCGTAGCTGGCAGGACCTTCATACTGCTTTGGAGGCATGTCGTATTTTGGTGCACACATTGTAGGTCCTCCCGTGCCTCAGTTGTATCTTTTGTCTTCCCATACACGCCCAAGAAGCCTAGCAGGTTCATGCAAAGGTTCTTCGTCACGTGCATCACGTCGATCGAAGAGCGGACCTCTAGGTTCCAGTAGGGCAGGTCCCAAAATATAGATTTCTTCTTCCACATGGGTGCGTGTCCCTCAGCGTCACTCGGAACAGCTAGTCCGCGGGGACCCTTTCCAAAGATTACGTGTAAATCATTGACCATAGCAAGTACGTGATCACCTGTACGCATGGCGGGCTTCTTCCGGTGATCTGCCTCGCCTTTGAAATGCTTGCCTTTCTTTCGACATTGATGGTTGGTCGGAAGAAATCGATGATGGCCTAGGTACACATTCTTCCTGCATTTGTCCAGGTATATACTTTTGGTGTCAGCTAAACAGTGTGTGCATGCGTGTTATCCCTTGTTTGTCTGTCCTGAAAGGTTACTAAGAGCGGGTCAATTGTTGATGGTTACAAACAGCAACGCGTGTAGGTTAAATTCCTCATGCCTGTGCTCATCCCATGCACGTACACCGTTTCCATTCCATAGTTGTCAAAGTTCTTCAACTAATGGCCTTAGGTACACATCAATGTCGTTGCCGGGTTGCTTAGGGCCTTGGATGAGAACTGGCATCGTAATTAACTTCCGCTTCATGCACATCCAAGGAGGAAGGTTATACATACATAGAGTCACGGGCCAGGTGCTGTGATTGCTGCTCTGCTCCCCGAAAGGATTAATGCCATCCGTGCTTAAACCAAACCATACGTTCCTTGGGTCACGTGCAAACTCAGCCCAGTACTCTCTCTCGATTTTTCTCCACTGCGACCCGTCAGCGGGTGCTCTCAACTTCCCGTCTTTCTTACGGTCCTCACTGTGCCATCGCATCCACTTGGCATGCTCTTTGTTTCTGAACAGTCGTTTCAACCACGGTATTATAGGAGCATACCATATCACCTTCGCAGGAACCCTCTTCCTGCGGGGCTCGCCGTCAACATCATCAGGGTCATCTTGTCTGATCTTAAACCGCAATGCACCGCATACCGGGCTTGTGTTCAAATCCTCGTACGCACCATGGTAGAGGATGCAGCCATTAGGGCATGCATGTATCTTCTGCACCTCCAATCCTAGAGGGCATACGACCTTCTTTGCTGCGTACATACTGTCGGGCAATTCATTATCCTTTGGAAGCTTCTTCTTCAATATTTTCAGTAGCTTCTCAAATCCTTTATCAGGCACAGCATTCTCTGCCTTCCACTACAGCAATTCCAGTACGGTACCCAGCTTTGTGTTGCCATCTTCGCAATTGGGGTACAACCCTTTTTTGTGATCCTCTAACATGCGATCGAACTTCAGCTTCTCCTTTTGACTTTTGCATTGCGTCCTTGCATCGACAATGACCCGGCGGAGATCATCATCATCGGGCACATAGTCTGGTTCCTCTTGATCTTCAGCAGCTTCCCCCATTGCAGCATCATCAGGCATATCGTCTGGTTCCTCTT
This sequence comes from Triticum dicoccoides, assembly GCF_002162155.2. NCBI lineage: Eukaryota > Viridiplantae > Streptophyta > Magnoliopsida > Poales > Poaceae > Triticum > Triticum dicoccoides. Next base: position 679,705,620 of record NC_041391.1, read on the forward strand.
GATCTTTAGCAGCTCCCCCCGTTGCAGCATCACTGTATTCAGAGGGCACATAGTTGTCATCGTCCTCTTCTTCTTCTTCGTCTTCCATCATAACCCCTATTTCTCCGTGCCGCGTCCAAACATTATAGTGTGGCATGAAACCCTTGTAAAGCAGGTGGGTGTGAAGGATTTTCCGGTCAGAGTAAGACTTCGTATTCCCACATTTAGGGCATGGACAACACATAAAACCATTCTGCTTGTTTGTCTCAGCCACTTCGAGAAAATTATGCACGCTCTTAATGTACTCGGAGGTGTGTCTGTCACCATACATCCATTGCCGGTTCATCTGTGTGCATTATATATAATTATGTGTGTCAAAGGTAAGAAAATCAGACAAGTATCTATCTAAAGTAAGAAAATCAGACAAGTATCTATCTAAAGTAAGAAAATCAGAAAGAAGATAAGAACAAGAGACTCACCATGGTGGTGCCGTCGACGAGATCGGCGCGGGCGATCAACGGCGGTGAAAATGGGGACGGGGCGTGATGGACCGCTAAATCTAGACAAATCTCGGGAAAAATGGAGCTCCGAGGTCGAGCTTCGAGAGGAGAAAGCTTAACTAGTGTGGCTCGGGTATTTCATCAAACACCTCATGTTCATAGGAGGTGAGCTAGAGCACCGAAATGCCCTCCCCTCGCCGGCCAGAAAAAACAGAGCACTGTGGAGTGCTCTGCCGCGGTGATGGGTATATATAGGCAAATTATTTGTCCCGGTTCGTGGCAGGAATCGGGACTAAATTCCCCCTTCTATACCGGTTCAAGGCACGAACCGGTACCAATGTCTGTGGGCGAGGAGCGCGGCCCATTGGTCCCAGTTCGTGCGTAGAACCGGGACAAATGGAGCCAGACGAACCGGGACAAATGGATCCGGATGAACCGGGACCAATGCCCAGAAGGCCCCGGCTGGCCCCCTGGGCTCATGAACCGGGACTAATGCCCCGCATGGGTCCCAGTTCATGAAGAACCTGGACTAATGGGCTGGCCCGGCCCGAACCAAAGCCCTATTTTCTACTAGTGGAATCTTTTTGAAGATTTTTTATGGACAAGAGAGACCTTAGAAGCTCCGGCGGGAGACCAGATGAGAGCGAGGAGACACCACGGCAATAGGGTGCTCCCTGATGCCTTGTGGGCACCACATGGCTCGGTCTGACCTAATTCCACCTATATAATTTCTCTAAAATCGGGGAACCAACAGAGAGGCACCCCACACTTTTTCCACTACCGCAAGTTTTTGTTCTTTCGCGATCCCATTCAGAGGCCTTTTCTGGTACTCTGCCGGAGGGGGAATCGATCACAGAGGGCTTCTACATCATCCTTACTGCCTCCCAATGATGCGTGAGTTGTTCAAAACAGAATTACGGGTCCATATCTAGTAGCTAGATGGATTATTTTCTCTTTGATCTTCAACACAATGTTCTCCTTGTTGTTCTTGGAGTTCTATTCGATCTACTCTTATTTTTCGATGTTTTTGTTGGGATCCGATGAATTATGGGTTTATGATCAGATTGTTCATGAATATTAATTGTTTTTTCTCTGAATTCTCTTATGCATAATTGTTATACCTTTGTATTTCTCTCCGATCTATCCGTTTGGTTTGGCCAACTAGATTGATTTATCTTGTAATGAGAGAGGTGCTTTGTGATGGGTTCAATCTTGCGGTGCTCAATCCCAGTGATATAAAGGGACATGACATGTATTTATATTGTTACCATTCAGGATAAAAAGATGGGGTTTATTCCTATTGCTTGGGTTTACTTTGTCTACATCATGTCATCTTACTTAAGGCGTTACTCTGTTTTTGTTAACTTAATACCCAAGATGTATGCTGGATAGCGGTCGATGGGTGGAGTAATAGTAGTAGATGGAGGAAGGAGTTGGTCTACTTTTCTCGGATGTGATGCATACATACATGATCATTGCCTCGAATATCGTCATAACTATGCACTTTTCTATCAATTGTCCAACAGTAATTTGTTCACCAACATGGTATGCCTCTAGTAAAAACTATGACGCCTGGCCTACTTTTATCATATATAAAACACAAAAATACTAATTTAAAGCCGCCGAAGGGATTGACAACCCCCTTGTTCGTGTTGGGTGCAAGTATTTTCTTTTGTGTGTGCGGGTGCTACTAATGAGGTTCTATGTGGTTCTCCTACTAGATTGATATTCTTGGTTCTTAACTAAGGTAAATATGTATCTCTACTGTACTGCATCATCCTCTCCTCTTCGAGGAAATCACAACGCAGCTCACAAGTATCAGGAATAATTTCTGGCACCGTTGCCGGGGAGACATCACCAAAACCTATCAAGTACCTTTGCATAAACTATCATCTACTTGATGTTACTTTCATTTGCCTTTTATTTGACATTTCCCTCTCATTTTCATTCCCCACTTCTAAAACAATTTGTAAAAAAATCATAAAAATGTTTTTGTTTGCTTGCTTGCTTTGTCGCTATGTCTTAAGAATACACCAAGTTGTGTGACGTTTCCAACACTAATAATAGTGATTTTATTAGTACCCCAGTTGCTCCTCCCATCATTAGTGCAGAGTCATGTGATATTAATGTTGCTTTGATAAATCTTGTTATAAAATAACAATTTTATGGTAGTCATAATGAAATGTTGCATCCCATCTAAATATTTTCATTGAGTTGTGTGATATGCAAAAGAAAAAAAAGATGTGGATAATAATATTGTGAAGTTGAAATTATTCTCACTACGAGACTGTGCTAACACTTTGTTTTCATCCTTACCTAGAAATAGTATCCATTCTATAGATCGCCATCGGCTTGAACCTCCTTCACCTGCGTCAGTTCGATCCCGCGGTGACTACTCGAGGGAGGATATGATGGACACCCGCATCATCCCGAATGATCCACACGTCTCCACATATGGATTCCAGCCAGCACCACAAGAAAGATCCACATCGAACACAGAATTACAAAGGATCTTTCTGCTCTTGGCGCCACTCAACTTGGTGATCTCTTTTGTATGATTGTATCGTTGGGAATCTGTGTCTTGATCTTGGGTTTGGTTTACTTTTAAGTGAGTCATTTGGGTGGTCTGAACTTGGTGATCTCTTTTGTATGACTGTATAGTTGGGAATCTGTGTCTTGATCCTGGGTTTGGTTTACTTTTAAGTGAGTCACTTGGGTGGTCTGTCGTACTGTTGGGATTTAAGTGTGTGTCCTACATCTAGTTCCGAAGTACAGTAGTACTATTCTGTGCAATCCCTGGATAACACACTCGCTTGTTGTACTGGTGTCGAATCACATGTAAGAGCATCTACACGTACATAACAAATATTGTTAAACATTGCCTTGTGTATCACGCATAGGTAGGCGTAGGTAGTTAGAGATAGACTTATCTTACCAATGTACTTGTTTATCTTTCTATCTCTTCTCCCGTATCCCTACTATATCTCTCTGGTTGTTATCAAACAACCAGAGCATCTGTAATGCCACGAGACTTCTCTAGCCCCCTATCAATACAATATAAACGCGGCTCTCCCTGTATGGAGAGTTGAGATGCTTCGATACATTATCTCATATGGTATCAGAGCTACCCTCTTCCCCTTCATCTAGCTACCCCCTTCCATCTCCAAACTCGACCATGTCGACATCCACCTCGGTAGTCTCCACCGGCCTCAACAACAATGTCTCCGAACCCCTCACGCGATCCAACTATGTTCTCTGGCGTGCTCAAGCTCGCTCCCAGATCATGGGGGCCGACCTCTTTGGGTACATCGACAAAACCCTAGAACCACCACCCAAAACAATCACCAGGAAGAATGCCGAGGGCAAAGATCAGGTGGCTGTGAACCCTGCTTATGCGCCTTGGCTCATCCAGGATCAAAAGATTTTTTTTCTATCTTCTTCGTAATCTCTCCAAAGAAGTCCTAGTTCAAGTCGCATCTCTTGAAACCTCCCATGCCATCTGGTATGCCCTTGCTAACATGTTCTCTGCCTAATCCTGCTACCTCTTGAGCACTGCGTTGGATTTCCCCGAAGAGGAGAGGATGATGCAGTAAAGTAGCGTAAGTATTTCCCTCAGTTTTTGAGAACCAAGGTATCAATCCAGTAGGAGACCACGCACAAGTCCCTCGTACCTACACAAAACGATAGCTACTCGCAACCAACGCAATTAGGGGTTCTCAATCCCTTCACGGTCACTTACGACGGTGAGATCTGATAGAGACGATAAATAATATTTTTGGTATTTTTGATATATAGATTCAAAGTGAAAAGTAAAAGGCAAAGTAAAAACAAAGTAAATAATAAAGTGATAGAGATTGATATGATGAGAATAGACCCGGGGGCCATAGGTTTCACTAGTGGCTTCTCTCAAGAGCATAAGTATTCTACGGTGGGTGAACAAATTACTGTTGAGCAATTGACAGAATTGAGCATAATTATGAGTATATCTAGGTATTATCATGTATATAGGCATCACGTCCGAGACAAGTAGATCAAAATGATTCTGCATCTACTACTATTACTCCACTCATCGACCGCTATCCGGCATGCATCTAGAGTATTAAGTTAAAAACAGAGTAACGCCTTAAGCAAGATGACATGATGTAGAGGGATAAATTCATGCAATAAGATAAAACCCCATCTTGTTATCCTCGATGGCAACAATACAATATGTTCCTTGCTTCCCCTGCTGTCAGTGGGAAAGGACACTGCAAGATTGAACCCAAAGCTAAACACTTCTCCCATTGCAAGAACTACCAATGAAGTTGGCCAAACCAAACGGATAATTCGAAGAGACTTGCAAAGATAACTCAATCATACATAAAATAATTCAGAGAAGATTCAAATGTTATTCATAGACAATCTGGATCATAAACCCACAATTCATCGGTCTCAACAAACACACCGCAAAAAGAAGATTACATCGAATAGATCTCCACAAGAGAGGGGGAGAACATTGTATTGAGATCAAAAAAGAGAGAGGAAGCCATCTAGCTACTAGCTATGGACCCGAAGGTCTGAAGTAAACTACTCACACTTCATCGGAGAGGCTATGGTGTTGATGTAGAAGCCCTCCATGGTAGATGCCCCCTCCTGCGGAGCTCCGAAACAGGCCCCAAGATGGGATCTCGTGGATACAGAAAGTTGCAGCGGTGGAATTAGGTTTTTGGCTCCGTATTTGATCTGTCGGGGGTACGTAGGTATATATAGGAGGAAGGAGTATGTCGGTGGAGCAAGAGGGGGCCCACGAGGTAGGGGGCGCGCCCTAGGGGGGGCGCCCCCCACCCTCGTGACCTCCTCGGTTACTTCTTGGAGTAGGGTCCAAGTCTCCTGGATCACGTTCGGTGAGAAATCACGTTCCCGAAGGTTTCATTCCGTTTGGCTTCCGTTTGATATTCCGTTTCTTCGAAACACTGAAATAGACAAAAAACAGCAATTCTGGGCTGGGCCTCCGGTTAATAGGTTAGTCCCAAAAATAATATAAAAGTGGAAAATAAAGCCCAATATAGTCCAAAACAGTAGATAAAGTAGCATGGAGCAATCAAAAATTATAGATACGTTGGAGACGTATCAAGCATCCCCAAGCTTAATTCCTGCTCGTCCTCGAGTAGGTAAATGATAAAAAAGAATTTTTGATGCGGAGTGATACTTTGGCATAATTTCAATGTAAATCTTCTTAACTGTGACATGAATATTCAGATCCGAAAGATTCAAGACGAAAGTTCATATTGACATAAAGAATAATAATACTTCAAGCAGACTAATCAAAGCAATCATGTCTTCTCAAAATAGCATGGCAAAAGAAAGTTCATCCCTACGAAATCATATAGTTAGGCTATGCTTTATTTTTGTCACACAAAGATGTTCTCAACTTCTATACCCCCGATGACAAGCCAAGAAATTGTTTCATACTTAAATAATCTCAAACTTTTTCAACCTTCACGCAATACATGAGCCTGAGCCATGGATATAGCACTATTTGTGGAATAGAATATGATGATGGGGATTGTGTGGAGAAGATAAAAAAGGAGAAAGTCTCACATTGACGAGGATAATCAATGGGCTATGGGGATGCCCATCAATTGATGTCAACATGAGGAGTAGGGATTGCCATGCAACGGATGCACTAGAGCTATGAATGCTCAACAAAAGAAAACTAGTGGGTGTGCATCCAACTCGCTTGCTCATGAAGACCTAGGGCATTTGAGGAAGCCCATCGTAGGAATATACAAGCCAAGTTCTATAATGAAAAATTCCCACTAGTATAAAAAGACTTATGAGACTCACTACATGAAGAACAAGGTGCTACTTTGAAGCAGAATATATGAGACTCACTACATGAAGAACGAGGTGCTACTTTGAAGCACAATATATGAGACTACATGAAGAAAGAGATAGTAGCATTGCCCTTTTTTTGGTCCTCTCCTTTTTTTGGCCTTTCTCTCCCTTTTTTTATTTGGGAAATGCTCTAATAATGATGATCATCACACTTCTATTGATTACAGCATAAGGATTACAACTCGAAACTTAGAACAAGATATGACTCTATATGAATGCCTCCGGCGGTGTACCGGGATGGTGCAATGAATCAAGAGTGACATGTATGAAAAATAATACATGGTGGCTTTGCCACAAATACGATGTCAACTACATGATCATGCAATGGCAATATGACAAAAGTAATGTATGTCATGATGGTGATGAACGGAACGGTGGAAAGTTGCATGGCAATATATCTCGAAACGGCTATGGAAATGCCATAATAGGTAGGTATGGTGGCTGTTTTGAGGAACATATAAGGAGGTTTATGTGTGATAGAGTGTATCATATCACGGGTTTTGGATGCACCGGCGAAGTTTGCACCAACTCTCAAGGTGAGAAAGGGCAATGCACGGTACCGAAGAGGGTAGCAAATCGGAAAGGTGAGAGTGCGTATAGTCCATGGACTCAACATTAGTCAAAAGAACTCATATACTTATTGAAAAAATTTAGAAGTAATCAAAAATCAAGTACGACGGGCATGCTCCTAGGGGGATAGATTGGTAGGAAAAGATCATCGCTCGTCCCCGACCGCCACTCATAAGGATGCACAAGCCAGGTACACTTCATGCTTCAAATTTGTTACACATCTTTAACCATACGTCCATGCTACGGGACTTGCAAACTTCAACACAAGAATTTCCTAAATTCACAATTACTCAACTAGCACGACTTTGATATTATCACCTCCATATCTCAGAACATTTATCAAGCATCAAACTTATCTTACTATTCAACGCACTCAAAAGAAAGTTTCACATATCTTGAATACCAAGTATATTATCATTAAGGAAATTACCATGCTAATAACGACTCTCAAAATAATCTAAGTGAAGCATGAGAGATCAATAGTTTCTTTAAAACAAATCCACCACCGTGCTCTAAAAGATCTAAGTGAAGTACTAGAGCAAAAATTATCACGCTCAAAAGATATAAGTGAAGCACTAGAGCAAAACTATCAAGCTCAAAAGATATAAGTGAAGCACATAGAGTATTCTAGCAAATTCCAATTCATGTATGGCTCTCTCAAAAGGTGTGTGCAGCAAGGATGATTGTGGTAAACTTACAAGCAAAGACGCAATTGATACAAGACGCTCCAAGGAAAACACATAACATGTGGTGAATAAAAATATAGCTCCAAGTAAATTACCGATGGAAGTAGAAGAAAGAGGGGATGCCTTCCGGCGCATCCCCAAGCTTTGACTTTTTGGTGTCCTTGGATTATCTTGAGGGTGCCATTGGCATCCCCAAGCTTAGGCTCTTGCCACTCCTTGTTCCATAATCCATCAAAACAATTCACCCAAAACTTGAAAACTTCACAACACAAAACTCAATAGAAATCTCGTGAGCTCCGTTAGTGAAAGAAAACAAAAGACTACTTCAAGGTACTGTAATGAACTCATTCTTTATTTATAATGGTGTTAACCCTACTGTATTCCAACTTATCTATGGATTATAAACTATTTTACTTTCCATAAATTCATCAAAATAAGCAAACAACACACACAAAACAGAATCTGTCAAAAACAGAACAGTCTGTAGCAATCTGTAACTAACGCAAACTTATGGAACTCTACAAATTCTACCAAAATAGGAAGTCCTGGACAAATTGTCTATTGAACAGCATCAAAAAGAATAAACACCAAAGCACGTTCCTGTGATTTAACAAAATTATATTCGTTCCTGCAAAGTTTCTGTTTTTCAGGAGAATCAAATCAACTATCATCGTAGGTTATCCTATAGGTTCTACTTGGCACAAACACTAATTAAAACATAAAACCACATCCAAACAGAGGATAGATGGTATTTATTCCTAAACATAAGCAAAAAACAAAAAACAAAAATAAAATTGGGTTGCCTCCCAACAAGCGCTATCGTTTAACGCCCCTAGCTAGGCATAAAAGCAAGGATAGAACTAGGTATTTCCATCTTTGGTAGGCAATCCATAAGTAGCTCTCATGATAGATTCATATTGTAATTTTATTTTCTTTCTAGGGAAGTGTTCCATGCCCTTCTTTTAGGGAAATTGGAATCTAATAGTCCCTACCTTCATATCAATAATCGCACCAATCGTTCTAAGGAAAGGTCTACCAAGAATAATGGGACATGAAGGATTGCAATCTATATCAAGAACGATAAAATCTACGGGCACATAATTCCTATTTGCAACAATAAGAACATCATTAATTCTTCCCATAGGCTTTTCAATAGTGGAATCCGCAAGATGCAAGTTTAGAGAGCAATCATCAAAGTCACGGAAATCTAGCAAATCACACAAAGTTTTGGGAATAGTAGAAACACTAGCACCCAAATCACACAAAGCATGAAATTAATAATCTTCAATTTTAATTTTAATAGTAGGTTCCCACTCACAATAGAGTTTTCTAGGGATAGAAACTTTCAACTCAAGTTTTTCTTCATAAGATTGCATAAAGGCATCAACAATGTGTTCGGTAAAAGCCTTATTTTGACTATAAGCATGAGGAGAATCTAGCACGGATTGCAACAAGGAAATACAACCAATCAAAGAGCAATTTTCATAATTAAATTCCTTGAGATCCAAAATAGTGGGTTTAGCAACATCTGGGTTTTTATTTCTTTCAATCCCACTTTCATCAATTTCATCATCAAGATCTAGAAACTTTGAATTCTTAGAATGCCTTCTAGGTAAGGAAGATCATATTCAGTTTCATCAAGATTCATATTGAAAAACAAAGATTTAATAGGGGACACGTCAATAACTTTTAGATCTTCATCTTGATTTTCATAGGAATTGGAAGAACACGCTTTAATAAAGGCATCTTTGGAAGCACGCATCCTAGCGGTTCTTTCCTTGCACTCATCAATGGAAATTCTCATGGCTTTGAGGGACTCATTGATATCATGCTTAGGAGGAATAGATCTAAGCTTTAAAGAATCAATTTCAAGAGAAATTCTATCAATGTTCCTAGCCAAATCATAAACTTTAAGCAATTTCTCTTCAAGCAAAGCATTAAAATTCTTTTTTGAATTCATAAACTCTTTAACACTACTCTCAAATTCAGAGGGCATTTTATTAAAATTTCCATAAGAGTTGTTGTAGGAATTTGCATAATTATTAGAAGGATTACTAGGATAAGGCCTAGGATTAAAATTCCCTCTATACGCGTTGTTTCCAAAACTATTCCTACCAGCGAAATTCACATCCATAGATTCATTATTATTCTCAATCAAAGTAGATAAAGGCATATCATTGGGGTCAAGAGAAGTATTTTTATTAGCAAACATCTTCATAAATTCATCCATCTTTTCACTTGATTTCTTCTATATCATGCACTTTTTACTAGAAGATCTTTCGGTGTGCAATTGAGAATAATTGGCCATAATATTATCAAGCAATTTTGTAGCATCCCCTAATGTAATTTCCATAAACGTGCCTCCCGCGGCCGAATATAAAAGATTTCTAGAAGCAAAATTCAATCCGGCATAAAAATTTTGTATGATCATCCATAAGTTCAAACCATGAGTAGGGCAATTGCGAAGCATCAATTTCATTCTTTCCCAAGATTGGGCAACATGCTCATGATCAAGTTGTTTAAAATTCATAATATCGTTCCTAAGAGTGATGATCTTAGCGGGAGGAAAATACTTAGAGATAAAAGCATCTTTGCACTTGTTCCAAGAATCAATACTATTTTTAGGCAAAGACAAAAACCAAATTTTAGCATGATCTCTAAGTGAAAACGGAAATAACTTCAATTTGACAATATTGTTATCCGTATCTTTCTTCTTTTGCATATCACACAAATCAACAAAATTGTTTAGATGAGTAGCGGCATATTCACTAGGAAGGCCGGTGAATTGATCTTTCATAACAAGATTCAGCAAAGCGGTATTGATTTCACAAGACTCATCATTATTAAGAGGAGCAATCGGAGTACTAAGGAAATCAGTATTAATGGTGTTCGAGAAATCACACAATTTGGTATTATCTTGTGCCACGGCAACAAGTAATCCAACACACAAGCAAACAACGGACGAGGAAAAAGGCAAACGGGAAAGAGAGGAGGAGATTGGGAAAGAGAGGGCGAATAAAACGGCAAGGGTGAAGTGGGGGAGAGGAAAACGAGAGGCAAATAATGTAATGCGAGAGATAGGGATTGTGATGGGTACTTGGTATGGTTGACTTGCTTGCGTGAGCCTCCCCGGCAACAGTGCCAGAAATTCTTCTTGCTACCTCTTGAGCACTGCGTTGGATTTCCCCGAAGAGGAGAGGATGATGCAGTAAAGTAGCGTAAGTATTTCCCTCAGTTTTTGAGAACCAAGGTATCAATCCAGTAGGAGACCACGCACAAGTCCCTCGTACCTACACAAAACGATAGCTACTCACAACCAACGCGATTAGGGGTTGTCAATCAATTCACGGTCACTTACGAGGGTGAGATCTGATAGAGATGATAAATAATATTTTTGGTATTTTTGATATATAGATGCAAAGTGAAAAGTAAAAGGCAAAGTAAAAACAAAGAAAATAATAAAGTGATAGAGATTGATATGATGAGAATAGACCCGGGGGCCATAGGTTTCACAAGTGGCTTCTCTCAAGAGCATAAGTATTCTACAGTGGGTGAACAAATTACTGTTGAGCAATTGACAGAATTGAGCATCATTATGAGTATATCTAGGTATGATCATGTATATAGGCATCACGTGCGAGACAAGTAGATCGAAACGATTCCGCATCTACTACTATTACTCCACTCATCGACTGCTATCCAGCATGCATCTAGAGTATTAAGTTAAAAACAGAGTAACGCCTTAAGCAAGATAACATGATGTAGACGGATAAATTCATGCAATATGATAAAACCCCATCTTGTTATCCTCGATGGCAACAATACAATACGTGCCTTGCTTCCCCTGCTGTCACTAGGAAAGGACACCGCAAGATTGAACCCAAAGCTAAAAACTTCTCCCATTGCAAGAACTACCAATATAGTTGGCCAAACCAAACGGATAATTCGAAGAGACTTGCAAAGATAACTCAATCATAGATAAAATAATTCAGAGAAGATTCAAATATTATTCATAGATAATCTGGATCATAAACCCACAATTCATCGGTCTCAACCAACACACCGCAAAAAGAAGATTACATCGAATAGATCTCCACAAGAGAGGGGGAGAACATTGTATTGAGATCCAAAAAGAGAGAAGAATCCATCTAGCTACTAGCTATGGACCCGAAGGTCTGAAGTAAACTACTCACACTTCATCGGAGAGGCTTTGGTGTTGATGTAGAAGCCCTTCATGGTAGATGCCCCCTCCGACGGAGCTCTGGAACAGGCCCCACGATGGGATCTCGTGGATACAGAAAGTTGAGGTGGTGGAATTAGGTTTTTGGCTCCGTATTCGATCTGTCGGGGGTATGTAGGTATATATATGAGGAAGGAATACGTCGGTGGAGCAACAGGGGGCCCACGAGGTAGGGGGCGCGCCCTAGGAGGGGGGGCGCCCCCCACCCTCGTGACCTCCTCGGTTACTTCTTGGAGTAGGGTCCAAGTCTCCTGGATCACGTTCGGTGAGAAAATCACGTTCCCGAAGGTTTCATTCCGTTTGGACTCTGTTTGATATTTCGTTTCTTCGAAACACTGAAATAGGCAAAAAACAGCAATTCTGGGCTGGGCTGGGCCTCCGGTTAATAGGTTAGTCCCAAAATAATATAAAAGTGGAAAATAAAGACCAATATAGTCCAAAACAGTAGATAAAGTAGCATGGAGCAATCAAAAATTATAGATACGTTGGAGACGTATCAAATCCCGCTCTCGCTGCAATCACAACCGCATCGCCCTCACCACCGCCCATAAGGGAACCCAGTCGACTGCTGCATACTTCGGCTATATGCGGGGTCTTGCCGATGAGATCGCAGCGGCAGGGAAACCCATAGATGAGGAAAAGCTTCTTCCCCACATCACATCTGGGCTTGATGTGGAGTACCAGCCCATCATCAGTGCCTTGGACGTGTGTCCTGAGCCGACCACGGTAGACGAGCTCTTTGGCATGGTATCCACCTTCGACCAAAGAGTCGAGATGTTCCAGGGCACAGGCGGCCAAGCCTTCAAATCTTCGGCCAACGCCGCTTCTCGCGGTCGGGGTGGCCCCTGCAAAGGCTACCGTGGCGGTGACGGCGACCCAAGTCGCAGAGGACATGACGGCAGCTGGCGGTGTCAAAACCAGCGGATCTCGGGTAGGGGGTCCCGAACTGTGCGTCTAGGCGGATGGTAACAGGAGACAGGGGACACGATGTTTTTACCCAGGTTCGCGCCCTCTCGATGGAGGTAAAACCCTACTCCTGCTTGATTAATATTGATGATATGGGTAGTACAAGAGTAGATCTACCACGAGATCAGAGAGGCTAAACCCTAGAAGCTAGCCTATGGTATGATTATTGTATATCTCTATCGACTAGCCTGGCCTCGGTTTATATAATGCACCAGAGGCCTAGGATAACAAGAGTCCTAGCCGAATACGGCCATGGGGAATCCTTGTCTTGATCGCCAAGTCTTGTGGAATCTTCCTTGTATGCGGCAGCTGTCCGGACTGGCCCATCAGTATACGGCCATGGGGGTCCTCTGCCCAATTTAACAGATCGGGAGATGACGTGGTGAGTACCCCCTAGTCCAGGACACCATCAGTAGCCCCCTGAACTGGTCTTCAAGTTAGGGCGCTCCTCGATTCTTCTGAACCGTTCTTCATCTTCAGTCGTCGGTCTTGAAAACTGGTTCAACAAATCTTCTCATCTTCGATCTTGAGGATCGCCGAAATGCATTCGACAAGTTTACACGTTGCTTATCCGAGGATCCCCTTTAAGTTTTTGGCCTTTATCAATGCCTTGTTATTTTTATGCCACACCTCGGGTTTGAAGTTGTTCCCGGGCGGCAGCGTCCTCTTGCGTCCGAGCTCCAATGCTGGACTGCATTCGAGGTATCTTTTGCAGCCGAGCACCAACACCGGACCGCTTCCCAGCTCTAACACCGGAATGTATCCGAGCTCCAACGCCGGACTATGTATCCGAGCTCCAACGCCGGACTGTATCCGAGCTCCAACGCCAGACTATGTATCCGAGCTCCAAGGCCGGAATGTATCCGAGCTCCAACGCTGGACTATGTATCCGAGCTCCAATGCTGGACTGTATCCGAGCTCCAACGCCAGACTATATCTGAGGTGTCATAAATCACCTTGGTTCAAAGAAGTTTGAAGGAGTTTAGCTCACCTTAATGCTGGAAATGCCCTCTATGGAGCCAGCCACTAGCGCCCGAGCATTATGCCGGACTGCTTCCGAGGTGGTGCACCACCCCGAATGTGGGCCGATTTTTGTCAATATTTTTGATTGGTGCAATTTATTCTCTCCCGAGATACATAGCCAGTAGCCCTCAAGGTGGGTATCGGTCTAAAACCCGAGATGCACATGAAGGATGACATAAGAGCGCTGATCCCCGTAGCCGCTGAGACTCAGGTTGATTTGCAAAATCGGTCTGAGGATCAAGTCCTAGCTCGGCAGAATACTTCGGGACACAAAAAGCGGAGTGCTCAGTCCTCAAGACTCAGGTTGGGTGCGGCCGACCAACCTGAGGATCAAAATCTCCTCGGAGACTGTATTACACTTAAAATTTTCTGCATTGAACAGGCAATGCAGTAGCCCCCGAGACACTGGTCGGGTGGCAACACCAGATCAGGGGATCGATGTGCCCCTTTAATATTTGTAAATAATAAGCCCGAAGCCCAGTAGCCCCTGAGCCTTAATGCGGGCACGGGTGGCCGAATTAAGGATTGATATCCATAGTAAAATCACAAATTATGTGTAATGACTCTATATATCCAAGTACTTTACGTCATTAATGCTTGGATCCGCATTGTACAAAACTTTGTTGACCGACCATCGGCTTCCACCTCCTCGGCCAGTAGCCGAGGAGTGTTTGTCCTACTTTATGAAGCCTTTATGAGGGCAAAGATTTACAACAAACAAGGAAATCTGGCCATACGGTTTTAGAAACAAAGGTACGCAGAGAGATATGTTATATTACTGTTTAACAGAAGAAATGTCTTCCAAGGAAAATAGTCCCGCTATCGGTTCCTTTCTTTGGGTTGTCATGCTAAGCATGATCATGAAACCTCAGCTCCAATGTAAGAGCAAAATATCGAGGATTTAGTTTGGGAGGCCAGTTAATAGCCCCCAAAAGTGTTCGGCGACGGTCGAGGTCAAGCCGTAAACACTTTGGCCATTGTTATGAATGGCCCGTCGTTTAACACCATCATCGGGTCGCTGACCAGTTTACGCTTGTTGTGACAGACAATTTTCGGCTTTCTCTATTGAGGTGCTTAACCATGTGAGCTGGAAGCACAATCGCAGTGGTTCTCCCTTTGCACACCTAGCCGAACAAAGCGGAACGTAGGAGGTAAGCGCGGGAGCCGGGCAACCCAACTATTGACCGAAGACACAATTCGAAACCGATGCATATACAGCAATATCCGAGAATGTTTTTGCGGAATCTCTAAAGGTGTCCAGTGTTGCACTACGAGACTTGTGCTGGAAACACACAAATAGTTTAAAAAGTGCCATAAGCTTGGAAAACCAAAAAACGTCAGTAAAAACTTGACGTTCGAACGAGATCAAGTGTTCGGTGCCAATCCAAAAATTGGCCTTAGCAAAAGAAGTTCTTCTGTCGTGCTTTAACATGATACATCCTATCTCAAGACTTCAAGCGGATCAGCCTACGGCTTCAACCTCCTACCCCAAGGGCGGAGTACTTCTCATTAGGCCAGTTTAGCAAACTAAACTCTAGCGGCTTTGAGAGACAAATTAGGCTCCCCGGCTAGTGACCACACGCTCGTGTCGAAAAAGGAGTGATAGATAATAATAATAATAATAATAATAATAATAAAAAAACTTTGCAACGACTAAGAAGAAGAACAGTTATCATAAAACGGCTCATATAAATTTAAGAGCCCCCATGTGACTTGGGTAAAAGAATGATTGCATGTACCGAAGTACTTATATCATATCTATGTTCAACCGAACTTTAAACGCGTCTTAACCGACCATCGGCTTCTCCCTCTTCGGTCAAGGACCGAAAAGTGTTATGTACTCCATCTATCAAGAATATCGACGGTGTTTCCAATAACCAGGCAATCAGGCCATAAGGCTGTAACAGACAAAGCGCGCTCAGGGAACTTATGCTATATTATTGGGAAGTGTAAGAAGCATCTTCGAAGAAAATAGTACCCCCACTGATACCTTTCTTCGGTGCTCATTGTTATTATGAGACTTGTGCAATAGATTTTTTGTACTCATGAGTTCCGTTGTGTGCCGACCATCATTGAAAACTATAAGAGCGCTAGCTTTCGGCTTCACCCAGTCTGAGGTCCGGCTCGGATGACCCGATCGTGACAATCGCAGATGTGCTCCCTTTACTCCCTATCCAAACAATCGGGAAAGTAGGGGTAAACACAGGAGCGAGGCAACCCAGCTTGCAAATCGCTTAAGTTAATATGGTGCATATTGTGGTGTAATACACGAACACGGAACGAAGCCGTACAAGTATAATCATATGCAAGAGGAAAAGCTTCATGAAGGAAGCCCCCAAATGAATTGGGTATTTGAATTTATGCATCACAAACAAAGTTTGGACAAGAAATTTTTTTACAAGCAACAATTTTCCAAAAAATAATAATGCTTGGTCGAACCAAACACAAGTTAGAAATTAAAGCTTTGAGCATGAAAGCGACTTAGCTGGTTAATGTGTTCGGTATTGATGACGCGGTCCGAGCTTGATACGGGACAAGGTTCCATCCCCCAAGCCGGTCCCGAGGTGGCGGAGCGGAGAGCTCGACATGATGAAGTGGTGACATAGCACGGTCAATGCAGACCGGCAGGGTGACGCCGAAGTCCCCGGATCATTTTCCTGTGCACAAAAAATGGTGCAAACCGGAGATAATAGTAATAATGATAATAAAAAAAATCATTGCATAATAAATAATTTATGCAAAGAGTAATAAAAGAAATATGGCCTGGCGCCGAAGTCAATGTCAATGCAGGGCGTCGGCGTGATGTGGTAAAGGCATGGCAAAGCCTGAATTCACAGGTCGGTCCGAGCTCCGGATGCGGCGTTCGCCGGACTATGTACAGAAACTGACCGAACCACCATGCGACTGTCGTTAATGTGGGCACCATTTGATAGATCTGTGTACATATGATGGACAAACCAGAGTAACAATTCCTTGGGAAAAATGAACCCAAACAAGCAAAAAATACTGGATTAATAGCACCTGGTTTATTTGTTGTAGCAATCCGAAGGAAGGTGATTCCCAAAATTAGGACTCGATCCGCGCACCCATTGCGTGATGGGCGATAAAAGGACGGCATGGCAATGCTGGCAAAGGTTGGCTCCCCGAGGCAAAGCCCTCGGTCCAGCTAACGTGACGGAGCTGGTCGGCTACTGACGCCGAAGTGTCCGGAGTAGGTTGATGAAGAGATGGCGAAGCCCCCGGTCTAGCCGAGATGTCAAAGTAGGTCAGCGTGATGGACACCAGCTTGAAGAAGCAATAGTGTGGCCCTGCCGATGCAGGTCGTGACGTGGTCGATGCCGGCTTGATGAAGCGACCATGCGGTGATGCCGGTATGCCCGCTCCGTGTAATCCGTGGGGCGGCGATGTTGGTGATGATTTATCCTTCACGATGCCGGACTCTTGTTCGGCTTTCCGAGATGATGATCCGAAGAAGTTGAGCTCGGCTCAACAAAGTGACGACGTGTCTAGCGCAGGTCGGCAGCCGTGGAGCAATATTGCCGGACTAGTTTGACACCAGCATGATATTGAAGATCATGTTCAAAAGATTTTAAAGTTAGTGGGATGTGTTCGGGAACAAAACACAATACCCCATACAAAACTTCCTTCAATAAGGATGTCTGAAATCGAGTTCGTAAAAAGGACGAACTCGGGTCGGATTTGTTTTCGCGCAGAAAACAGATCCGAAAAGTGATGCACTAATGGGAAGGTTCCCGGAGTTTGGACGGTCGGATCGAGCTGAAATTTTGAGGGTGGTAGATATAGGACTTCCGCAGTAAATCAACGGTTGGATCTTCCAAAGGAGGTCCGAGCTAGAAGCTGGACACCACGCCCTAAACTCGTCCAGATTCTCGTCCAGATTTGACAGGGCTCCGGTATATCGTAGATTGTCGGAGATTCCTCCATCGAAACTCGACGAAGTTTAGCGTGGCTGTTGTAGACGTAATTCCGCACTATTCCACTGAAGCAATCGTCAAACCGACGCTCGAGGAAGCAGTGACGGCGGATACATGTTCACTATCTAGAAAAACAGCACGGTCACCCAAGGGCAATGTTGACGTTGAGCCCTCGGGCTCCCTGGATGATTCCTCCATGATCTTGATAGAGATCGGAGCTGATGTTGATGAAGGCCCTCATCCGAACATGACGATCGGAGGTAGGGCGCAGTCCTTGGTCGAACCAAGGTGACCAGTCGAGCTGGTGACGAAGATGCCGAAGTCGCAGTTGATCTGTAGGCGAGCCATCGACCTTTTGCTGAACACACAACGGAACTCTCAATGAAAGCACCAATGTCGGTGTCAAAACCGGCGGATCTCGGGTAGGGGGTCCCAAACTGTGCGTCTAGGCGGATGGTAACAGGAGACTGGGGACACGATGTTTTTACCCAGGTTTGGGCCCTCTCGATGGAGGTAAAACCCTACTCCTGCTTGATTAATATTGATGATATGTGTAGTACAAGAATAGATCTACCACGAGATCAGAGAGGCTAAACCCTAGAAGCTAGCCTATGGTATGATTGTTGTATATCTCTATCGACTAGCCTGGCCTCGGTTTATATAATGCACTAGAGGCCTAGGATAACAAGAGTCCTAGCCGAATAAGCCGGTGGGGGAGGAGTCCTTGTCTTGATCGCCAAGTCTTGTGGAATCTTCCTTGTATGCGCAGCTGTCCGGACTGGTCCATGAGTATACGGCCATGGGGGTCCTCGGCCCAATTTAACAGACCGAGAGATGACGTGGTGAGTACCCCCTAGTCCAGGACACTGTCAGCAGCAGTGGTGGTGGCCACTACGGAGGTGGTGGCGGCGGTCACTACTGCAACCCCCATGGTGGTGGCAGCGGCGTCCACTATGGTGATGGTGGTGGCAACCATGGTGGTGGCTATGGTGGCCACTACTCCAACTCCAGCGGCAGCGGAGGACACAACAACAACAATGTCGGTCTCCCCTTGTACAACAAAAGGGGAGGCCAGAACAACTACAACAACAATTTTAGAGGGTATGATGAATATGAAGGAAAATGTCAGATTTGCAAGAAAACTAATCATATTGCAAAGGAATGCAAGTGGCGCTATGCAGATGATAACTCACAGAAGAAGAAAGTTCCGCAACAGCCAACAAGTCATATGGAGTAGATACCAACTGGTTTGCTGATTCTGGTGCCTCCAATCACATCATCCATGAGCTTGAGAAGGTCACCATGCATGAAAAATATCATGGTCCTGATCAAGTTCATAATGCCGATGGTACATGTATGGAGATAAGCAATATTGGTCATTCAATTATTCTTTCCCCACATAGAGATATTGTTGGCGAACGCAGTAATTTCAAAACATTACCTATGATCACGCAAGATCTATCTAGGTGATTCATAGCAATGAGAGGGGAGAGTGTGCCATGTACCCTCGTAGACCGAAAGCGCAAGAGTTATGACAACGCGGTTGATGTAGTCGTACGTCTTCACGATCCGACTGATCCTAGCACCAAAGATATGGCACCTCCGCGACTTGCACACGGTCAGCTCGGTGACGTCCCACGAACTCTAGATCCAGCTGAGGTCGAGGGAGAGTTTCATCAGCACGACGGTGTGGTGAGAGTGATGATGAAGTTACCAGCGCAGGGCTTCGCCTAAGCACTATGACGATATGACCGAGGTGGAAATCTTTGGAGGGGGCACTGCACAAGGCTAAAACAATTGTCAATTTGTGTGTTCTAGGATGCCCCCATGTCCCCATATATAAAGGAGCAAGGGGGGAGGCCGGCCGCCCCCTGTAGGCACGCCCCAAGAGAGGAGTCCTACAAGGACTACAAGTCCTAGTAGGATTCCACGAAGAGGGGAAGAGGGGGAAGGAAGGAGAGGGAGAGGGGAAAGGAAAGGGGGGCGCTGCCCCCTTTCCTTGTCCTATTTAAACTCAAGGGGAGGGGGCGTGCGGCCTGCCCTGGCCGCCCCTCTCTCTCTCCACTAAGGTCCATCGAGGCCCATTAGTTCCCCCGGGGTTCCGATAACCCTTCGGCACTCCGGTTTTATCCGAAACTTCTCCGGAACACTTCAGATGTCCGAATATAGTCGTCCAGGATATCAATCTTTATGTCTCGACCATTTCGAGACTCCTCGTCATGTCCGTGATCATATCCGGCACTCCTAACAACCTTCGGTACATCATATCAAATAAACTTATAATACCAATCGACATCGAACATTAAGCGTGCGGACCCTACGGGTTCGAGAACTATGTAGACATGACCGAGACATGTCTCCGGTCAATAACCAATAGCAGAACCTGGATGCTCATATTGGTTCCTACATATTCTATGAAGATCTTTATCGGTCAAACCGCATAACAACATACGTTGTTCCCTTTGTCATCGGTATGTTACTTGCCCGAGATTCGATTGTCGGTATCATCATACCTAGTTCAATCTCGTTACCGGCAAGTCTCATTACTCGTTCTGTAATACTTCATTCTGCAACTAACTCATTAGTTACAATGCTAGCAAGGCTTATAGTGATGAGTATTACCGAGAGGGCCCAGAGATACCTCTCCGAAAAACAGAGTGACAAATCCTAATCTCGATATATACCAACTCAACAAACACCTTCGGAGACACCTGTAGAGCACCTTGATAATCACCCATTTACATTGTGACGTTTGGTAGCACACAAAGTGTTCCTCCGGTATTCGGGAGTTGCATAATCTCATAGTCTGAGGAACTTGTATAAGTCATGAAGAAAGCAGTAGTAATGAAACTAACACGATCATAATGCTAAGCTAATGGATGGGTCATGTCCATCACATCATTCTCCTAATGATGTGATCCCGTTCATCAAATTACAACACATGTCTATGGTTAGGAAACATAACCATCTTTGATTAACGAGCTAGTCAAGTAAAGGCATACTAGGGACTGTATGTTTTGTCTATGTATTCACACATGTACTAAGTTTCCAGTTAATACAATTCTAGCATGAATAATAAACATTTATCATGAATTAAGGAAATAAATAATAACTTTATTATTGCCTCTACGGTATATTTCCTTCAATCTCCCACTTGCACTAGAGTCAATAATCTAGATTACATAGTAATGATTCTAACACCCCTGGAGCTTTGGTGTTGATCATGTTTTGCTTGTGGAAGAGGCTTAGTCAACGGGTCTGCAACATTCAGATCCGTGTGTATCTTGCAAATATCTGTGTCCCCCTCCGACACTTGATGACGGATGGAATTGAAGCGTCTCTTGATGTGCTTGGTTCTCTTGTGAAATCTGGATTCCTTTGCCAAGGCAATTGCAGCAGTATTGTCACAAAAGATTTTCAGTGGACCCGATGCACTAGGTATGACACCTGGATCGCATATGAACTCCTTCATCCAAACTCCTTCATTCGCTACTTCCGAAGCAGCAATTACTCTGCTTCACAAGTAGATCCCGCCATGACGCTCTGCTTGGAACTGCACCAACTGACAGCTCCTCCATTCAATAAAAATACGTATCCGGTTTGCGACTTACAGTCATCCGGATCAGTGTCAAAGCTTGCATCGACGTAACCGTTTACGATGAGCTCTTTGTCACCTCCATAAACGAGAAACATATCCTTAGTCCTTTTCAGGTATTTCAGGATGTACTTGACCGTTGTCCAGTGCTCCACTCCGGGATTACTTTGGTACCTCCGTGTTATGCTTATAGCAAGACATACATCAGGTCTGGTATACAGCATTGCATACATGATAGAACCTATGGCTGAAGCATAGGGAATGACTTCCATTTTCTCTCTATCTTCTGCAGTGGTCGGGCATTGAGTCTGACTCAACTTCACACCTTGTAACACAGGAAAGAACCCTTTCTTTGAGTGATCCATTTTGAACTTCTTCAAAACTTTATCAAGGTATGTGCTTTGTGAAAGTCCAATTAAGCATCTTGATCTATCTCTATAGATCTTGACGCCCAATATGTAAGCAGCTTCACCGAGGTCTTTCATGGAAAAACTCTTATTCAGATATCCCTTTATGCTATCAAGAAATTCTATATCATTTCCAATCAACAATATGTCATCCACATATAATATCAGAAATGCTCTAGAACTCCCACTCACTTTCTTGTAAATACTGGCTTCTCCAAAAGTCTGTATAAAACCATATGCTTTGATCACACTATCAAAGCATTTATTCCAACTCTGAGAGGCTTGCACCAGTCCATAAATGGATCGCTAGAGCTTGCACACTTTGTTAGCACCCTTTGGATCGACAAAACCTTCTGGTTGCATCATATACAACTCTTCGTCCAGAAATCCATTCAGGAATGCAGTTTTGACATCCATCTGTCAAATTTCATAATCATAAAATGCGACAATCGCTAATATGATTCGGACAGACTTAAGCATCGCTATGGGTGAGAAAGTCTCATCGTAATCAACTCCTTGAACTTGTCGAAAACCTTCTGCAACATGTCGAGCTTTGTAAACGGTAACATTACCGTCTGTGTTGGTCTTCTTCTTAAAGATTCATTTATTTTCTATGGCTTGCCGATCATCGGGCAAGTCCACCAAAGTCCATACTTTGTTCTCATACATGGATCCAATCTAAGATTTCATGGCCTCAAGCCATTTCGTGGAATCTGGGCTCATCATTGCTTCCTCATAGTTCATAGGTTCATCATGGTCTAGTAACATGACTTCCAGAACAGGATTACCGTACCACTCTGGTGCGGATCTTACTCTGGAAGACCTATGAAGTTCAGCAGTAACTTGATCTGAAGCTTCATGATCATCATCATTAACTTCCACACTAATTGGTGTAGGAATCATGGGAACTGATTTCTGTGATCAACTACTTTCCAATAAGGGAGAAGGTACAACTACCTTCTAGTTTCCTCCCACTCACTTCTTTCGAGAGAAACTCCTTATCTAGAAAGGATCCATTCTTAGCAACAAAGATTTTGCCTTCGGATCTGTGATAGAAGGTGTACCCAACAGTTTCCTTTGGGTATCCTATGAAGACGCACTTCTCTGATTTGCGTTCGAGCTTATCAGGTTGAAGCTTTTTCACATAAGCATCGCAGCCCCAAACTTTAAGAAACGACAACTTTGGTTTCTTGCCAAACCATAGTTCATAAATCATCGTCTCAACGGATTTTGATGGTACCCTATTTGAAGTGAATGCAGCCGTATCTAAAGCATAACCCCAAAACGATAGCGGTAAATTAGTAAGAGACATCATAGATCGCACCATATCCAATAAAGTATGGTTACAACATTCGAACACACCATTTCGCTGTGGTGTTCCAGGTGGCGTTAATTGTGAAATCATCCCATGTTGCTCCAAATGAAGAACAAACTCGTAACTCAAATATTCTCCTCCACGATTAGATCGTAGAAACTTTATTTTCTTGTTACGATGGTTTTCCACTTCACTTTGAAACTCTTTGAACTTTTCAAATGTTTCAGAGTTATGCTTCATTAAGTAGATATAACCATATCTGCTTAAATCATCTGTGAAGGTAAGAAAATAACGATACCCACGAGCCTCAATACTCATTGGACCACATACATTGGTATGTATTATTTCCAATAAGTCAGTAGCTCGTTCCATTGTTCCGGAGAACGGAGTTTTAGTCATCTTGCCCATAAGGCACGGTTCGCAAAAACCAAGTGATTCATAATCAAGTGATTCCAAAAGTCCATTAGCATGGAGTTTCTTCATGTGCTTTACACCGATATGACCCAAACGACAGTGCCACAAATAAGTTGCCCTATCATTATTGAACTTATATCTTTTGGTTTCAACACTATGAATATGTGTATCACTACTATCGAGATTCAACAAAAATAGACCACTCAGCAGGGGTGCATGACCATAAAAGATATTACTCATATAAATAGAACAACCATTATTCTCTAATTTAAATGAATAACCATCTCGCATTAAACAAGATCCAGATATAATGTTCATGCTCAACGCTGACAGCAAATAACAACTATTCAGGTCTAAAACTAATCCCGATGGTAGATGTAGAGGTAGTGTGCCGACCACGATCACATTGACTTTGGAACCATTTCCCACGTGCATCGTCACCTTGTCCTTAGCTAATCTTTACTTAATCCGTAGCCCCTGTTTCGAGTTGCAAATATGAGTAACAGAACTAGTATCAAATACCCAGACGCTACTACGAGGATTAGTTAAGTACACATCAATAACATGTATATCAAATATACATTTCACTTTGCCATCCTTCTTATCCACCAAATACTTGGGGCAGTTCT
The DNA here is from genome assembly GCF_002162155.2 of Triticum dicoccoides. NCBI lineage: Eukaryota > Viridiplantae > Streptophyta > Magnoliopsida > Poales > Poaceae > Triticum > Triticum dicoccoides. Next base: position 679,729,756 of record NC_041391.1, read on the forward strand.
GCTTCCAGTGACTAGTCCCTTTGCACTAGAAGCACTTAGTTTCAGGCTTAGGTCCAGACTTGGGTTTCTTCTCTTGAGCAGCAACCTTTTTGTTGTTCTTCTTGAAGTTCCCCTTCTTCTATTTGCCCTTTTTCTTGAAACTAGTTGTCTTATTGACAATCAACACTTGATGCTCCTTTTTGATTTCTACCTCCACGGCCTTTAGCATCGGGAAGAGCTCGGGAATAGTGTTGTTCATCCCTTGCATATTATAGTTCATCACGAATCCTTTATAGCTTGGTGGCTGTGATTGAAGAACTCTGTCAATGACACAATCAACTAGAAGATCAACTACCAGCTGAGTCAAGTGGTTATGGTACCCAGACATTCTAAGTATGTGTTCACTGACAGAACAACTCTCCTCCATTTTGCAGCTGTAGAACTTGTTGGAGACTTCATATCTCTCAACTCGGGCATTTTCTTAAAATATTAACTTCAACTCCTGGAACATCTCATATGCTCCATGATGTTCAAAATGTCTTTGAAGTCTCGATTCTAAGCCGTAGAGCATGGCACACTAAATATCAAGTAGTCATCAACACGCATCTGCCAGGCATTCACAATGTCTGCAGTTGCGGTCGCGGGTGGTACACCTAACGGTGCTTCCAGGACGTAATTCTTTTATGTAGCAATGAGGATATGCCTCAAGTTACAGACCCAGACCATGTAGTTGTTACCATCATCTTTCAACTTAGCTTTCTCTAGGAATGCATTAAAATTCAAAGGAACGGTAGCACGGGCCATTGATCTACAACAACATAGACCTGGAAAATACTATCAGGTGCTAAGTACATGAGAAATTAAAGTTCAATTAATCATATTACTTAAGAACTCCCACTTAGATAGACATCCCTCTAATCATCTAAGTGATCACGTGACCCAAATCATCTAAACCATGTCCGATCATCACATGAGATGGAGTAGTTTTCCATGGTGAACATCACTATGTTGATCATATCTACTATATGATTCGCGCTCGACCTTTCGGTCTCAGTGTTCCGAGGCTATATCTGCATATGCTAGACTCGTCAAGTTTAACCCGAGTATTCTGCGTGTGCAAAACTGGCTTGCACCCGTTGTATTTGAACGTAGAGCTTATCACGCCCGATCATCACATGGTGTCTTGGCACGAGAAACTATAGCAGTGGTGCATACTCAGGGAGAACACTTGTACCTTGAAATTTAGTAAGGGATCATCTTATAATGCTACCGACGTTGTAAGCAAAATAAGATGTATAAAGGATAAACATCACATGCAATCAAAATATGTGACATGATATGGCCATCATCATCTTGTCTCATGATCTACATCTCTGATGCATCATCATAATCCCCATCATCACCGGCGCGACACCTTGGTCTCCATCGTAGCATCGTTGTCGTCTCGCCAACTATTGTTACTACGACTATCGCTACCGCTTAGTGATAAAATAAAACAATTACATGGCGATTCCATTGCATACAATAAAGTGACAACCATATGGCTCCCGCCAGTTGCCAATAACTTTGTTACAAAACATGATCTTCTCATAGAACAATTTATATCACATCATGCCTTGACCATATCACACCACAGCAAGCCCTGCAAAAACAAGTTAGGCGTTCTCTACTTTGTTGTTGCAAGTTTTGCATGGCTGCTATGGGCTTCTAGCAAGAACCGTTCTTACCTACGCATCAAAACCACAACGATTTTTTGTGAAGTGTGTTGTTTTAACCTTCAACAAGGACCAGACGTAGCCACACTCGATTCAACTAAAGTTGGAGAAACAGACACTCACCAGCCACCTATGTGTCAAGCACGTCGGTACGTAGAACCAGTCTCACGTAAGCGTACGTGCAATGTCGGTCTGAGCTGCTTCATCCAACAAATACCGCCGAATCAAAGTATGACATGTCGGTAAGTAGTATGACTATTATAGCCCACAACTCTTTGTGTTCTACTCGTGCATATAACATCTACCCATAGACCTGGCTCGGATGCCACTGTTGGGGAATGCGGTAATTTCAAAAAAATTCCTACGATCACGCAAGATCTATCTAGGTGATGCATAACAAAGAGAGGGGAGAGTGTGTCCATGTACCCTCGTAGACCGAAAGTGGAAGCATTATGACAATGTTGTTGATGTAGTCGTACGTCTTCACGATCCGACCGATCCTAGCACCGAAGATACGGCACCTCCGCGACCTGCACACATTCATCTCGATGACGTCCCATGAACTCTAGATCCAGCTGAGGTCGAGGGAGAGTTTTGTCAGCACGACAGCATGGTGATGGTGATGATGAAGTTACCGGCGCGGCGATTCGCCTAAGCACTACGGCGATATGACCGAGGTGGAAATCTGTGGAGGGGGGCAGCGCACATGGCTAAAACAAATGCCAACTTCTGTGTTCTAGGGTGCCCCCTGCCCCCGTATATAAAGGAGCAAGGGGGAGGCTGGCCCGCCCCTGTAGGCGCGTCCCAAGAGAGGAATCCTACTAGGACTACTAGTCCTAGTAGGATTCCACCAAGAGGGGAAGAGGGGGAAGGAAGGAGAGGGAGAGGGGCAAGGAAAGGGGGGCGTCGCCCCCCTTTCCTTGTCCTATTTGGACTCAAGGGGAGGGGGGGCACGGCCTGCCCTGGCCGCCCCTCTCTCACTACTAAGGCTCATCGAGGTCCATTAGTTCCCCTGGGGGTTTCGATAACCCTCCAACACTCCGGTTTTATCCGAAACTTCTCCGGAACACTTCTGATGTCCGAATATAGTCGTCCAATATATCAATCTTTATGTCTCAACCATTTCGAGACTCCTCATCATGTCCCTGATCATATCCGGGACTCCGAACAACCTTCGGTACATGTCATGGAATTATCACGTCAGATGTCCTAGTGTGAGGACTTAGTCATGGAGCCATCGCAACGAGATTAGCTTAAAGGGGTTAAATCGGACAAAGGACACGGGGAGTTTATACTCGTTCAGCCCCTTACGGTGAAGGTGAAAGCCTACAATCCAGTTGTGGTGGAATTGATGGGGTCTTGATGATCAGGGAGCGAATCCCCTTTACTTGGCTCTCGAGCTGTTGTTTCTTGTCCCTGAACCGCCGCCAGGTCGTCCCTTTATATACACAGGTTGACGCCCGGCGGTTTATAGAATCCCGATGCCGGCTCATACACGTGTCCAGCTTGGTTTCTACCTTTTCCTACCTTACAACAAAAGTTACATATTACAAGGTGGTTTATGTCTACGGGCCCTAATCCGCCTTTGGGATTTGGGCCTTTAAATCTTAATAGTAAAGCGCCACACTCCTTATCTTCATGGGCTTCAACGCGGACGACCCCTTATGAGTATAACCCGGCCCCTCCTGGGTGGTTTATACTCAATAGTTATATCCCCAACATTAGGCCCCAGATTGATTTGAACCTATTCATGTCAATCTTCTACACTTAGGAAAATTTCTTCTTGAACATCTTCATGTGAACCCTGTAAACCGCCATGACATCATCTTCATGTGAATCTTGTAAACCGTCGTGACATCATCTTCCAAGATTGTAATAAACCGTCATGATGTCACCTGCTTGTTAAAACCGTATATACTTCCCTTTTATTAATAAACCTCCGAAAATCGAGGCGACAACTTTGTCACATATCCATTTTTAGGCTCCTCGATTCCCGTGCCTGTTGCTTATCCCTTCGTCTTATAAATAAGCTCAAGGGTCCCTTTCTTTTTTTCTCCCCTTGACTCTTTGTCTTTCTTCCACCTTGCGTCGCCTCAGTGCTCGAGCATAGCCGCCGCCGTCAACCTTCGCCTCTGCTCCAACAACGGCCACTGCATCAACCTGATTTGACCAGAAAAATGAGGCGCCTCTCTGCTATTCCTTCAACCTCAGTAAGTCTTCTTCCTTTTCACCTCAGATCTACCACTAGGGTTTCGGTGTTCTTCGGTGTTCTTCGGTTCTCATTGGTGTTCAATCCTGCACTTCCCTGCCACATGAGCACTTGATAAAAACTCGACATTTTCTCTATGCGGCCGTAGCCATAATCCATTTTTCCTCATCGCAACATCTCTTTTCCAGTGAAAAGATACCATCTGGTTCTTAACTATTCCGCTGTCACCATTTAGGATTTTGGAATTTTCTCCTTTTTTAGAACTGCGGTAGATCCAGAATTATAACATCAACCTGTAAAACATGTTCAAGGAACACTTAGCAATTTTTCAGATCTGTAACTTCCACACCATTGTAGGCGGTTTAACCTTTAGAAAATGATAACCCGCCAGGTACCATTAGCCCTCTCTTAAACCGCCAATTCGCCTTTAATGTCAGAATCCGGTATAACATGTAGGTACGTTTCAATATCTTCTCCTTCCGTCCTTACGCCGGTTTATTTGTGTCAGTCATGAATCTTAAACCGGCATTGATCCTCTTTTCCAGCTTGTCATTGAAATGGACAAACAGTTCTATGCTTGCAATTGGGTCCCTTCCCGGGTTACTGAAGAACCGTTAGATGGGTTTGTTGCCACTGGCGTTTTAGTGAAGAAGGAAGTCATACACTTGAGAGTTCCCGGTCCAGAAAATCCTCCTGAACCCAACGATGGAGAGGTGATTGTATTTGCTGATCATCGGGGCATAGGGTTTAGCCCGCCCGGATCAAAATTCTCCCGTGACGTGCTTGCTAGCTTCCAGATCCGCCCTCAAGATATTGGACCGAATTCTGTGTCCAATATTTGCAATTGGCTAGTATTTTGTGAGGCCTATCTACAAGAAGAACATGTTGGAAATATGCCCTAGAGGCAATAATAAAATGGTTATTATTATATTTCCTTGTTCATGATAATTGTCTATTTTTCATGCTATAATTGTATTAACTGGAAATCGTAATACATGTGTGAATACATAGACCACAACATGTCCCTAGTGAGCCTCTAGTTGACTAGCTCATTGATCAATAGATGGTTATGGTTTCCTGACCATGGACATTGGATGTCATTGATAACGGGATCACATCATTAGGAGAATGGTGTGATGGACAAGACCCAATCCGAAGCATAGCACAAGATCGTGTAGTTCGTTTGCTAAAAGCTTTTCTAATGTCAAGTATCATTTCCTTAGACCATGAGATTGTGCAACTCCCGGATACCGTAGGAATGCTTTGGGTGTGCCAAACGTCACAACTTAACTGGGTGGCTATAAAGGTGCACTACGGGTATCTCCGAAAGAGTCTGTTGGGTTGGCACGAATCCAGACTGGGATTTGTCACTCCGTATGATGGAGATGTATCTCAGGGCCCACTCGGTAATGCATCATCATAATGAGCTCAATGTGACTAAGTAGTTAGTCACGGGATCATGCATTACAGAATGAGTAAAGTGACTTGCCGGTAACGAGATTGAACAAGGTATTGGGATACCGACGATCGAATCTCGGGCAAGTAGCATACCGATTGACAAAGGGAATTGCACACGTGATTGCTTGAATCCTTGACATCATGGTTCATCCGATGAGATCATCGTGGAACATGTGGGAGCCAACATGGCTATCGAGATCCCGCTGTTGGTTATTAGCCAGAGAGCTGTCTCGGTCATGTCTGCATGATTCCCGAACCCGTAGGGTCTACACACTTAAGGTTCGATGATGCTAGGGTTATAAAGGAAGTTTGTATGTGGTTACCGAATGTTGTTCGGAGTCCCGTATGAGATCCCGGATGTCACGGGGAGTTCCGGAATGGTCCAGAGGTAAAGATTTATATATGGGAAGTCCAGTTTCAGTCACCGGAATAGTTTCGGGGGTTATCGGTATTGTACCGGGACCACTGAAAGGTGTCCGGAGGTCCACCGGGTGGGGCCACCTGCCCCGGGGGGCTTGATGGGCTGAATATGGGAGGGAACCAGCCCCTTGTGGGCTGGTGCGCCCCTCCCCAAGGGCCCAAGGTGCCTAGGGTTGAAATCCCTAGGGAAGGGGGCGCCTTCACCTTGCTTGGGGGGCAAGCCTCCCCTCCTGGTCGCCGCCCCTCCCCTCTAGATGGGATCTGGAGGGGGCCGGGCCCCTCTCCCCTTCCCTTATATATAGTGGAGGTTTTGGGGCTGCAAATAAGATGAGTTTTCATCTCTCGTGGTGCAGTCCTACCCCTCTCCCTCCTCGTCTCTCATAGTGCTTGGCGAAGCCCTGCTGGAGTGCCACACTCCTCCATCACCACCATGCCGTTGTGCTGCTGCTTGACGGAGTCTTCCCCAACCTCTCCCTCTCTCCGTTCTGGATCAAGGCACGGGAGACGTCACCGGGCTGCACGTGTGTTGAACGCGGAGGCACCGTTCTTTGGTGCTTAGATCGGATTCGGCCGCGATCTGAATCGCTTCGTGAACGACTCCACCGACCGCGTTCTTGTAACGCTTCCGCATCGCGATCTTTAAGGGTATGAATATGCACTCCCCTCTCTCTCGTTGCTAGTATCTCCATAGATTGATCTTGGTGATGCGTAGAAAATTTTGAATTTCTGCTACGTTCCCCAACAGTGGCATCATGAGCTAGGTCTATTGCGTAGATTCTCCCACTTTAGTCGGATCGGATTCGATGAAAAGGGTCCTTATGAAGGGTAAATAGCAATTGGCATATCACGTTGTGGTTTTGGCGTATGTAAGAAACGTTCTTGCTAGAAACCTATAGCAGCCACGAAAAAAAACTTGCAACAACATTTAGAGGGCGTCTAACTTGTTTTTGCAGCATATGCTGTGTGATGTGATATGGCCAAAAAGGATGTGATGAATGAAATATATGTGACATATGAGATTGATCATGTTCTTGTAATAGGAATCACGACTTGCATGTCGATGAGTATGACAACCGGCAGGAGCCATAGGAGTTGTCTTTATTTATTGTATGACATGCGCGTCACTGAATAACGCCGTGTAATTACTTTATTTCATTGCTAAACCGTTAGCCATAGTAGTAGAAGTAATAGTTGGCGAGACAACTTCATGGAGACACGATGATGGAGATCATGGTGTCATGCCGGTGACGATGATGATCATGGAGCCCCGAAGATGGAGATCAAAAGGAGCAAAATGATATTGGCCATATCATGTCACTATTTGATTGCATGTGATGTTTATCATGTTTTTACATCTTATTTGCTTAGAACGACGGTAGCATAAATAAGATGATCCCTCGCTAAAATTTCAAGAAAGTGTTCCCCCTAACTGCGCACCGTTGCGAAGGTTCGTTGTTTCGAAGTACCACGTGATGATCGGGTGTGATAGATTCTAACGTTCGAATACAACGGGTGTAGGCCATATTTACACAAGAAAAACACTTAGGTTGACTTGACGAGCCTAGCATGTACAAACATGGCCTCGGAACACAAGTGACCGAAAGGTCGAACATGAGTCGTATAGTGGATATGATCAACATGAAGATGTTCACCGATGATGACTAGTCCGTCTCACGTGATGATCGGACATGTCCTAGTTGACTTGGATCATGTATCACTTAGATAACTAGAGGGATGTCTATCTGAGTGGGAGTTCATAAGATGAACTTAATTATCCTGAACATAGTCAAAAGGTTTTTGCAAATTATGTCGTAGCTCCCTCTTTAGTTCTACTATTTTAGATATGTTCCTAGAGAAAATTTAGTTGAAAATTAATAGTAGCAATTATGCGGACTGGGTCCGTAAACTGAGGATTGTCCTCATTGCTGCGCAGAAGGCTTATGTCCTTAATGCACTGCTCGGTGTGCTGAACCTCGAACGTTGTCTGTGGATGTTGGAACATCTGACATACACATTTTGATGACTACGTGATAGTTCAGTAATGTTAAACGGTTTAGAATTGAGGCACCGAAGACAATTTTGAAACGTCACGGAACATAGGAGATGTTCAAAGGGCTGTGAGGGAGTCCCGAACTAGGGGGTGTCCGGATAGCCGGACTATCATCATCGGCCGGACTCCAAGACTATGAAGATAGAAGATTGAAGACTTCGTCCCGTGTCCGGATGGGACTTTCCTTGGCGTGGAAGGCACGCTTGGCGATACGGATATGTAGATCTCCTACCATTGTAGCCGACTTTGTGTAACCCTAGCCCTCTCCGGTGTCTATATAAACCGGATGGCTTTAGTCCGTAGGACGAACAACAATCATACCATAGGCTAGCTTCTAGGGTTTAGCCTCCTTGATCTCGTGGTAGATCCACTCTTGTAACACACATCATCAATATTAATCAAGCAGGACGTAGGGTTTTACCTCCATCGAGAGGGCCCGAACCTGGGTAAAACATCGTGTCCCTTGTCTCCTGTTACCATCCGCCTAGACGCACAGTTCGGGACCGCCTACCCGAGATCCGCCGGTTTTGACACCGACATTGGTGCTTTCATTGAGAGTTCCTATGTGCCGTCACCATCAGGAAGGATGCCTTTTATCATCTTCAAAGATGGCACCGTCGTCAAGGGAGCTTTGGCCGCCGGCCAGACTATCCGGCTAGGCGGTTTTCTTATGGCCGCCCGTTCGGCCATCGCTCCAACAATGACCTCTCAGGTCGTTAAAAGCGATCTGCATGTCAGCTCGGAATATGCCGAGTAGTTAGATCCGATAGAGCTCTCCTCTGTAAACGAGCTCTTGGATCGCATCGCCACCCTGGGAGTCGCTACTGACTATGATCAGATTGGGCTTAAAACCGATCTGAGAGAAATTAACTCCCCCCAGGTTACCCACCACGTTGTCGTGGTAGAGGAACAATGCGGCGACTCTTCTTCTATATTAAAAACCAACTATGTCCGGATTCCCGATCCCTCCATGCTGGATTCCTGCGGAGAGACAGACGCTAATCAAATACTGAACCTAAAGTCAGGCACCGGACCAGATTCGTTGGAGAGCGTCCAACAAACCAAGCTTCCAAATCCGGAAGCCTCTGGGCCTTTGAGCCTCAGATTGGGCGGGGTTCCGGACTTGATTCCACCCGCCCACCCAAACATAAGCGATCTATCTCAAATACGGCAAGAGCCCGATGAAACAGTACATCATTACTGGGCCAGATTCCTCTTGGTTATGAACAGGATAAAGGACTGCCGTGAAGAAAGCGCGATTAAATTTTTTTGCAACAATTGCACGGACAAGGGGATCATAAACGCCATCAGTCGTTGCAAAGTTACACGCTTCACCGACCTAGCGACCATTGTACAAAAATACTGCGCAATGGAAAGTTCCTGGAAAACCGAAACTAGATTTTGGGACAATCCGGCCCTGAAAAAAACCCCAGTCCGAAGTAAAAGGGTGCGTCACACTCAAGCACCTGGGTTAAAAACCAAAAAGCAAAAACCCCATAAAGGGTATGGAACCGTACTGGAGGGATGGCTCAACGGACCCTGCAAAATCCATAGTACGGAGGGCGCCACTCCAACACATAGCCTTCGAGCATGTTGGATATTACGGCAGGTGGCCAAAAGTGGCGAAGGCTTTTTAGCCCCGGGAAACCAGCCCAGCAGCACTAGTACGGTATTAACAGTCTTCGAGGCTTTCGCATCAAACAACATGCGGAAACGAACAATCTGCAGCCTTGCCGAATTCTACCAAGTAGCAACAACAAATCCATGGAGAGACACGGCTATCACCTTCAATGCCAGCGATGAACCTAAATTCCGAACAGCTAGAGCGCCAGCCGCATTGGTCCTCAGTCCGATAGTGGACGGCTTTCGTCTTACCAAGGTACTGATGGATGGCGGCAGCGGATTAAACCTCATCTACGAGGAAACCCTTCAAAAAATGGAAATTAACTGGAGCCTCATTGAGCGAAGCAGCACAACCTTCAGGGGAATAATCACTAGTCGAGAAGTACACTGCACGGGAAAAATCACACTAGATGTAGTGTTCGGCTCGCCGGACAATTATAGGTCCGAAGAGGTCACGTTCCATGTGGCCCCATTCGGCAGCGGATATCACGCTTTGTTAGGGCGAGAGGCATTCACAATCTTCTAAGCTATACCCCATTACGGGTACATGAAGCTCAAAATGCCCGGACCCAATGGAATAATCACTCTCGCCAGTGATCCAGCTACAGCACTCCGCGCTGAGAATAAGACAGCCGCACTAGCCCTAGAGGCACTATCCGAAGCCCTAGAGGTAGAGGAATTAACCGCGCTACGCTCCACGGTGGATAGGGACGATGTGATACTCGATAAGAGGTCCAAGTCCACCTCCTTTAAACCAGCAGACAAAACAGTCAAATTCCAGGTCCATCCAACGGACCCCACAAAGACGGCATCCATTGGGGCACAATTAAATCCTGATGTAGAGGCCGCACTACGAGAATTCCTTCGGGAAAATTGGGACATTTTTGCCTGGGACCCTACAGACATGCCAGGAATCCCACGCAGGCTGGCAGAGCACATCCTAAATATTCTAAAAGGATTCAAGCCAGTCAAACAAGCTCTTCGGCGATTTTCCGAACCCAAAAGACAGGCAATGGGAGAGGAGCTAGCCAAACTCTTAGAAGCCGGATTCATCAGAGATATCAAACATTCGGACTGGCTAGCCAACCTGGTAATGGTACCAAAAAAGGACAAATCCTGGTGCCTCTGTGTCGATTTCAAAGACCTTAACAAGGCCTGTCCAAAGCACCCTTTCCCTCTCCCTCGCATCGACCAAATCATCGATGCTACCGCAGGGCACGATTCATTGTGTTTCCTTGATGCATACTCCGGATACCATCAAATCAAGATGGCGGAAAAAGACCAGGCCGCAACGGCATTCCTTACTCCATATGGGCCATTCTGCTTCAACACAATGCCCTTCGGACTCAAAAACGCCGGCGCAACATATCAGCACATGATTCAGACATGTCTTGCTACCCAGATAGGCAAAACAGTAGAGTCATACGTAGACGATGTGGTCGTCAAGACCAAGCATGTCGAAACTCTAGTAGACGACTTGAGGGTGACATTTGACAACCTCCGAGAAAATGACATTAAGCTCAACCCGGGGAAGTGTGTCTTCGGGGTACCAGCCGGAAAACTTTTGGGCTTCATTGTATCCGGTAGAGGAATTGAAGCAAACCCAGCCAAGATCCGAGCTCTGTCACAATTGGATATCCCAAAAGACCTCAAGCAAATACAAAAACTAACGGGGTGCATAGCGGCTCTAAGCCGCTTCATCTCCCGTTTGGGAGAAAAGGCTCTACCCCTTTATCGCCTTCTCCAGCGCACCGACCACTTCGAATGGACGGATGCAGCCACGGCCGGACTCGAAGAAATCAAGGCCATACTGGCAAAAAATCCAGTCCTGGCTGCGCCCAACCTGGGCGAACCTATGTTATTATATATCGCAGCAACACATCAAGTTGTCAGCGCGGTACTCGTCGTCGAACGAGAAACTGAAGGGCACAGATTCCCTCTTCAAAAACCACTGTACTACGTATCCATTGTCTTAACCCCATGCAAGTCCCGGTACCCACATTATCAAAAGATAGCGTGTGCGGTGTTCATGGCATCCCGGAAGTTGCGACACTACTTCCAAGAGTGTTCCATAACGGTGGCCTCCGAAGTACATCTCAACGATATTATAAACAATCGTGACACAACGGGCAGGATTGCAAAATGGGCCATTGAGCTCTTTCCATTTGACATAACCTACAAACCACGGTGAGCTATAAAGTCGCAAGTCCTGGCTAACTTCGTCGCCGAATGGACCGAAGCCGAACTCCCTAAAGAGTACGGCGCGTACTCCAATTGGATCATGCATTTCGACGAATCCAAAATGTTGGCTGCCTTGGGGGCTGGCGTCGTCTTGACATCCCCAACTAGAGACACGGTCCAATACGTACTTCAAATAATGTACATGGACTCCAACAACGCAGCCGAATACGAGGCCCTTCTACACGGCCTCCGGATGGCAATCTCCATGGGCATCCAATGCCTCGAGGTGCGCGGGGATTCAAATCTCGCAATATCCCAAGTAAATGGAGACTTTGACGCCAAAGATCCGAAAATGGCAGCTTACCGCAACGCCGTCCTAAAAATGTCAGCCCGGTTCGAAGGACTCGAATTCCATCACGTAGCCCGCGATAATAACCAGGCAGCAGACGTGTTAGCACGCATCGGTGCAAAACGTGACGCCATACCTCCAAAAATCTTCCTGGAACGGCTCTTTAAGCCATCTGTATTATGGGAAGAGGAGTCCGGAAATAACAGCCCGGAGCCAGCTGCACCACCTAACCCAGACAATTCTGACACGATCGGCGGCTCAGCCAATGAAATAACACCTTCAGCCCATGAAATAATGGCAGTAATTGCCCCGTGGATGGAACCATTCCTAGCCTACTTAATTAGGTAGGAACTTCTCGAAGACCAAAACGAGGCCCGCTGCATAGTTCGGCGATCTAAAGCCTACAAGGTCCATGAGGGAGAACTCTATAAGAAAAGCACAACCGGAGTCCTTCAAAGGTGCATCTCCGAAGAGGAGGGGCGAAATCTCCTGGCTGAAATTCACGCCGGACTCGGCGGGCACCACGCCGCAGCCCAGGCCCTTGTAGGCAAGGCCTTCCATACGGGATTTTATTGGCCAACAGCCCGGGCAGATGCTCAGGACTTAGTCCGACGATGCGTCGGTTGCCAGCTCTTTGCTAGTCAGAGCCACATGCCACCCACCACCCTTAAAACTATACCCATCACCTGGCCGTTCGCGGTCTGGGGGCTTGACATGGTTGGACCCCTTAAAGGGGGAACCCACAAGCGCAAATACTTATTGGTCATGGTGGATAAATTCACCAAATGGTTTGAAGCCAAGCCGGTTAAAACGGCAGAATCCGGACCGGTGATAGACTTTATATCCAGGGTGGTACACCGTTTTGGCATCCCCCACAACATCATCACTGATAACGGCACGAACTTCACGGAGGTTAAACTCTGGTGCAAAAACATGGGCATAAAGCTCGATTACGCCTCAGTCTATCACCCTCAAACTAACGGTCAAGTCGAGCGAGCGAATGGTCTAATCATGAGCGGCATCAAACCCAGACTAGTGCGGTCCCTCAAGGAACCTAACATGCACTGGGTAGAGGAGCTCGACTCCGTACTCTGGGGGCTGCGGACCACGCCAAACCGAACTACCGGATTCACACCATTTTTTATCGTGTACGGCGCAGAGGCAGTTCTGCCCTGCGATATAATTCATGACTCACCTCGCGTGCGCATGTATGAAGAAAGAGAAGCCGAGCTAGATCGGCAGGACAATTTTGACGCTTTAGAGGAGGAATGGGACGTGGCAAAAGCTCATTCCGCATTTTACCAACAGCAGGCTCGAAGATATCAAAGCAGAGAAGTACGGGCCAAAGCTTACAATGTTGGCGAACTTGTTCTACGCCTGCCGGACAAGAAAAAGGACAAACTTAAGCCCAAGTGGGAAGGTCCCTTCATCATCGACCAAGTCCTGACCGGCGGAGCATACCGTCTCCGCAATGCATCTAACAACCGACTCGAGCCAAACCCATGGAACGCAGCCCATCTCCGAAGATTCTACGCCTAACGCCGGACTCAGAGTTCGTCTCACTCCTCCGTCCACCTTTTTACATCTTCACTATCTCTTGTCCCCCTCCTTCTTCCCACTTTTTTTATTTTTCATTTCAATACCTCTGATAGGTTGATTTGCGCATCGTTCGCACACACTCGATGTGCTCCTAGCATTCGTTATACCTGGGGGCTTCTCTAACAGAAGCTTACTTATACGGGCTTCATGCCCAACACATGTGTCATACTTCCGCATGTACCTTTTATTCACCATTATATGCATCGATATGACTTAAGTTTTGGCCAAGCTGGGTTGCCTGGCTCCTGTGCTTACCCCTACGTTCCCGATTGTTCGGCTAGGAGGTAAAGGGAGCACCTCTGCGATTGTTACTGCCGGGTCAGCCGGATGTGTACCTCAGAGTGGGTGAAGCCGAAAGCTAGCGTTCTTAAGAGAATATTCGGTCGGTGACTCGAAAGATGATTTATTACTTACTTATTTATTTGCCCCCAGATGCTTTTTTCTGCTGTTTTTGCAGTCCGGACATGCACTTTAGGGCATGGCTCCCAGGGAAAGGAACCCTTAACGGAACTATTCTCCCTGGAAGATGTTTCTTACTAACCATGTAATATAACATAGCTAGTTGGGCACTTGTCTGATAAAGCAATTATGACCCCGACGCCTTGTCTCCACGCATGCCCCGGTTCTTCTATAACCGTAAGGGTATTCGGACACACTCCGGACTGTTGGGTCCGGAGGTTGAAGCGAAAAGGTCCACAACGACAAACGATCTACAATCCGGCTAGAAGGCATTTTACATGTCATTTGAAATTACATCGTCAAACTGACTGATTGTACTCCTCTTCAATCCCATCTAACAGGTTGTCTAATTTACAGTCCTGTTGGGAATATTTCACGGCCAGTTCTACTTGGCCGTACATCAAGCTCACAGGGATGTCCTTCCCGTCAGGCCCCGCAAGTCCGACCTCGGCCATGTGGTTTGGGTCAGCCTTCGGGTACCGCGTCTTCATCATGGCCCAGGCTTCCCTGGCGCCCTGACAGCAGGCCGATATTTTCCAGAGATGGAGGCGTCGCCATGCTCCCTGAAGCTTCTCAGCAAGGTCTCCAAGGCCCTCGGGTAGGGAGACGGAAGGCCATAAGGCCCGAACGACGCCACTCATCGCCTGCCGAACAAGTTCGAGCAATTGAACCAGCTCGGGAAGTTGGTCACGCGTTGAACCAGGCATTTACTCCGCAAGGCGACCTGTGAGCACACCTAAAGACACATTTCTATCAATCGACTTCCTCGCCGAATTCTTCTTTTCAAAGGAATTTGCTCAAGCACTTACTATAAATGCCGCATTGAAGCCGCTGATTCTCCTTCACGGAGCCAGACAGCTGGGCCCGAACGCCTTTCAGCTCTTCTCCAAGCTGGGCGTGGCCATCTTGGAGCTTGTTTCTCTCCTGCTGCACCTTCATAAGCACCCTCTCGCCGGCCTTAAGCTGGCGCAATAGCTGTTGCTTGTCCGGATCAAGTCCGGCGCCCTCTGCAAAATTATTGTCAGATTTACGCACACGCCGCACTTTGTTAACTACTTATCTTTTCGAAGTACGTATTACCAGCGGGGGTCTCTGTGGCTCTCCCTGCGGTGGCTAGTGCGGCCTCAAGTTGGGCCTTGCACTCTTGGAGCTCCTGGGACAGGTGGGTGTTCTTCTCCGTAAGATCCTGCATAATAAATGATCCTTAAATTAGTTATTTTAACTATTTTAAGTCTCGGGGGCTACTAGCATATATAACTATCAAAATCATTTACCCGTATGTCCTTCACATACTGCTCCGTGGCTCTGGTTAAACCATCTTGAGCAGCACGGAGGTGCGCGTTTCCCGCGTCAAAGGCATTCAACGCCTCCGGGGAGAAACATGCCTCACGAAGAACTGTCCGGCGACGCCTATGATTCATGGCGCTCTCCACCTCAGACCTGGTGGCGGACAGCCTGTCGGCATCCTCCGTTGGAGGAGCATCCGACTCTTGCCTTGTGTTCGCCTCCACTTCCGGACCACGCGATGGAGCATGGCTGGCGGAGGCTTGATTGGCAAGCTCTCCGCACACTGTCCGGCGAGCGCTCTTTCTCCTGAAAAAAGTTATGAGCATTAATGTACCTCCTAGGGATTCTTCCCTCAAAAACAATGGTGCGTTGTACCATTGCGGCGACGTTTCGATTCGCGTCGCACTCCTCTTCCGCCCGCTGGGCTGGACTGACCCTTGCTGGTCAGCCGCCGCAGGTTCGGCTTCCCGCCTTAAAGGCACCTCCTGCAATGCACCATCAGTATGGGATGGTCAGAATTGAGCATGGATTAAATGACGGTGTCAGGACCTCGGTCGTAGTCACCTGGGAGGCCGGAATCAAACCGGGGTAGTCAGCCATAATGGCGACTAGGGCATTGTCCATGCTAAGTTGGTGGAACACCCCGTCGATCAGCTCCACCTTTATGTCCGGATCCTCTTCGGAGGTCAGATCAAGGGATCATTCCGGATCCTCGGGCTGTGGAGTTAGGCTTCGAATGCCCTCCACGTCCCGACGCAGCTCCTGCGCCAAAATCACAAAGTGAGATACTTGACTTTGGAAGTATGGATCGGGTAGATAAACGTCCGCTTACCCGGCTTCGAGGGTTATTCATGGAGAATCCGTTCAATGGATTCGTTCGGAGGAAGTCCTCCTCTTCCCCCTTGTACAAGCCGGACAGGATCTTCGCTAGATCGGCTGCCGAGCTCGGCCCTTTGCGGCCATGACGGGTGGCGTCGTCTTCCCCGTTGAAATCCCACATAGGGTGGCCCCTATATAGGAGAGGCTGCACCCCTCGCAATGCATGTTTCCATGACTCCAATCATGGTCAATCCGGAATGGGCCAGTAAAGTAATCTGACCCATCAGATAATGGACGCTCCTATCCTCCTCCCGTTGAGGGCTCCGCGGGCGCCAACTCAGGCGTTTCTTCAAGGGAGCATTACTGAACTCCAGGAGGCCGATCTGGATTGGATCCGGCAGAAGGGCGTCCTCCATGTAGAACCATTCAGAAGGCCAGTCTTCAGACGCCTTCTTCGGGGTTCCGGATAGATATCCGGTCCCGGCGATGTGCCATATTTCGGCTCTGCCCACTTTATATATCGACCCCTCATAGGAACGGGGTACGAGGCAAAACAATCTCTTCCACATCGCGAAATGGGGCTCGACGCCCAGGAACAGCTCGCAAAGAGCTACGAAGCCCGCGATGTGCAGAATGGAGGTATGTGTGAGGTGATGGAGCTAGAGTCCGTAGAACTCCAAGAACCCCCGGAGAAACGGATGTATGGGAAATCCGAGTCCCCTTATTAGATAAGGGACGAAGCATACCCGCTCTCCTTTGGAAGGGTTGGGGACGCTTTCCGCCTGCTTTCCACCCTGGAAGGTGGCCAGTCCGGCTCGAACTGGAGCCATGAAAGCTGGGGGAAGATATCCCTCGGCCTGGAGCGCCACTAGATCGCTGTGTGGAACTTAGCATCTCCCCCAATCTCTTCGCTTAGGGCTGGGAGCGCGAGAGGAGGAGCAGCGTCGACTACCCATGATGGAATGGGTTTTTTGTCAGAAGCGCTTCGATGAGAACTTGCGAGGGGAGGAAGGTGTGAGCTGGATCTAGATCCTCGCCTCTCTTATAGGCGGCTCGTTTGCACGGCTGGGGGGTAATATGTAAAAATACCCTAGCTTTTCGCATTCATATGACACGTGGAAGAAGGCCATTATTAGGCGCAGAAGCCAAGGATCGCAACATTTATGAAAAAGCCGGACACTATTCGACAGGAACATGAAGTTTGAAGGAGAACCTGCCTTGCAACGCCGAAGACAATATACGCGCCGGACTCGTCGTCGCTGAAGCCCGGTTTGGGGGCTACTGAGGAAATCCCGGACTAGGGGGTGTCCGGATAGCCGGACTATCATCATCGGCCAGACTCCAAGACTATGAAGATAGAAGATTGAAGACTTCGTCCCGTGTCCGGATGGGACTTTCCTTGGCGTGGAAGGCAAGCTTGGCGATACGGATATGTAGATCTCCTACCATTGTAACCGACTTTGTGTAACCCTAGCCCTCTCCGGTGTCTATATAAACCGGATGGCTTTAGTCCATAGGACGAACAACAATCATACCATAGGCTAGCTTCTAGGGTTTAGCCTCCTTAATCTCGTGGTAGATCCACTCTTGTAACACACATCATCAATATTAATCAAGCAGGACGTAGGGTTTTACCTCCATCGAGAGGGCCCGAACCTGGGTAAAACATCGTGTCCCTTGTCTCCTGTTACCATCCGCCTAGACGCACAGTTCGGGACCCCCTACCCGAGATCCGCCGGTTTTGACACCGATAGGCTGAAATTGGGATTTCAGGCTCGTGCCCATGTCAAGAGGTATGAGACCTTTGACGAGTTTCTTAAGCCAGCAAACTAAGGGAGAAAAGCTCAATCATTGAGCATGTGCTCAGATTGTCTGAGTACAACAATCACTTGAATCGAGTGGGAGTTAATCTTCCAGATGAGATAGTGATGTTTCTCCAAAGTCATTGCCACCAAGCTGCTAGAGCTTCGTGATGAACTATAACATATCAGAGATAGATATGATGATCCTTGAAATATTCGCGATGTTTGACGCCGCGAAAGTAGAAATCAAGAAGGAGCATCCATTGTTGATGGTTAGTGAAACCACTAGTTTCAAGAAGGGAAAGGGTAAGAAGAGATACTTCATGAAATGGCAAATCAGTTGCTGCTCTAGTGGAGAAACCCAAGGTTGAAACCAAGCCCGAGACTAAGTTCTTCTGTAATGAGGGGAACGGTCACTGAAGCAGAACTACCCTAGATACTTGGTAGATGAGAAGGCTGACAAGGTCGATAGAAGTATATTGGATATACATTATGTTAATGTGTACTTTACTAGTAATCCTAGTAGCACCAAGGTATTAGATACCGGTTCGGTTGCTAAGTGTTAGTAACTCGAAATAAAAGCTGCGGAATAAACGAAGACTAGCTAAAGGTGAGATGACGATATGTGTTGGAAGTGTTTCCAAGCTTGATGTGATCAAGCATCGCATACTCCCTCTACCATCGAGATTGGTGTTAAACCTAAATAATAATTATTTGGTGTTTGCGTTGAGCATAGACATGATTGGATTATGTCTATCGCAACACGGTTGTTCATTTAAGGAGAATAATGGTTACTCTGTTTATTTGAATAATACCTTCAATGGTCTTGCACCTAAAATGTATGGTTTATTGAATCTCGATCGTAGTGATACACATGTTCATGCCAAAAGATATAAGATAGTGATGATAGTACCACATACTTGTGGCACTGCCATTTGAGTCATATTGGTATAAAATGCATGAAGAAGCTCCATGTTGATGGATCTTTGGACTCACTCGTTTTCGAAAAGATTGAGACATGCAAACCATGTCTATTGGTGTATACGCATGAAGAAACTCCATGCAGATGGATTGTTTGGACTCACTTGATTTTGAATCACTTGAGACATGCAAATCATACCACATGGGAAAGATGACTGAAAAGCGTCGGTTTCAGTAAGATGGAACAAGAAAGCAACTTGTTGGAAGTAATACATTTTGATGTGTGCAGTCTAATGAGTGTTGAGGCACGCAGTGGATATCGTTATGTTCTTACTTCATAGATGATTTGAGTAGATTCTGAGTATGTTTACTTGATGAAACACAAATCTGAATTATTGAAAGGTTCAAGTAATTTTAGAGTGAAGTTGAAGATCGTCGTGACAAGAGGATAAAATGTCTATGATATGATCATAGAGATGAATATCTGAGTTACGAGTTTGGCACGCAATTAAGACATTGTGGAAATTGTTTCACAATTAATACCGCCTGGAACACCATAGTGTGATGGTGTGTCCGAACATGATAGTTGCACCCTATTGGATATGGTGCATACCATGATGTCTCTTATCAAATTACCACTATCGTTTTATAGGTTAGGCATTAGAGACAACCGCATTCTCTTTAAATAGGGTACCACACAATTCCGTTGAGACGACGCCGTATGAACTACGATTTGGAGAAACCTAAGTTGTCGTTTCTTAAAAGTTTGGGGCTGCGACGCTTATGTGAAAAAGTTTCAGGCTGATAAGCTCAAACCCAAAGCGGATAAATGCATCTTCATAGGACACCCAAAACAGTTGGGTATACCTCCAGTCTCAGTTCCGGAAGCAAAAGGGATTGTTTCTAGAATCAGGTCCTTTCTCAAGGAAAAGTTTCTCTCGAAAGAAGTGAGTGGGAGGATGGTGGAGACTTGATGAGGTTATTGAACCGTCACTTCAACTAGTGTGTAGCAGGGCATAGGAAGTTGTTACTGTGGCGCCTGCACCAATTGAAGTAGAAGCTTATGATAGTGATCATGAAGCTTCGAATCAAGTCACTACCGTATCTCGTAGGGTGACAAGGATGCGTACTACTTCAGAGTGGTACAGTAATCCTGTCTTGAAGGTCATGTTGCTAGAAAACAATGAACCTACGAGCTATGGAGAAGCGATGGTGGGCCCGGATTCCGACAACTGGCTAGAGGCCATAAAATTCGACAGAGGATCCATGTATGAAAACAAAGTGTAGACTTTGGAAGAACTACTCGATGGTCATAAGGCTGTTGAGTACAGATGGATTTTAAAAGGAAGACGGACAATGATGGTAAGTGTCACCATTAAGAAAGCTCGACTTGTCGCTAAGATGTTTTCTAACAAGTTCAAGGAGTTGACTACGATGAGACTTTCTCACTCGTAGCGATGCTAAGAGTCTGTTGGAATTATATTAGCAGTTACTGCATTATTTATGAAATCTTCCAGATATGATGTAAAAACATTGTTTCCTCGACGATTTTCTTGAGGAAAGGTTGTATGTGATACAACCAGAAGGTTTTGTCAATCCTGAAAGATGCTAACAAGTATGCAAAGCTCCGGCAATCCTTCTAAGGATTGGAGTAAACATCTCGGAATTGGAATATACACTTTGATGAGACGATCAAAGATTTTGGGTTTATACAAAGTTTATGAGAGACTCGTATTTCCAAAGAAGTGAGTGGGAGCACTATAGAATTTATGATCAGTATATGTTGTTGACATATTGTTGATCAGAAATGATGTAGAATTTCTGGAAAGCATATAGGGTTATTTGAAAAGTGTTTTTCAAGGGAAAACCTGGATTAAGCTACTTGAACATTGAGCATCAAGCTCTATAAGGATGGATCAAAATCGCTTGATAGTACTTTCAAATCAGTATGCACCGTGACAAGATTTTGAAGGAGTTCAAAATAGATCGGCAGAGAAGGAGTTCTTGGCTGTGTTATAAGGTGTGAATATTGAGTAAGACTCAAGACCTCACCACGGCAGAAGAGAGAGAAAGGACGAAGGTCGTCCCCTATGCTTTAGACGTAGGCTCCACGGTATGCTATGATGTGTACCGCACCTAAAGTGTGCCTTGCCATGAGTTAGTCAAGGGGTACAAGTGTGATCCAGGAATGGATCACAGGACAGCGGTCAAGGTTATCCTTAGTAACTAGTGGACTAAGGAATTTTCTCGATTATGGAGGTGGTAAAGGAGTTCGTCGTAAAGGGTTACGCCGATGCAAACTTGACACTAATCTGAATGACTCTGAGTAGTAGACCGGATTCGTATAGTAGAGCAGTTATTTGGAATAGTTCCAAATAGTGTGTGGTAGCTGCATCTAGGAGATGACATAGAGATTTGTAAAGCACACACGGATCCGAAAGATTCAGACCCGTTGACTAATAACCTCTCTCACAAGCGAGATATGATCAAACCCAATGGGTGTTGGATTCATTGCAATCACATAGTGATGTGAACTAGATTATTGACTCTAGTGCAAGTGGCAGACTGTTGGAAATATGCCCTAGAGGCAATAATAAAATGGTTATTATTATATTCCCTTGTTCATGATAATTGTCTATTTTCATGCTATAATTGTAATAACTCGAAACCGTAATACATGTGTGAATACATAGACCACAACATGTCCCTAGTGAGCCTCTAGTTGACTAGCTCATTGATCAATAGATGGTTATGGTTTCCTGACCATGGGCATTGGATGTCATTGATAACGGAATCACATCATTAGGAGAATGATGTGATGGACAAGACCCAATCCTAAGCATAGCACAAGATCGTGTAGTTCGTTTGCTAAAAGCATTTCTAATGTCAAGTATCATTTCCTTAGACCATGAGATTGTGCAACTCCCGGATACCGTAGGAATGCTTTGGGTGTGCCAAACATCACAACGTAACTGGGTGGCTATAAAGGTGCACTACGGGTATCTCCGAAAGTGTCTGTTGGGTTGGCACGAATCGAGACTGGGATTTGTCACTCCGTATGACGGAGAGGTATCTCTGGGCCCACTCGGTAAGGCATCCTCATAATGAGCTCAATGTGACTAAGTAGTTAGTCAGAATCATGCATTACAGAATGAGTAAAGTGACTTGCGGGTAACGAGATTGAACGAAGTATTGGGATACCGACGATCGAATCTCGGGCCAGTAACATACCGATTGACAAAGGGAATTGCATACGGGATTGCTTGAATCCTTGACATCGTGGTTCATCCGATGAGATCATCGTGGAACATGTGGGAGCCAACATGGCTATCCAGATCCCGCTGTTGGTTATTGGCCAGAGAGCTGTCTCGGTCATGTCTGCATGATTCCCGAACCCGTAAGGTCTACACACTTAAGGTTCGATGACGCTAGGGTTATAAAGGAAGTTTGTATGTGATTACCAAATGTTGTTCGGAGTCCCGGATGAGATCCCGGACGTCACGAGGAGTTCTGGAATGGTCCGGAGGTAAAGATTTATATATGGGAAGTCTAGTTTCAGTCACCGGAATAGTTTCGGGGGTTATCGGTATTGTACCGGGACCACCGAAAGGTGTTCGGAGGTCCACCGGGTGGGGCCACCTGCCCTGGGGGGCTTGATGGGCTGAATATGGGAGGGAACCAGACCCTAGTGGGCTGGTGCGCCCCTCCCCAAGGGCCCAAGGTGCCTAGGGTTGAAAACCCTAGGGGAGGGGGGCGCCTCCACCTTGCTTGGGGGGCAAGCCTCCCCTCCTGGCCACCGGCCCTCCCCTCTAGATGGGATCTGGAGGGGGCCGACCCCCTCTCCCCTTCCCCTATATATAGTGGAGGTTTTGGGGCTGCCAATAAGATGAGTTTTCATCTCTCCTGGTGCAGCCCTACCCCTCTCCCTCCTCGTCTCTCGCAGTGCTTGGCGAAGCCCTGCTGGTGTGCCACGCTGCTCCATCACCACCATGCCGTTGTGCTGCTGCTGGACGGAGTCTTCCCCAACCTCTCCCTCTCTCCTTGCTAGATCAAGGCACGGGAGACGTCACCGGGCTGCACGTGTGTTGAACGCGGAGGCACCGTTCTTCGGTGCTTAGATCGTATTCTGCCGCGATCTGAATCGCTTCGTGAATGACTCCACCGACCGCGTTCTTATAATGCTTCCGCATCGCGATATTCAAGGGTATGAAGATGCCCTCACCTCTCTCTTGTTGTTAGTATCTCCATAGATAGATCTTGGTGATGCGTAGAATTTTTTTAATTTCTGCTACGTTCCCCAACAGAACCGACCATTGAGTCTTTCTGGGACTTCTTTTACTTAAACCACCATACCGAGTTTACAGACAGTCCCAACACTGAACTTGGCGGCGTCTCAATCCAGAAGAGGAAAGATGTTAATTTCCCTCACTCCAAGCATCATAGCCACCCCAAAGATTGGAATCAAACTTGGTTTTATTGCCGGAACACAACTCCAGACGACGAAAATCCTCTGTTGGGTTATCGTCAACACTGGCTTACCAATAAACATCAAGTCCCTCAACGACTCACTGCAAAGGAATGAGCTAGTTATGCACCCTAGCTTGCAAAGCTCAGAGCTTTTGTTTCAAACGGATTGACAGGCGTTGACTTTGTTCGATGCTGGATTTCTTGGAGCATTATGCCTTTAAGCCGGCGCCCCGGTTTAATGTGTGAGTACACAGGGGACTTGAAAGACCCTCAGCGTCATAGTGACATCGAGCTCACTGATGATGAAGTCACCGAGTCTGTCAAGAAAATGCTTGATGAACCGGTGGCTGTATGCAGCAAAGTAGGGTGCAGTCCCTTCTGTACCTCCAACAAACCTCCAGCTGTAAGAATTTGCATCACCCTTTTTAATCCGTCCTCCTGTAACACTCTATTATAAGCTTTGCTAATCTCTGGAGGGCGATGATCCATTTTGGAAGCGGAAACCGCAGGATAAACCGGCGAAGCCGCAGGATAAACTGGTGAGAGCGCCTCGTGTCAAGACCAAAGTTACAAAGAAACCCACGAAGAAGAGAACCGCCGAGTCCCCTGAGCTGCCAAATGAAGAAGAACTTGATAACATGGACTCAGAGGTAAACCTTGACTCTCTTGGTTCTTTTTTCATACAACTCATTGACAATGATCATTATCAGGATGATGCGGAGGCTAGCCGTGCTGGCGAGGTAGAGATAATCATTCTTTCTTCCGACTCAAATCCTGTGCCAATACCAAAATCCCGTCGAGCAGTCCGGAAAGTAAAATTTTCATGCCCTCTTGCTTATTCGGATCCGCACTTTCTTTTGAAGACACAACAGCATGAAGCTCGCCGCTAAACTCGGCATAGCGGCCAGGTGGTGACCTCTTCCGGTTTACCGAACTCTCCGGTTCATAAACACAGTCAATAGGTTTCTTATACTCCTGACACACTTTATCCTAAAGCGGGTTACTTTCGATATCCTCTTAATCTGTCTGACTCAAATTATCAGGGAACCTTCCATTCATCATACGGCGAGTCATCAGCCACACAACTCCCTCCCCTTAAAACTGTTCCTGGGTAAGCATATTACACTTAATCCTTTATGCTTTGTATTTGTTTATTATACTAACTTTTGTGCCTGTCCTTTCCAGTGCCAAAGCCAGACTTAGCAAGAAGGTCAATTTGAATAAACAGACCGATGATAATCCAGCCACTGAACCGGAGAAGACATCAGAGGCTTTAGATCCGAATGCTGATACTATCCTCGATGATCCGGTACCTCAGGCTCAGGACAATTTTGTTGAACCGGTAGAGATAAATCCGACGAGCCAGTCTGCTGATCTGCCAAGTGTTGGAAATATGCCCTAGAGGCAATAATAAATTAGTTATTATTATATTTCCTTGTTCATGGTAATCATTTATTACCCATGCTATAATTGTATTGATAGGAAACTCAGATACATGTGTGGGTACATAAACAACACCATGTCCCTAGTAAGCCTCTAGTTGACTAGCTCATTGATCAACAGATGGTTACGGTTTCCTGACCATGGACATTGGATGTCGTTCATAATGGGATCACATCATTTGGAGAATGATGTGATGGACAAGACCCAATCCTAAGCCTAGCACAAAGATCGTAGTTCGTATGCTGAAGCTTTTCTAATGTCAAGTATCATTTCCTTAGACCATGAGATTGTGCAACTCCCGGATGCCGTAGGAATGCTTTGGGTGTACCAAACGTCACAACGTAACTGGGTGGCTATAAAGGTGCACTACAGGTATCTCCGAAAGTGTTTGTTGGGTTGGCACGAATCGAGACTGGGATTTGTCACTCCAGTAACGGAGAGGTATCTCTGGGCCCACTCGGTAGGACATCATCATAATGTGCACAATGTGACCAAGGGGTTGATCACGGGATGATGTGTTACGGAACGAGTAAAGAGACTTGCCGGTAACGAGATTGAACAAGGTTTCGGGATACCGACGATCGAATCTCGGGCAAGTACAATACCGCTAGACAAAGGGAATTATATACGGGATTGATTGAATCCTTGACATCGTGGTTCATCCGATGAGATCATCGTGGAACATGTGGGAGCCAACATGGGTATCCAGATCCCGCTGTTGGTTATTGACCGGAGAACGTCTCGGTCATGTCAACATGTCTCCCAAACCCGTCGGGTCTACACACTTAAGGTTCGATGGCGCTAGGGTTATAAAGGAAGTTTGTATGTGGTTAACGAATGTTGTTCGGAGTCCCGGATGAGATCCCGGACGTCACAAGGAGTTCCGGAATGGTCCGGAGGTAAAGATTTATATATGGGAAGTCCTGTTTTGGTCACCAGAAAAGTTTCTGTTTTTTCGGTAACGTACCGGGACCACCAGGAGGGTCCCGGGGGTCCACCAAGTGGGGCCACCAACCCCGGAGGGCTGCATGGGCCAAGTGTGGGAGGGGACCAGCCCCAGGTGGGCTGGTACGCCCCCCCACAGGGCCCAAGGCGCAGGGAAGTGGGGAAAGGGGGCAAACCCTAGGGCAGATGGGCCCTAAGGCCCACCCTAGGTGCGCCTCCCCCCTCTCCCCTTATGGCCGCCACCCAGATGGGATCTGGGGGCTTCCGCCACCCCTGGGGAGGGAACCCTAGAGGGGGCGCAGCCCCCTCCCCTCCCCCTATAAATACTTGAGGTCTGGGGGCTGCCCAACACACAAGAACCTCTCCCTATTGGCGCAGCCCTACCTCTCTTACTCCTCCTCTCCCGCGGTGCTTGGCGAAGCCCTGCAGGATTGCCACACTCCTCCACCACCACCACGCCGTTGTGATGCTACTCGACGGAGTCTTCCTCAACCTCTCCCTCTCTCCTTGCTGGATCAAGGCGTGGGAGACGTCACCGGGCTGTACGTGTGTTGAACGCGGAGGTGCCGTCCGTTCGGCACTAGGATCTCCGGTGATTTGGATCACGACGAGTACGACTCCTTCAACCCCGTTCTCTTGAACGCTTCCGCTTAGCGATCTATAAGGGTATGTAGATGCACTCTCCTTCCCCTCGTTGCTAGTTTCTCCATAGATAGACCTTGGTGACACGTAGGAAAATTTTGAATTTCTGCTACGTTCCCCAACAGTGGCATCATGAGCTAGGTCTATTGCGTAGATTCTTTGCACGATTAGAGCACAAAGTAGTTGTGGGCGTTGATTTTGTTCAATATGCTTACCGTTACTAGTCCAATCTTGTTTCGACGGTATTGTGGGATGAAGCGGCCCGGACCGACCTTACACGTACACTTACGTGAGATAGGTTCCACTGACTGACATGCACTTGTTGCATAAGGTGGCTAGCGGGTGCCAGTCTCTCCCACTTTAGTCGGAACGGATTCGATGAAAAGGGTCCTTATGAAGGGTAAATAGCAATTGGCATATCATGTTGTGGTTTTGCGTAGGTAAGAAACGTTCTTGCTAGAAACCCATAGCAGCCACGTAAAACATGCAAACAACAATTAGAGGACGTATAACTTGTTTTTGTAGGGTATGCTATGTGATGTGATATGGCCAAGAAGAATGTGATGAATGATATGTGATGTATGAGATTGATCATGTTCTTGTAATAGGAATCACGACTTGCATGTCGATGAGTATGACAACCGGCAGGAGCCATAGGAGTTGTCTTAATTTATTGTATGACCTGCGTGTCATTGAACCACGCCATGTAATTACTTTACTTTATTGCTAACCGGTAGCCATAGTAGTAGAAGTAATAAGTTGGTGAGACAACTTCATGGAGACACGATGATTGAGATCATGATGATGGAGATCATGGTGTCATGCCGGTGACGATGATGATCATGGAGCCCCGAAGATGGAGATCAAGAAGGAGCAAAATGATATTGGCCATATCATGTCACTATTTGATTGCATGTGATGTTTATCATGTTTATACATCTTATTTGCTTAGAACGACGGTAGTAGATAAGATGATCCCTCATTAAAATTTCAAGAAAGTGTTCCCCCTAACTGTGCACCGTTGTGAAAGTTCGTCGTTTCGAAGCACCACGTGATGATCGGGTGTGATAGATTCTTACGTTCACATACAACGGGTGTAAGCCAGAGTTACACATGCGAAACACTTACGTTAACTTGACGAGCCTAGCATGTACAGACTTGGCCTCGGAACACAAGAGACCGAAAGGTCGAGCATGAGTCGTATAGTAGATACGATCAACATGAAGATGTTCACCGATGATGACTAGTCCGTCTCACGTGATGATCGGACACGGCCTAGTTGACTCGGATCATGTAATCACTTAGATGACTAGAGGGATGTCTATCTGAGTGGGAGTTCATGAGATGAACTTAATTATCCTGAACATAGTCAAAGGATCTTTGCAAATTATGTCGTAAGCTCGCGCTTTAGTTCCACTGTTTAAATATGTTCCTAGAGAAAATATAGTTGAAAGTTGACAGTATCAATTATGCGGACAATAGAAAGCTTATGTCCTTGATGCACCGCTCATCGTGCTGAACCCCAAACGTCGTTTGTGGATGTTACGAACATCGGACATACACGTTTTGATAACTACGTGATAGTTCAATTAAACGGTTTAGAGTTGAGGCACCAAAGACGTTTTTCGAAACGTCGCGGAACATGTGAGATGTTTCGAGGGCTGAAATTGGGATTTCAGGCTCGTGCCCACGTAAAGAGGTATAAGACCTCTGACGATTTTCTTAGCCGGCAAACTAAGGGAGAAAAGCTCAACCGTTGAGCTTGTGCTCAGATTGTCTGAGTGCAACAATCACTTGAATCGAGTGGGAGTTGATCTTCGAGATGAGATAGTGATGTTTCTCCAAAGTCATTGCCACAAAGCTGCTAGAGCTTCGTGATGAACTATAACATGTCAGGGATAGATATGATGATCCTTGAGGTATTCACGATGTTTGACACTGTGAAAGTAGAAATCAAGAAGGAGCATCAATTGTTGATGGTTGGTGAAACCACTAGTTTCAAGAAGGGCAAGGGCAAGAAGGGACACTTCATGAAACAACAAATCAGTTGCTGCTCCAATGAAGAAACCCAAGGTTGAACCCAAACCCGAGACTAAGTGCTTCTGTAATAAGGGGAACAACCACTGGAGCAGAATTACCCTAGATACTTGGTAGATAAGAAGGCTAGCAAGGTCGATAGAAGTATATTGGATATACATTATGTTAATGTGTACTTCACTAGTACTCCTAGTAGCACCAGGGTATTAGATACCGGTTCGGTTGCTAAGTGTTAGTAACTCGAAATAAAAGCTACGGAATAAACGGAGACTAGCTACTGGTGAGCTAACGATACGTGTTGGAAGTGTTTCCAAGGTTGATGTGATCAAGCATCGCACGCTCCCTCTACCATCGAGATTGGTGTTAAACCTAAATAATTGTTATTGGTGTTTGCGTTGAGCACGGACATGATTGGATTATGTCTGTAGCAATACGGTTATTCATTTAAGGAGAATAATGGTTACTCTGTTTATTTGAATAATACCTTCAATGGTCTAGCACCTAAAAGGAATGGTTTATTGAATCTCGATCGCAGTGATACACATTTTCATGCCAAAAAGGATATAAGATAGTAATGATAGTACCACTTTCTTGTGGCACTGCCATGTAAGTCATATTGGTGTAAAACACATGATGAAGCTCCATGTTGATGGATCTTTGGACTCACTCGTTTTGAAAAGTTTGAGACATGCAAACCATGTCTATTGGTGTATACGCATGAAGAAACTCCATGCAGATGGATCGTTTGGACTCACTTGATTTTGAATCACTTGAGATATGCAAATCATACCACATGGGCAAGATGACTGAAAAGCCTCATTTTCAGTAAAATGGAACAAGATAGCAACTTGTTGGAAGTAACACACTTTGATGTGTGCAGTCCAATGAGTGCTGAGGCATGCAGTGAATATCGTTATGATCTTACTTCACAGATGATTTAAGTAGATACTGAGTATATTTACTTGATGAAACACAAGTCTGAATTATTGAATGGTTCAAGTAATTTCAGAGTGAAGTTGAAGATCATCGTGACAAGAGGATAAAATGTCTATGATATGATCATAGAGATGAGTATCTGAGCTTTGGCACGAAATTAAGACATTGTGGAAATTGTTTCACAATTAATACCGCCTGGAACACCATAGTGTGATGGTGTGTGTTGGGGATATAACTACTGAGTGTAAACCGCCCAGGAGGGGCCGGTTCACGCTCAATCATATTGAAGCCCATGAAGACTCAGAAGATGGCACTTTACTATGGAGCTTAGAGGCCCGGAGCCCAAAGGCGGATTAGGGCCCATAGTGGTAAACCGCCATAGACATATAGCTTGTATTGTAAGATAAGAAAAGGATAGACCGAGCCGAACACTTGTATGAGTCGGCCTCGGGACTCTGTAAACCGGCTGGGCGTCAACCCGTGTATATAAGGGGGCGGCCCGGTGGAGGTTCAGGGACAGAAAAGACAACAACTCGAGACTCAGGCAAGCGTATTCCGCTCCCTGATCATCGAAACCCAATCAATCCCATCACAACTAGACGCAGGCTTTTACTTCATCGAAGGGGCCGAACTAGTATAACTCTCGTGTCCCTTGTCCGGTTTAACCCCTTCAAGCTAACCTGTAGCGATGGCTCCACGACTAAGTCCTTTCACAAGGACATCTGACGTGATAATTCCACGACAGTTGGCGCCCACCGTGGGGCTATCGCACGATGGTGTCGAGTTCTTGAAGGGCTGCTCTGAAGGACTCAAGGGGTACGTGATCGGCCGGATGACCAAAAGTCGTCGCGGCAAGCTCTACATCAACGACAAAGGATGGGGCCCCGAGGCCGGTTCAATTGAGTACGGATACCGGGTCCCCTTCGGCGGAATTCATGTCTTCATTGGCAAGATTGGCGAACCGGGCCCTGAGCCGGACATCTGCACCGACCTCGTCGAGATGGCTCAGCGTGCGAGTCCAGCCCGGGGTATGCCGGCCGTGAAGCATGCGTTTGTAGGATGTGTCCACGGGATCGGATCTGAACTGGTGTCTGAGGACGAAACAATGGTGTATTTCGACGGCGAGTCGTCCACTGGGGAGACTGAGTCCTTGTACCAGATCCATGACAGCATACCTAAGGGGTATTCCGATGTCAACAGTATTCCGGATTTCCTTGAAGCGCCGAGCCGGGTTGCTATTTACATGGCCGGCACACAGCCCGTGTTACAGTCTTCTTCTACCGCGGCAATGGATATCGGATCTGCGGCCGTGGCAGGTGCCTCGGTGCGCCGGCCGGCGCAGGTTCTCACCGGGTTAATGGATGCTTGGGCGACCTTGT
Organism: Triticum dicoccoides; assembly: GCF_002162155.2. NCBI lineage: Eukaryota > Viridiplantae > Streptophyta > Magnoliopsida > Poales > Poaceae > Triticum > Triticum dicoccoides. The sequence goes on from NC_041391.1 coordinate 679,760,476, forward strand.
TAACCGCAACAGTTACCCCGGACACGCGGAATCAGCACGATGCAGAGGTTGCAAGATTGAAGGAGCAAATTGCGCAGGCTAAGGAGGACCTGGTGGCTGAGGACATCAGGATGACTGAGGAGCAGGCCGCTTTGAATGCTCAATCGCAGCAGATACAAGCACAGAATTACCGGCTCATGTTAGATCAGACTGCAACAGAGGATGTGATGCGAAGGAAATATCGGTCACGATTGCCGCCGGTTTACGAAGGGGTAAATCTCTTTCAGACGCCAGGCGCTGGGCCGAGCAATCCGTCAGCTGCGAACCGAGCTGAAGCGCCTAGGGTCGCCCCGGATCAGCCGCAAGCAATGGAGCTACCCCGACGGACGGTAAACCCGCCATAGTATGTGCCTGCACCGCCAGGTCACTTTTCGAGCCCCCCAGATAACATGATTGCTGCGGCCTCACGCCTGGCCGCCATCCCGATGGAAGGAAATTCGATAGAGGCAGTCGAGACACGGCGAGCAAGAGATCTCCTTCAAACCGCCGTGATGCAGCAGCAGGCTTATTCATACAGCCGGGATAGAATTCATTCAACTCCTCGTCCGAGCCCAAGTTATAGCAGGCGGATGGACGAACCGGAAGTATCTAGCAGCGCACGGCGTCGCAATGCTCGGGAAGTAGTGGATCATGGTAGGGCACGAAGGGATGGTGCTTTGGGTCGTCATCAACCCACCCCGGTTTAGCTAACAGTATCAGTTGATAGAGGCACCAGGCTTGCTTTCAGTTCCTGGGGAGTGCCGTGCCTTATTCCAGCTCTCCGAAACGTGCGTCTACCCAAAGATTTCAACGGTCCACGCAAGGTGCCTAACTACAAGGCGGATCAGCCGCCGGAGGCATGGGTAGAGACTTATGAGATGGCAATGGAGATGCTGGATGTAGATGAGGCGGCTTGCGCAAAGTACTTCACGATGATGTTAGAAGGAACAGCCCGGACCTGGCTGAAAAATCTGCCGGCTAATTCCATCGAGTCATGGGATCAGTTGAAGGCCCGGTTTATCGCCAACTTTAAGGATATGTGCAAACAACCCATGTCCATTGTAGATCTGGATGCTTGTGTTCAGGGCGAGAACGAGTCCACAACTCATTGGGTGCGCCGAGCTCAGAAGTTTTGCACTCGGCCGACCGGATTAACGCCGGCCAAGCAATTATCACGGTGGAGCGTAATTGCCGGTTTAAGTCGTTGAGGGAAAAATTGGGACGAATCAAACGCCACTGCAATGACCTGGGAACCCTCATGGCAGCCTTGGTAAAATATGCCGATTCTGATAATACCAAGGATCCCGATTCTGATAATGAGAAGCCGGAGAAGGGAAAGAGGAATGGTGGTGCAAAGGAACAGCAGCACAGCCAGGGAGGCCATGGGAATAATGGTAAGCGTAAGGCGGGTTCAGATTTTGTGGCTAATGCTAACGTGCAGCGTCGTAAAGGTAAACCGCCCCAGCGTGGTGGAGCGATGAATCTGGAGCGCTTGATGAATCAGCCCTGTCCAAAGCATGGAACCAAGGAGGTCCCCGCAACTCATCTCTGGAAGGATTGCAACATTATGAGGCAGTTCAAAAACTCTGATCTCTTCCGATATGATCAGGGCCCATCGGGCGGTTCAGGTCCAGGTTTTCATAGTGGCGGCGGTTCAGGTTCTGGATTTCAGAACAATCAGAATAACTAGAACGACCATAGCGGTAATAACCAGCAGGGTAATCAGGGGAATCAACAGCAGTCAGGTTACCAGAGTAATCCGAAATAGCTGAACTGTGGACAATATCATGTGTTCACCACTAGTCTGTGCAAACGAGATCTGAAGATGCAGAAGAGGGCAGTTAATGCGGTTGAACCGGCAGTTCCACGCTATCTGCGCTGGTCGGAGCAGCCCATCATGTGGAGTAGGGAAGATCATCCGCCCCGGGTTGACAATCCGGGTCAGCTAGCTCTGGTGGTGGCACCTCAGGTGGAAGGTTACAAATTCACCAAAGTACTTATGGAAGCAATATTAATATTCTGTATTATGAGACATTCCGCCGCATGGGGCTGACAGATAAGAATCTTAAACCGTCCAGTACAGTTTTTCATGGTGTAGTACCAGGAAAATCGGCATATCCAGTGGGCAAGATCGCTTTGGAAGTTGTGTTCGGGGATGAGCATGATTCCCGGTCTGAGACATTGACTTTCGAGGTGGTGAGAATCCAGAGCACGTATCACGCGCTGTTTGGGCGACCGGCTTATGCAAAATTCATGGCGAGGCCTTGTTATATTTATCTGCAGCTCAAGATGCCAGGTCACAAAGGAACCATCACGGTTCATGGAAATCCGAAAATCGCTTTGGATTGCGAAGAGAGTGATGCGGCTTACGCTGAGTCGGTTTGTGCTACAGAGGAGTTAAAGTTTTACAAGGAGAATCTTGATCCGGCAGATATGACCCCTCTGAAGAAGCCTACCACTGAGCATGACCCAACCCTGCACTTCAAACCGGCGGATGAGACCAAACTTGTTGACATTGTACCTGGAGATTCTTCCAAGCAGTTCAGCATCAGCACCAATCTGGATCCAAAATAGGAAAGCGCGCTCATCAAGTTAATCCGTGAGAACCGGGACATCTTTGCATGGAAGCCTTCTGACATGCCAGGTGTACCGAGGGAACTTGCTAAGCACACCCTTAATATCGATCCGAAGTTTAAACCGGTCAGGCAATTCCTTCGTCGCTTTAATGAAGAGAGATGCAAGGCGATTGGGGAGGAGGTAGCCTGGCTGTTGGCTGCTGGTTTTATCGTTGAAGTGTTTCATCCTGAATGGTTGGCTAATCCGGTGCTGGTTCTTAAGAAAAATGGGACTTGGCACATGTGTGTGGATTACACTGACTTAAATAAAGCTTGCCCAGCTGATCCTTTTGCTCTCCCGCGTATTGATCAGATCATTGATGCGATGGCGGGTTGTGAGCGCCTGAGTTTTTTGGATGCTTACTCAGGGTACCATCAGATCAAAATGGCGGTTAAGGACCAGGAGAAAACAGCCTTCATCACTCCATTTGGAGCCTTCTGCTACGTTTCTATGCCCTTTGGGCTCAAGAGTGCTTAGGCAACTTATCAGCGTTGTGTGCAAAATTGTCTTCACACACAGATTGGGCGTAATGTTCATGCCTACGTGGATGACATTGTGGTGAAATCCAGGGAAAAGGAGACATTGATAGCTGATCTCAAGGAGACGTTTGACAACCTCCGGGTTTACAAAATGATGCTCAACCCGGATAAGTGTGTCTTTGGTGTACCGGCGGGCAAGCTGCTAGGTTTTCCTGTATCTAACAGGGGCATTGAGGCTAATCCGGAAAAGATCAAGGCAATCGTATCCTTGGCTAAACCGACATGCATCAATGACGTTCAGCGTCTCGCAGGCCGGATTGCAGCTCTCAGCCGGTTTATCAGTCGTTTCGGTGAGAAGGCTATTCCCTTGTATCAGATGTTGAAAAAGGCGGATAATTTCGTCTGGAGTGATGCAGCCAATGCGGCTTTTGAGGAGTTAAAACGGCAATTGGTCGAACCGCCCATTCTGGCAGCCCCAGTTGATCACGAGCCCTTACTGTTATATGTGGCTGCGAATGCCCGAGCGGCCAGTGTGGCTATCGTTGTAGAGCGCAAAGAGGCCGGGAAGGAATTTCCGGTTCAACGACCAGTATACTACATCAGTGAAGTTCTGATTGAGTCAAAGCAACGTTATCGACATTGGCAAAAATTGGTGTATGGGGTTTTTATGGCCAATCGAAAACTCAAGCAATATTTTCAAGGTCACCCCATCACAGTGGTTAGTTCGGCTCCCTTGGACGATATCATCCAGAATAGAGAAGCAACTGGCCGGGTTGCAAAGTGGGCAATTGAGCTTGGTCCACATGGTTTGAAGTATGTGCCTCGTACAACCATCAAGTCTTAGGCTCTTGTGGATTTTATCAATGATTGGACCGAGTTACAAGCACCGGAAGAAAGGCCGGATAATACGTACTGGACTATTCATTTTGATGGGTCAAAGTAGTTGGAAGGCTCGGGGGCTGGAGTCGTTATTACTTCCCCCCGAGGTGATAAAATTCGCTACGTCCTCCGCTTGATGTTTCCTTGTACTAACAATGCAACTGAATATGAAGCTCTGCTTCATGGTCTCCGTGTGGCTAAAGAGATGACCTTAACTCGAGTTCGTTGCTTCGGTGATTCTGATCTGGTGGCTCAGCATGTTTCTGGTACTTGGGGTTCTAAGGATCCACTCATGGCGGCTTACAGGCGTGAGGTAGATATTGTGGCGGGTCACTTCAAAGGTTACCAAGTTGAGCATATTGATCGGCGCAAGAACGAAGCAGCAGACGCCTTGAGTTGACTTGGATCTCAGTGTAAACCGGTACCTCCTAACACCTTTGTGGATATCTTGCATAACCCGTCTGTTAAATTACCTACAGAAGAGGATCTGGCTGTTCCTGATCCGGAGGCACAGCTGGTGGCCGCTTTACACGTCGTGCCGGATTGGACGGTTCCGTATCTGGCGTATATGAGCCGGGGTGAGCTACCAGATGATCAAGTCTTAGCCCGACAGATAGTTCGGCGTTCTAAGTCCATGGTTATTCACAATGGCGAGTTGCACCGTTGTAGTGTTTCCGGTGTATTTCAACGTTGTGTTTCTCCGGAAGAAGGCAAAGCGATCCTCCGGGAAATTCATGAAGGGGATTGTGGTCATCATGCTGGTTCAAAGTCCTTGGTTGCAAAGGCTTTTCGTCACGGGTTTTACTGGTTGACAGCTCATGCTGATGCAGAGGATCTGGTAAAGCGATGTGATGCTTGTCAAAAAATTTCCCGCAGAGCTCATGTTCCGGCTCAGGAGCTACGGATGATTCCCATCACTTAGCCTTTTGCTACATGGGGGCTTGATATGGTGGTGCCTTTTAAGCGTTCCCGGGACAAAAAAAACCCACCTATTGGTGGCGGTTGATAAATTCACTAAGTGGGTTGAAGCGGAGCCTGTTAGCAATTGTGATGCAGCAATGGCGGTTCAATTCCTCAAAAAGATTATTTTCCCTTTTGGTTATCCACACAGCATCATCATGGATAATGGTACTAACCTCCCAAAGGCGAGATGGAGGATTTCTGTCAAAGAGAGCATATCCGGCTTGACCTAGCATCTGTGGTGCACCCTCAATCCAACGGTCAAGCAGAGCGAGCTAATCAAGAAATTTTAAAGGGTCTTAAACCCCGGCTCATGATTCCCTTGAAACGAACGCAGGGTTGTTGGGTGGAAGAATTACCTTCTGTGTTGTGGAGCGTCAACACCACCCCCAATCGATCAACAGGATATACGCCTTTTTTCATGGTCTACGGGGCAGAGGCGGTTCTTCCAAGTGATATACGTCATGATTCCCCCTGGGTTGCTAATTATGTTGAAGCGGATAACGAGCAAGCCCGCCAAGAGGCACTGGATTTGCTAGATGAGAAGCGGGATATGGCTTTGGCACGCTCGGCGGTTTATCAACAAGACCTGTTGCGTTATCACAGCCGTCGGGTTAGGACAAGAGCCTTTCAAGAAGGTGACTTGGTGCTCCGGCTTATCCAGGATCAGACCGGTATACACAAGTTATCCCCGCCTTGGGAAGGACCCTTTGTGGTCGGTAAGAATCTTCACAACGGGTCATACTACCTCATTGACGTTCGAGATGACTCACGCAAATCTGAGGAAGAGACCCGGCAGCCCTGGAACATAGCTCTCCTTCGGCCTTATTACACTTGAGCCATGGGCTCTCTTTTATGTACATATTTTGACAATGTATATATTATCATCAATAAATAAATCAGCATCCTTGCTTCAAAGCGGGGCTTCTGCTGTTTTTTCTCAAACATTCTTTGAGTTACATGGGGGCTTCAGATAACAAAGCGGAGTACTATCCCTTAAACCGACTATCACGCCACAAAGCTTGGGAGCTTCACAACCAAAGGGCCAAAGAGAGTTTCGATGCTATGCACAACTCAAACATAGGCACCTAATGAGCACCGCTCATCACGTTACTTGGGGGCTCCTTGGTCCAATACCAAGAAGTCTGAATGGACCCTTGTAGCTGGGTATCGACCCACGGCTTGGAAGCCTGGTATATTTACCTAAAACCCCGGGTTAACCTGCCTTCATCAAGTAACACACTCCTATCCAGGTCATCCTGGCATGGCCCTCCGAACGTTTGACAGTTACTCTCTTTGAGACCCTGCACTTGTCAAAGTTCAAACGGTGATTGGCTAGTTGGAGGTCTATCTTGAAAGGCTTTGTTAAATGGATCAACTCAGTGGCCTGGCAGCCCACAAAAAGCCTCGCATTTGGGCCTGGCAGCCCCCAAAAAGCCTCGACTACATGCTTTTTCATTTTGAACTTTGGCTAATTTTAATCGTTTTCCTTTTGGCTTGTTCAAACATCTTCTCAGCCCGGCATTTCTTAGCCCAGCTTGGTTTGCAATTTTGCGTTGACAGACCTTTTTCTTAAACCGGAGTTTTCATAACCCGGCTTGGCGTTGATTTCCTATCAACAGCCCGGATCACCTGGTGTCAATCATCACCCGGCGTGGCTTAATCTACGACATCAGAAAATGATGGAGATACAAATAATTCAGATTTGGGTTTTTTTACCCTTATCATACTTCAAGTTGGCCCACAAACTAGCCAGGGATATTATACTACCGATCAGCATAAGTTTTTTGCTATCCTATTACACGGTGCTCCAAGGCTCAAAATATGGAAATATTCATGGATCGTTCCTGATATATCAATTGCCTTGACGGATTAAGCTTCATCACCGGGTTGACGCGAGGTAGACGGATCATCTTGCGTCGGTTCAACCTCCTCATCCAAGGGCTAGAAGTCGTTGGTGGTCCAGTCAATCCGGGTTAAAGCCTGAAAGACAGCCTCTTCACTTATAAGCTCAGCTGGATCAACGTCAGGAGCGTAAGTATCCTTACGGATTGGTGGAATGAGGCTCTGCACTTCAGGAATCACGGCTTCAACCCGTTTGTTGTCTGCATCATAGAACGATCGGTGAACCGTCAGGTTCGCTTCTTCTGCTAGTTGACTCGCCAAAGGACGCATCTCCCTTGTTACCCGTTTCAGGGCGTCATTGTCAAACTCTTCGCCATTTTCTTGGGCACTAGGGAAGACTTTGGATATATCCGCCGGGTCAAGATCAGCTATCCGTGCCTTGGCTCGAGTCAGCGCCAGCAAAGCGCCCGCCCGAGCAGCGGATCACTTCAGCTCATCTATTTGCGCTGGTGTCATTGAGAGACGATCCAGCGTATCTTTGATAAGTGTTGGTGCCGTGTTATCATATGAAGCTGCGCATATAACCCGTTGAGCGCCGGTATACAGCTGTTCAATCAGTGTATATGCCGCTTTAAGCTTCTTCTGCATGTCAGAACCTAGGTGAGCGATGCGACTTCCTATATCGGTTCAAGAAATATATGTTAAACGATCAAATTTTCAAAGGGATACAACTTTTGGCAATCACTACTTACCAAATATGGCGGAGGTCATGGCGTTGATTTGGTGCTTTAGCCCAGATAATTCTTCTGCCGCCGGTTTAAGAGCTGCTTCAGCAGCTTCTTCTCGCTTCATCAGACCGGTTTTCTCGGTTCCCAGTTGGCCTGCTCAGATTTGAACCATGCCTTAAGCTGTTCCATGGTGGTCAAGGTGGTTTTCAGCTCATCCTTGGCTTTGATGGTTTCTGCTTGTTGAGTCTCAAGATTTGCTCGAAGATCAGCAATTTGGGAGGTTTGGTGATTTATTTCACTCTGCAATAGTAAGAAAGCATGTTAATATTTTTATTCAAAGTCCCAAGCATATAACCAGTTATACACTCGGCACTTGGGGGCTAATGCGGATCATTTTTATACGGATATTTCAAAGTCCCAAAGCTTAAAACAAGTTTTAATCATGGCACTTGGGGGCTAATGTATGTTTGATCAGCCAAAGAATAGTTCACAAGTTACAGCATGAAGTATACAAAGTACCGGTTTGACTTTCTCAGGACAAACCGACCCTTGGGGGCTACAATGCAATAAAGGGGCATAGTTTTTAAAAGTGCAATGTTTACCTCATAGCGCTCTTTCATCAGATTCACTAAACCGGCTTCAAAATCACGGCTTGTGTACAGCCGGTTCAGAAAGCGGGAATGAAGATCTTGAGCGGAGAAACCGGTATAAGCAGACAGATCAGTTGTACCCTTTCCTTTGTTCATGGCAGTAGATTCATCCTTAGCAGTATGCTTGGATAGAGCAACCGGGTTTCCAGGGGCGTTGTATGCAGTTCCTGTAACAATAACGTCATCATCCTTGGCCAGGCTAGAGGAATCAATATGTTGAACAGGACTTGGCAGTTTGTCAGCTGAATGTGGCGGATCGGCAATTGAGTCCTGCTGTTCCATTGTCGGGTTTGGAGGAGCAGGAGGATTTGAAGTACAGCTTCTGCGGTTGGTTCAGCTTCTGGCGGTTTAGCATTGCCATCTTGATTAGGCCCAGCAGAACAGTCCATAGCAACCTCTTGATGTTCGGGTGTCTTTTCCAGATCAACTCCAACAGTAGGGTCACTGGTCTTGGCTTTCTTGCTTAATCGAGCTTTGGCGCTATAACATAAAAGGTTAGAGTATGGTAAACCAACAAAGTAAAGTTACAAAACAGGTAACACTTACCGGGCGACAACTTTGAGAGGAGGCAATTGGGTGGTCGACGAACCGCCAGACGAACTGGAAGAGACCTGGTAATTCGGGTCAGACGGAATGAGAGGGCATCGGAAGAAACCTTTAAAGGGGTATTGTTTTTCAGGAGAGCAAGTAACCTCTGGAAGGCATTTCCGGGGGGGGGGGGGCGTATCAGCTAAACCGGATGAGGTAATTTGTTGACCACTATGCCAGGTTGTGCGACTGTCACATCACTGGTCCTGTTATGCACTAGGCTAGACCTCATGTGAGCATCATGTTTTAATTCAAATGAAATTTGAATTGGGGAATTTTCAAAGCCTCAGAAACCTTCTAAAAATGATCAACATTAAAATCTTCTCAAAGAAGTCCAAGAAAATGTTCCTTTTCAGCTTGAAAAATATTGGCATGAGGTAAAGTGCAAACCAATATTTTTGGAGTGACTGAAACATTTATTTTGGGCCTTTGAGTTAATTCAATAACTATTTGCATTCGATATATATATTATATATAATTAATATATGTCCAATAATTCTGGAACATTTTATGTGGTTTGGTATATTTTAGTTCTAGCCACATAACTATTTTCAGGATTTTATAAAATGGTTTAGTATTTTACTAAACCAAAACAAAACAGAACAAAATAGAAAACAATAAATAAAAGCAGAGAGAGAGAACTTACCTCAGCTTACCTGGCAGCCCACCCGCAGCCCAACACTGTGCAGCCCAGCAGCGGCCCAGCCCACCGCTACCCCCTCCCTGTCGCCTTCCTCCTCGCGCCAGTAGGCAGAGGAGGGACACGGCGCGCGCGCCCGAGCTCGCCACGCCACCACCCTGCTCGTCTGCATCGCCTGGCCACCGCGACGCCGCGCGTCATCTCCTCGGCGCCGCCCCGACCCCCTGGACCCCCTCGCTCTCTCCCTCTCCCTTGTTTCTCTCCTCTGCTTCCTCTCTCTCACTCGCCCGAGCGCAGCCGCAGCCGCGCCACCGTAACGCCGTGGCCACCGTCTCCCCCTCGACCCCTCGCTGTGCTTGTGAGCTCCGTCTCGACGTCCCCGACCTCCTCGACAAGCCACGACGCCACGGACGCGCTGCAACGCCGCCATCACCATCGTCTTCATCGCCATGGCCGGAGATCGCCGCCGCTCGATTCGCAGCAACGAGGACGCCCCCGAGCTCACCAACCCCTTAGTTCGATCCGCTGTGAGCTGCTGCGTCGATCCCCTCCCTCCCCTGGCACTTTTTCTCCTGCTAGCGCCGATCCACCGGAGCCGAGAGCTCTTCGCCGCCGGCCATGTCGACGCTGTAGCCACCGTTGCCTAGAGCTGCAACCGAGCACGCGGCCGTGCTCAGTGCAACCCCAGGAGGTCGTAACACCCCCCTTTGCCTCCTGCCGTGCTCCCTAACACCGACTCCGAGCTCGCCCGAGCTCCGGCCGCCGCCGAGGTCGACGCCGTGCTCAACTCCGGCCACCTCGCGGCCTCCCGTCCGTTCCTTTGGATGCGGAGGAGCAAGAGCTTCTCCCTAGTGCCCTCAGCGCGCCAAACCACCGCTCGTAGCGCCAAACCCGCCACCACCCGAACTCCGGCCGCCGCCGTCGTCATGATTGCCGTCGCCTCCGGCCACCCTAGCTTCTCCCGTTGGCCCTGTTAGATGCGCGCGAGCCTGGGCATCCCGTAGAGCCCCTCCGCCGCTCTTTTGGTCATCGGAGGGCGAATCCCGACGCTCTCCGCCATCCCTGGCCTCGCCGGCGACGAGCCTCGGGTCAACTCCGGCGAGTTTGACCCGGGTTTGACCCCCCTCTCTCTCACTGACATGCGGGCCCCGCCCGGCTAACTAAGTTAGGTTAGTATTAACTAAGCTAGGTTAGTTTAGTTAGACACTGACACTCGGGACCCACCGGTCAGAGTTTGACCGGACTGTGCCACGTTGACCTACTGACGTCATCATGACGTCAGGATGACGCAGTAATGTTTTCTGGATTTGTTTTTATTCAGAAAATTCCAGAAAATTGTATAAACTTCAATAAATCATAGAAAATTAACCGTAACTCCAAATTAAATAAATTATATATGAAAATTTATCAGAAAAATTCAAGGAATCCATCTGTACCATTTTCATGCATGTTAGAACAACTTATAGCTGCTGTTTAGCACAAATCAATTAAATGGCATTTGAATAATCACATATGGTGTTTAAATTTGAATCTTGTATTCAAACCAACTTCATTTAATCTGTTGCTAGTTGCATTAGCTCAAAACACATTCATTTTGCCATGTCATGATCATGCATCATATTGTGCATTGCATTGATCGTGTTTCTTCTGTGTTGCCGGTGTTGTTCTCCCTCGGTAGACGTTGTACCGACGTTGTGATCGTTGACATTGATGAAGATTCAATGTTATCTTCAGAAGTGCCAGGCAAGCAAAACCCCCTTGTTCATTCCGATACAATCCTACTCTCTCGCTCCTGCTCTCTTTTAATGCATTAGGGCAACAACGATTCATCTGTTACTTGCTGCGGTAGCTGAACCCCTTTATCCTCTGCATGACCTGTCATTCCACAGTAAATAGATGAAACCCACTAGCATGAGTAGGAGTTGTTTGAGCCCTGATGTGCCTACTCATTTATGTTTGTTTGTCATGCCTGCTACTGCTTAGAGTTGAGTCGGGTCTGATTCATCGGGGATGAATCAGAGGCGTGTGAACCTGTCCCACTATGTGTGAGCTAAGTGTGTGAATACTATTTGGTAAAGGTAGCGGTGAGAGGCCATGTAGGAGTACATGGTGGGTTGTCTCATTGCAGCCGTCCTCAGGAACTGAGTTCTGTGTTTGTGATCCATGATTCAGCTACTACCACGCATTGGGCCCGAAACCAATGGACCCTCTCGGCTTCTTAATCACCCTTGTCCTCTGTCCAGGAGTTGCAAGTAGTTTCTGGTGTTTGTAGTATGCTGGAGGCCGTGCGCAGCGCTGACCGTAGGGGTGGACTGTGATGCGGTAGGCACGTGGCACGGTGTACCGGGCGCCCGTTTGGTGTCTCGGGAACCCTGTTCACATCGTTTGGGGCTGTGAGCGAAACTCCGGCCGGATCTCCTCATGGATGGAACCCGAATAGGCGATAAACCTGGACTAGAGACTTGAGTGTTTAGGTAGGCCGTGGCCGACACCCACATTGGGCTTCCGCTTGAAGGTTGCCGAGTACATGTCGTGTAAACGGCGGTAAGTGGTGAGAGCCTGTGTGAAGAAGTACACCCCTGCAGGGTTAATATGATCTATTCGAATAGCCGTGTCCGCGGAAAAGGACTTCTGGGTTGCTTATATCAGTTCATAGACAAGTGAAAGTGGATACTCTAAAATACGCAAGATAAGCGTGAGTGCTATGGATGGCGTTCTCGTAGGGAGACGGGAGCGGATCCATAGTGGTGTATTGATATGGTGAATATGTGGACTCGTGTGCGCCACCTCAAAAGAGTTACTTGCAGTCGTAGTTCAGGATAGCCACCGAGTCAAAGCTGGCTTGCTGCAGTTAAACCCCACCATCCCTTTGTTGATAATGATGCATATGTAGATAGTTCTGATGTAAGTCTTGCTGGGTACATTTGTACTCACGTTTGCCTATTTTATGTTTCTGCAGAGAGACTTCAGTCTCACTAGTATTTTCCGCGTGGTCTTCGACGTTTAGCTTGTTACCTCAGCTACGATCTTGTGCCTCGGCAGGATCTGGTAGATAGTCAGGCTTCTCAGCCTTTTTCAGTTATAGATGTCTGTACCCAGACATGATAACTTCTGCTTGTGCTTTGATTTGTATGCTCTGATTGTTGGGTCATGAGACCCATGCTGTAATATCTCGCTCCTCAGAGCCTATTGATAAATTACTTGAGTCATAGAGTCATGTTGTGATGCCATGTTGTATTTGCATATATCGAGCATATTGTGTGTATGTTATTGAAATGCTTGGTATGTGTGGGATCTGACTATCTAGTTGTTTATCTTTAGTAGCCTCTCTTACCGGGAAATGTCTCCTAGTGTTTCCACCGAGCCATGGTAGCTTGCTACTGCTCCGGAACACTTAGGCTGGCCGGCATGTGTCCTTCTTCGTTCCTGTGTCTGTCCCTTCGGGGAAATGTCACGCGATGAATACAGGAGTCCTGTTAGCCTGCTACAGCCCGGTTCACCAGAGTCCTGCTAGCCCAGTGCTACAGCCTGGATTCACTCGCTGATGACCGACACGTTCGATGCTGGGTCATGGATGCCTGTCCCTGTAAGTCTGTGCCACTTTGGGTTTACGACTAGCCATGTCAGCCCGGGCTCCTTATCATATGGATGCTAGCGACACTATCATATACGTGTGCCAAAAGGCGCAAACGGTCCCGGGCAAAGATAAGGCGCCACCCGTGGAAATACCGTGCGTGAGGCCGCAAAGTGATATGAGGTGTTACATGCTAGCTCGATGTGGCATTGAGTCGGGGTCCTGACAGCGTTGGTATCAGAGCTTGACTGCCTGTAGGATTACCAAGCCAAACTGGTCGAAGTTGAGTCTAGAAATTCTTAGTTATATAAGGGAATTGATTGTGGGATGGAACGTAAGGCTCTTTTTACTCCTTATACCTCATGGCCTTCTGATCTGAGTCATCATCTTATCTTTCCTACGGGGATTAAGAACTAAGCTATCTCTTCTTTCTATCAGGATCATGTGTTACTAATCCGTAGACTTATAGATTGTTGGACTTAAGCCTTGTTTCAGTTCCTAGTACTTCTGTATGTTAACTGTTGATCTCGAGACCTTGATATTGTGCCTCTGAGTGGTTATGCCACCATTTTTGTGAATGTCTCAAATCTTTTCTGAGCATTTACAGTCGTTATGCTGTCCGAGTCATTCCAGGTTTCTAAGTAGTCTGATGCATTTGCAAATCCTTTCCCTCTGGTTTCGATGTTCCTTAATGCCAGCTCAATCACACTAATTGTTGAGTTGAGGTATTCTAGTGCCTCGACCTTTATGTTGGAGTTATTATTATGACCCTAGGTGTCTCAGGGGATCCTCTAGTGGTCTAGCCATGATCTGTGTTCCCAGTGTGATGATTCTGGCTTTTATTCTCGGAAGCATCCCGTGATGCTACTTGGTAGTAGGTATTCTATTTCTGGGTTTTGAACCCGAGATTCACTCTACTTACTTCATGTTGATAGTGTTTGCTAGTTCCTTCAGGATATTAGTAACTTTGCGATAGTCCTCGAGGTCCGTGGTATTTCCTTATTCCAAATACTATGGACCGCTATTGGCAGATGTTTATTGGATCAAAAGATCACAATTAGAGTACTCTTGAGGAGATCTCCATTCATAAATCGTGACTCTGCCAGTCCTACCTCTCTGCATGGGTTATCTGGAAGAAATGTTGATCTCGCTCGACATACTAATGTATGCATCCACAACTCAGAAAATTATATGTTCCTTTGAGTTGTCCCTCTTTAGTTGTCTACTGACCTTCGTCTATCAATTGATAGTCAAGGGTATGCATGCATTCGTTTATCGATGCCTATTACCCTTGTGGTCCGTCAAGCCATTCTGTCCTGATTGACTTGGAGAAACAAACTCCAGTACCTCATCCATATCTAGGATTGGGTCAAAGTAGTTGTATTCCGCAGATCAAATGCCAATCCAGCTTTTGGTTCTGTTCTACTTTGAAGTATTACCCCCTTTATGTCAGAATTGTCATGAGAACTGCACCAACTCTCATGAATTTTGACGTAGTGATACTTCTCACCATCATTAGTCATTCCTTGGCCCTCGTGTTGATGCAACCGGAATACCGACAAATGAATTGTGATGTGTGAAATCAATACTCCTAGCAACCTTGTTGCTTGGTAGTTAATGGACAATAATTTCATTCTTAGCGTGTTGGTTTTGAATCATCATTCTAAGGTTGATCATGCTACCTAGTCCTTGTTCTCGGTGCACTCCTCGATCAATGAGTTAGGATTATTTCAAATCCTTGCCCTATTGATCATATCGTCTTGCCCTCAAAAGCGAGATTGTTCTCGAGCTTAGTAACATACCGGTGGTTCGTGATTTTCTGAATGTCTTCTCGGAAGTATCACCAGGTCGTCACCTAACCGTTATGTTGAGCTCGTGATCAAGTTGGTTTCTTATGAACCACCTTCTCTCCAAGAATCAGTGTTAGATATCCCTGAGCTAGTTGGTTAAGCTAGGCAACAACTTGGAGAGTTGGAAGATAAAAGCCTGCCTGACTTAGTTCGTTCCAAAGGGATATCCTTGTGTAGTGTGTGTTGAAGAAAGATGATATCTTCATCGATTGGTCCCTGTGATCAGTTGCTGGACCTATTGTCTTATCAAAACTTTGATTTGAGTATGGGCTATCCTCAAATCAAGTCAGAACCAACGATGTTCGTAATGTTGTCTTATTCGTGGTTGATCCCTCGAGCATACACCATTACATCTTTGGTCTAACCAATGCTATCACCGTGTTCACTTAACTATGGAATTCCTTTTAAAAGGAAACCTAGATGAATTGTTGTTGAGCCCATTGGTAACATCCTTATCTCCTCCATGATTTTGTTGGACAATAAGTTAGTGTTGGAAACTTTTGAAGCATTTGTTCATGCTAGTTCATGAAGCATATGTTCGGATGTAAGAAGTGACTTCCTCTAGTTCATGTGCATTTGATGCAAGTTGCCGCCGTGGACTCGAGAAAGTCAATGTTGCTTCCTCTGGAATCATCGCAAGTCAGTCATGCATACGTGCGAAGTATTCTGTGGTTCGGAGACTTGCAACCTCCATTCCATAGGTGTCCCGAGCACACCAAGCCACTGATTGATTTGTTCAAGGAGAGGGAGTTCCTTCATAAGAGCTAATCCGGACTTATGTAGGGATTTCGATACCCTCGTTGATGGTTCCCCCTCCTGAACTCGGTAGTGTTTTATTGTAAGACTACCATGTGGGCACGCTTGTCTGGGACAACGTGTTCACATGTTTGTAGCAGAACCAGCTCATGTTTTAGAGCTTGCTATCGTAGATCATCTCCCGAGAATCCCGCAACGTCATCTTGTAGATTTGTGTTGCAAACTTTCATTTTTCTTCCTAGCCTCGATGAGTCTGGAATATCCTGACACCAACCAGATCTGAATCTCAGGCAGATATGATGGTTGGAATATTTCCCAAGAATTATAATATTGGTCGCGCGATAACCGGTAAAGTGGATGTCGTGGCCAACACACCCAGCCGGAAGACCTGTTATTATAATATCTTGATTGATGAAGTTGGCCACCCTCCCATAAGGACTTCGTAGGATTTACTCCCTAGTTGTGCCTTATGATTTTTGAGATCCCAAAGTCCGACCTTTTTACTTGATGTTCTAGATATCAAACCATATCTATGGGTGGATTACGCTAGCACATCAAGGAGAACATTAGAAGCGGAGTGCTAAATGTCTCTCGGTCGATCATCCAGATTTTATTCCCTTGGCCCCACCAAGGTGAAATCTAAGAAGGTGTTACCTTCCTTTGCATCTGCATCATCCATCATCATTCATCGTGGTAGCAAGTTGTGTTGCCCGGACCCTTGACACGGATATTGGTAAAACATTGAAGAATGTGGAAATGCTCAAGTTCTTGAGAGCACGCACAAGCGCTACGTGTTATCATCGGCACTAACTGGGTTTGCTCTCAGTCTCCTCGGCAAAGCTATGACCTTTTCAAACAAGTGAGTTCACTCTCTATTGTTGGGTTCTTCCCCAGTTACCAGAATCATTCCCAGCATTTGCATTCTGTTCCTAGCTTGCACCGCCATTGTGCCATTCTACCGACCCCCTCCAAATGATCGCTTGTGATTGCCTTAGGCTGGTATAAAGAGTTTCAATGATCTTTGAATCAAAGGTAATTCTTTTTGCCACTTAAGGGGATATATCTACGAGTCACCTTCCCTAAGGTGCATTGTTATGGTATCATGGCAATTCAACTCCTCGCTACGTTGACAACCGATTACCACCTTAAGCGTGAAGTTGTTGTCTACCTAGTGAACCCTCGTCATCTGTCTCACTCCATTTCTTCAGATCTGTGCTTCGTCTCTCAGCTCAAGAGATGTTGCTATGTCTCATCCCGAGAGTTACTCCTGAGTTGTTCGACCTCCGAGAAGAACGATTCTTTTAGGGTCTTTCCTTTCCTCTCGTTGTCATGTTAGTTGGAGTTCTCAGAACAAGACTTCGAGAAAATGATGGTGAACAAATCAACGTTCAATTGAAGTGCACCCTGCATCGTGAAGATTGTACTAGTTGCGTTACCCCTTCACCTTACCCTACGCTCGAATCTCGGGACGAGATTTTTGTTTAGTGGGGGTGAGTTGTCACATCCCTGGTCCTGTTATGCACTAGGCTAGACCTCATGTGAGCATCATGTTTTAATTCAAATGAAATTTGAATTGGGGAATTTTCAAAGCCTCAGAAACCTTCTAAAAATGATCAACATTAAAATCTTCTCAAAGAAGTCCAAGAAAATGTTCCTTTTCAGCTTGAAAAATATTGGCATGAGGTAAAGTGCAAACCAATATTTTTGGAGTGACTGAAACATTTATTTTGGGCCTTTGAGTTAATTCAATAACTATTTGCATTGGATATATATATTATATATAATTAATATATGTCCAATAATTCTGGAACATTTTATGTGGTTTGGTATATTTTAGTTCTAGCCACATAACTATTTTCAGGATTTTATAAAATGGTTTAGTATTTTACTAAACCAAAACAAAACAGAACAAAATAGAAAACAATAAATAAAAGCAGAGAGAGAGAACTTACCTCAGCTTACCTGGCAGCCCACCCGCAGCCCAACACTGTGCAGCCCAGCAGCGGCCCAGCCCACCGCTACCCCCTCCCTGTCGCCTTCCTCCTCGCGCCAGTAGGCAGAGGAGGGACACGGCGCGTGCGCCCGAGCTCGCCACGCCACCACCCTGCTCGTCTGCATCGCCTGGCCACCGCGACGCCGCGCGTCATCTCCTCGGCGCCGCCCCGACCCCCTGGACCCCCTCGCTCTCTCCCTCTCCCTTGTTTCTCTCCTCTGCTTCCTCTCTCTCACTCGCCCGAGCGCAGCCGCAGCCGCGCCACCGTAACACCGCGGCCACCGTCTCCCCCTCGACCCCTCGCTGTGCTTGCGAGCTCCGTCTCGACGTCCCCGACCTCCTCGACAAGCCACGACGCCACGGACGTGCTGCAACGCCGCCATCACCACCGTCTTCATCGCCATGGCCGGAGATCGCCGCCGCTCGATTCGCAGCAATGAGGACGCCCCCGAGCTCACCAACCCCTTCGTTCGATCCGCTGTGAGCTGCTGCGTCGATCCCCTCCATCCCCTGGCACTTTTTCTCCTGCTAGCGCCGATATCCACCGGAGCCGAGAGCTCTTCGCCGCCGGCCATGTCGCCGCCGTAGCCACCGTTGCCTAGAGCTGCAACCGAGCACGCGGCCGTGCTCAGTGCAACCCCAGGAGGTCGTAACACCCCCCTTTGCCTCCTGCCGTGCTCCCTAACACTGACTCCGAGCTCGCCCGAGCTCCGCCCGCCGCAGAGGTCGACGCCGTGCTCAACTCCGGCCACCTCGCGGCCTCCCGTCCGTTCCTTTGGATGCGGAGGAGCAAGAGCTTCTCCCTAGTGCCCTCAGCGCGCCAAACCACCGCTCGTAGCGCCAAACCCGCCACCACCCGAACTCCGGCCGCCGCCGTCGTCATGATTGCCGTCGCCTCCGGCCACCCTAGCTTCTCCCGTTGGCCCTGTTAGATGCGCGCGAGCCTGGGCATCCCGTAGAGCCCCTCCGCCGCTCTTTTGGTCATCGGAGGGCGAATCCCGACGCTCTCCGCCGTCCCTGGCCTCACCGGCGACGAGCCTCGGGTCAACTCCGGCGAGTTTGACCCGGGTTTGACCCCCCTCTCTCTCACTGACATGCGGGCCCCGCCCGGCTAATTAAGTTAGGTTAGTATTAACTAAGCTAGGTTAGTTTAGTTAGACACTGACACTCGGGACCCACCGGTCAGAGTTTGACCGGACTGTGCCACGTTGACCTACTGACGTCATCATGACGTCAGGATGACGCAGTAATGTTTTCTGGATTTGTTTTTATTCAGAAAATTCCAGAAAATTGTATAAACTTCAATAAATCATAGAAAATTAACCGTAACTCCAAATTAAATAAATTATATATGAAAATTTATCAGAAAAATTCAAGGAATCCATCTTTACCATTTTCATGCATGTTAGAACAACTTATAACTGCTGTTTAGCACAAATCAATTAAATGGCATTTGAATAATCACATATGGAGTTTAAATTTGAATCTTGTATTCAAACCAACTTCATTTAATCTGTTGCTAGTTGCATTAGCTCAAAACACATTCATTTTGCCATGTCATGATCATGCATCATATTGTGCATTGCATTGATCGTGTTTCTTCTGTGTTGCCGGTGTTGTTCTCCCTCGGTAGACGTTGTACCGACGTTGTGATCGTTGACACTGATGAAGATTCAATGTTATCTTCAGAAGTGCCAGGCAAGCAAAACCCCCTTGTTCATTCCGATACAATCCTACTCTCTCGCTCCTGCTCTCTTTTAATGCATTAGGGCAACAACGATTCATCTGTTACTTGCTGCGGTAGCTGAACCCCTTTATCCTCTGCATGACCTGTCATTCCACAGTAAATAGATGAAACCCACTAGCATGAGTAGGAGTTGTTTGAGCCCTGATGTGCCTACTCATTTATGTTTGTTTGTCATGCCTGCTACTGCTTAGAGTTGAGTCGGGTCTGATTCATCGGGGATGAATCAGAGGCGTGTGAACCTGTCCCACTGTGTGTGAGCTAAGTGTGTGAATACGATTTGGTAAAGGTAGCGGTGAGAGGCCATGTAGGAGTACATGGTGGGTTGTCTCATTGCAGCCGTCCTCAGGAACTGAGTTCTGTGTTTGTGATCCATGATTCAGCTACTACCACGCATTGGGCCCGAAACCAATGGACCCTCTCGGCTTCTTAATCACCCTTGTCCTCTGTCCAGGAGTTGCAAGTAGTTTCTGGTGTTTGTAGTATGCTGGAGGCCGTGGACAGCGCTGACCGTAGGGGTGGGCTGTGATGCGGTAGGCACGTGGCCGGGTAAACCGGGCGCCCGTTTGGTGTCACGGAACCCTGTTCACATCGTTTGGGGCTGTGAGCGAAACTCCGGCCGGATCTCCTCATGGATGGAACCCGAATAGGTGATAAACCTGGACTAGAGACTTGAGTGTTTAGGCAGGCCGTGGCCGACACCCACGTTGGGCTTCCGCTTGAAGGTTGCCGAGTACATGTCATGTAAACGGCGGTAAGTGGTGAGAGCGTGTGTGAAGAAGTACACCCCTGCAGGGTTAATATGATCTATTCGAATAGCCGTGTCCGCGGAAAAGGACTTCTGGGTTGCTTATATCAGTTCATAGACAAGTGAAAGTGGATACTCTAAAATACGCAAGATAAGCGTGAGTGCTATGGATGGCGTTCTCGTAGGGAGACGGGAGCGGATCCATAGTGGTGTATTGATATGGTGAATATGTGGACTCGTGTGCGCCACCTCAAAAGAGTTACTTGCAGTCGTAGTTCAGGATAGCCACCGAGTCAAAGCTGGCTTGCTGCAGTTAAACCCCACCATCCCTTTGTTGATAATGATGCATATGTAGATAGTTCTGATGTAAGTCTTGCTGGGTACATTTGTACTCACGTTTGCCTATTTTATGTTTTTGCAGAGAGACTTCAGTCTCACTATATTTTCCGCGTGGTCTTCGACGTTTAGCTTGTTACCTCAGCTACGATCTTGTGCCTCGGCAGGATCTGGTAGATAGTCAGGCTTCTCAGCCTTTTTCAGTTATAGATGTCTGTACCCAGACATGATAGCTTCCGCTTGTGCTTTGATTTGTATGCTCTGATTGTTGGGTCATGAGACCCATGCTGTAATATCTCGCTCCTCAGAGCCTATTGATAAATTACTTGAGTCATAGAGTCATGTTGTGATGCCATGTTGTATTTGCATATATCGAGCATATTGTGTGTATGTTATTGAAATGCTTGGTATCTGTGGGATCTGACTATCTAGTTGTTTATCTTTAGTAGCCTCTCTTACCGGGAAATGTCTCCTAGTGTTTCCACCGAGCCATGGTAGCTTGCTACTGCTCCGGAACACTTAGGCTGGCCGGCATGTGTCCTTCTTCGTTCCTGTGTCTGTCCCTTCGGGGAAATGTCACGCGATGAATACCGGAGTCCTGTTAGCCTGCTACAGCCCGGTTCACCGGAGTCCTGCTAGCCCAGTGCAACAGCCTGGATTCACTCGCTGATGACCGACACGTTCGATGCTGGGTCATGGATGCCTGTCCCTGTAAGTCTGTGCCACTTTGGGTTTACGACTAGCCATGTCAGCCCGGGCTCCTTATCATATGGATGCTAGCGACACTATCATATACGTGTGCCAAAAGGCGCAAACGGTCCCGGGCAAAGATAAGGCGTCATCCGTGGAAATACCGTGCGTGAGGCCGCAAAGTGATATGAGGTGTTACATGTTAGATCGATGTGGCATTGAGTCGGGGTCCTGACAGCGACGTTCTTCTGCTTGTCGTTTCTTCAAAGAAAATTTTGGATCCAGATAAGCAAGGGGGTGAGATTGTTTTACTTTCCGGACTGCACGGCGAACTCTTTGAGCCGGCACAGGCTCTCAGTTGGAAGAAAGAAGAATTACCTCAATATGATCTGCATGGCTGGCCTCAGTTTCATCCCGAAGAGGATCATTGTCAATAAGATGTACGAAAAGGGTGCCAAGTGAATCAAGTTCTACCTCTGCGTCTGATTCTTCCTCCTCCGGCGGATCAGAAGATTCGGTGGCTTTCTTCTTGCCGGCCTTCTTGGTGACCTTGGTTTTTACACGAGGGGCACGGGCCGGTTTGTTACGTTTCCAGAAAGAGCTGTCGGCCTGAGATAAAGGTAAAGATAGGTTAGTAAACAGTCAATACGGAAGCTAGTAAGATATGTACATGAACTTACTGCTGGCGGTTTGTTGGAAACACAAAACGGAGCCAAACCGGTTTGACTGCATGCAGAGACCGGTTCATCAAGCATATTCTTGACACATTCAGTGATGTCAAGTTCGGTCATTATTATTTCATGATGACGTTGAGGATCTTTTGCACTTCCGGTATACTCATGCATCAATCCGGGGCGGCAACTTAAGGGTAGAATGCCCCATGAAACCCAGCAGCGGACAAGATCAATGCCAGTTAAACCATTGGCCATTAGAGCCCGGAGCTTGGCGAGTTGAGGAGAAAAATTCTTCTGTTCTGCGGCAGTTAGACGCGGAGGCATTGAGTGGCCATTGCTAAGCCGGTGAGGGCGGTAGCCCGGCAAGGGATTTTCCCATCAGGGGCATTATTCCGGCAGTAAAACCAGGTCTGGTTCCAATCTTTGGGATGGCTATGGTGTTTGGCATGAGGGAAGTCAACTTCTTTCCTTTTTTGAATTGATACGCCACCAAGCTCTGTGTTGGGGCCGTCTGAAAATTCTGTGCGGCGGTTTAGATGAAAGAAATCCCAGAACAATTCCACGGTTGGCTCTTCTTGAAGATAGACTTCACAGAAAACTTGAAAGTTGCATATATTTGATACAGAATTCGGACCAATATCTTGCGGATGAAGCTGGAAGCTAGCAAGGACATCCCGGAAAATTTTTGATTCGGGCGCACTAAATCCCTGGTCTAGATGTTGCATAAACACAATTACTTCTCCCTCTTGGGGTTCAGGTGGGCATTCCGGTCCCGGAACACTCCAATGGAGAGTATTCTTCGAAGCTAAGGCACCGGTGGTGACGTAACCGTTGATCTGTGTCTCCGTGATCCGGGAGGGAACCCAATTGCAGGCAGAAAATTGCTTCAACATTCCGGAAAGAGGAACTGCAAATGAAAGTTTCCGATTTAAGGCGTCTAAATCAGTGTTAAACCGGAGAAGGATACTGTGCGAATTCAGTTGGCGGTTTAAGAGAGGGCTAATGTTATATGGCGGATTGACTTTTAAGGAGTTAAACTGCCTATAGGCAGGATAGCCAGAATTTGAAATTTCTGCTAAGTGTTACAAAAACAGGTTTCATAATATGGCAGTGTGATTTTGGATCTACCGTGGGTAACTAAAGGAAATGTTTCTGAGCCCTACAATGGCGCTAAATAGGAACAGAGACGAACCAGACGGAGTCTATGCAGAAGCAGTAAGATGTTACGGTGCGGTGAATTAACAACATGGATCTAGCCGCAGTTCAAAGCAGTCAGGCGCACACATATATACTCAATAGGAAGACTAGAAGAAGGAACACAAGAGAACTGATGAACGGCGATGAACATGGATGAACTGGAAACCCTAATGAAGATCTAGGGTTACGCGGAAGAGAGCTCACTAGGGCCACACAACGCTGGAAGAACGCGGCAGGGTCTCTGGAACAAACAGGGTGATGCAGCAGCCTTGGTCGGTGCAGAGTCGAAGATCGACGACGGCGGCGGCGCTGGGGGCTTCTTTCGGCCGCGAGGAAGAAGAAGAGAAGCAAGGGGGAGAATATGAAAGTGCCCGTCGGGCCTATTTATAACAGGGCAAGGGATGAGTGACAGGCGCGAGAATCGAGGAGTCCAATGCGGAAAGTGGCGCAGCTGTCGCCTCGGTTTCCGGATGACATTAAATAAAGGGAATCTTTTTATTCATTTTTTACAAAAATGACATCATGATGATCCGTGGCTATATCCAGAGGATGATGTCACGGCTGTTTAACAAAAGAAGGCATCGTGGCGGTTTATGAGAAATGAAGGAAGGCGTTCACAGGATTATTCTAAGTATTGAAGATTAAGATGAACAGGTTCAAATCAATCTGGGGCCTAATGTTGGGGATATAACTACTGAGTGTAAACCGCCCAGGAGGGGCCGCTTCACGCTCAACCATATTGAAGCCCACGAAGACTCAGATGATGGCGCTTTACTATGGAGCTTAGAGGCCCGGAGCCCAAAGGCGGATTAGGGCCCATAGTGGTAAACCGCCATAGACATATAGCTTGTATTGTAAGATAAGAAAAGGAGAGACCGAGCTGAACACTTGTATGAGTCGGCCTCGGGACTCTGTAAACCGGCTGGGCGTCAACCCGTGTATATAAGGGGACGACCCGGTGGCGGTTCAGGGACAGAAAAGACAACAACTCGAGACTCAGGCAAGCGTATTCCGCTCCCTGATCATCGAAACCCAATCAATCCCACCACAACTAGACGTAGGCTTTTACCTTCATCGAAGGGGCCGAACTAGTATAACTCTCGTGTCCCTTGTCCGGTTTAACCCCTTGAAGCTAACCTGTAGCGGTGGCTCTCCGACTAAGTCCTTTCACAAGGACATCTGACGTGATAATTCCACGAAAGTGTGTCCGAACATCATAGTTGCACCCTATTGGATATGGTGCGTACCATGATGTCTCTTATCGAATTACCACTATCGTTCATGGGTTAGGCATTAGAGACAACCGCACTCATTTTAAATAGGGCACCACGTAATTCCGTTGAGACGATACCGTTTGAGCTGTGGTTTGGAGAAACCTAAGTTGTCATTTCTTAAAGGTTTGGGGCTGCGACGCTTATGTGAAAAAGTTTCAGGTTGATAAGCTCGAACCCAAAGCGGATAAAATGCATCTTCATAGGACACCCAAAACAGTTGGGTATACCTCCTAATTCAGATCCGAAAGCAATATGGATTGTTTCTTGAATCGGGTCCTTTCTCGAGGAAAGGTTTGTCTCGAGAATTGAGTGGGAGGATAGTGGAGACTTGATGAGGTTATTGAACCATCACTTCAACCAGTGTGTAGCAGGGCACAGGAAGTTGTTCCCGTGGCACCTACACCAATTGAAGTGGAAGCTTATGATATTGATCATGAAGCTTCGGATCAAGTCGCTACCGAACCTCGTAGGACGACAAGGACGCGTACTACTTCGGAGTGGTACGGTGATCCTGTCTTGAAGGTCATGTTGCTAGACAACAATGAACCTAGAAGCTATGGAGAAGCGATGGTGGGCCCAAATTCCAACAAATGGTTAGGAGCCATGAAATCCGAGATAGGATCCATGTATCAGAACAAAGCATGGACTTTGGTGGACTTGCCCATTGATCGGCAAACCATTGAGACAAATGGATCTTTAAGAAAAAGACGGCCGTGGACGGTAATGTCACCGTCTATGAAGCTCGACTTGTGGCGAAGAGTTTTTCACAAGTTCAAGGAGTTGACTACGATGAGATTTTCTCATCCGTAGCGATGCTTAAGTCCGTCGGAATCATGTTAGCATAAGCTGCATTTATGAAATCTGGCAGATGGATGTCAAGACGAGTTTCCTTACCAGTTTTCATAAGGAAAGGTTGTATGTGATACAATCAGAAAGGTTTTGTCGATCCTAAGGATGCTAAAAGGTATGCTAGCTCCAGTGATCCTTCCATGAACTGGAGTAAGCATCTCGGAGTTGGAATATGCACTTTGAGAAGATGATCAAAGATTTTGGGTTTATACAAAGTTTGTGAGAAACTTGTGTTTCCAAAGAAGTGAGTGGGAGCACTATAGAATTTCTGATGAGTATATGTTGTTGACATATTGTTGATCAGAAATGATGTAGATTTTCTAGAAAGCATATAGGGTTATTTGAAAAGTGTTTTTCAATGGAAAAACTGGATTAGGCTACTTGAACAATAAGCATCAAGATCTATAAGATAGATCAAAATGCTTAATAATACTTTCAAATGAGCACATACCTTGACATGATCTTGAAGGTGTTCAAGATGGATCAGTCAAAGAAGGAGTTCTTACCTGAGTTGTAAGGTATGAAGTTAAGAGTTAAAGCTCGACCACGGCAGAAGAGAGACAAAGGACGAAGGCCGTCCCTAACACTTCAGAAGTAGGCTCTATAGTATGCTATGCTGTGTACCGCACCGGAAGTGTGCCTTGCCATGAGTCAGTCAAGGGGTACAAGAATGATCCAGGAATGGATCATTGGACAGCGGTCAAAATTGTCCTTGGAGTAAATAAGGACATGTTTCTCGATTATGGAGGTGATAAAGAGTTCGGCGTAAAGGGTTACGTCGATGCAAGCTTTAACACCTATCCGAATGACTCTGAGTAGCAAACCAGATACGTATAGTGGAGAAACCATTTGGAATAGCTCCAAGTGGAGCGTGGAAGCATCATTTACAATATGACCTAGAGATTTGCGAAGTACATACGGATCTGAATGTTGCAGACCCATTGACTAAAACCTCTCTCACAAGCAAAACATGATCAAACCCCGGAACTCATTGAGTCTTAATCACATGATGATGTGAAATAGTTTAGTGCCACTAGTAAACTCTTTGGATGTTAGTCACATGGCGATGTGACCTGTGAGTGTTAATCACGTGGCGATGTGAACTAGATTATTGACTCTAGTGCAAGTGGGAGACTGTTGGAAATATGCCCTAGAGGCAATAATAATATAGTTATTATTATATTTCCTTGTTCATGATAATCGTTTATTACCCATGCTATAATTGTATTGATAGGAAACTCAGATACATGTGTGGGTACATAAACAACACCATGTCCCTAGTAAGCCTCTAGTTGACTAGCTCGTTGATCAACAGATGGTTACGGTTTCCTGACCATGGACATTGGATGTCGTTCATAACGGGATCACATCATTTGGAGAATGATGTGATGGACAAGACCCAATCCTAAGCCTAGCACAAAGATCGTAGTTCGTATGCTGAAGCTTTTCTAATGTCAAGTATCATTTCCTTAGACCATGAGATTGTGCAACTCCCGGATACCGTAGGAATGCTTTGGGTGTACCAAACGTCACAATGTAACTGGGTGGCTATAAAGGTGCACTACAGGTATCTCTGAAAGTGTCTGTTGCGTTGGCACGAATCGAGACTGGGATTTGTCACTCCGGTAACGGAGAGGTATCTCTGGGCCCACTCGGTAGGACATCATCATAATGTGCACAATGTGACCAAGGGGTTGATCACGGGATAATGTGTTACAGAACGAGTAAAGAGACTTGCCGGTAACGAGATTGAACAAGGTATCGGGATACCGATGATCGAATCTCGGGCAAGTAAAATACCGCTAGACAAAGGGAATTGTATACGGGATTGATTGAATCCTTGACATCATGGTTCATCCGATGAGATCATCATGGAACATGTGGGAGCCAACATGGGTATCCAGATCCCGCTGTTGGTTATTGACCGGAGAACGTCTCGGTCATGTCTACATGTCTCTCGAACCCGTAGGGTCTACACACTTAAGGTTCGATGTCGCTAAGGTTATAAAGGAAGTTTGTATGTGGTTACCGAATGTTGTTCGGAGTCCCGGATTAGATCCCGGACGTCACGAGGAGTTCCGGAATGGTCCGGAGGTAAAGATTTATATATGGGAAGTTCTGTTTTGGTCACCGGAAAAGTTTCGGGTTTTTTCGGTAACGTACCGGGACCACCTGGAGGGTCCCGGGGGTCCACCAAGTGGGGCCACCAACCCCGGAGGGCTGCATGGGCCAAGTGTGGGAGGGGACCAGCCCCAGGTGGGCTGGTGCACCCCCCACAGGGCCCAAGGCGCAGGGAAGTGGGGAAAGTGGGCAAACCCTAGGGCAAATGGGCCCTAAGGCCCACCCTAGGTGCGCCTCCCCCCTCTCCCCTTCTGGCCGCCACCCAGATGGGATCTGGGGGCTGCCGCCACCCCTGGGGAGGGAACCCTAGAGGGGGCGCATCCCCCTCCCCTCCCCCTATAAATACTTGAGGTCTGGGGGCTGCCCAACACACGAGAACCTCTCCCTATTGGCGCAGCCCTACCTCTCTTACTCCTCCTCTCCCGCGGTGCTTGGCGAAGCCCCGCAGGATTGCCACGCTCCTCCACCACCACCACGCCGTTGTGTTGCTGCTGGACAGAGTCTTCCTCAACCTCTCCCTCTCTCCTTGCTGGATCAAGGCGTGGGAGACATCACCGGGCTGTACGTGTGTTGAACGCAGAGGTGCCGTCCGTTCGGCACTAGGATCTCCGGTGATTTGGATCACGACGAGTACTACTCCTTCAACCCCGTTCTCTTGAACGCTTCCGCTTAGCGATCTACAAGGGTATGTGGATGCACTCTCCTTCCCCCTCGTTGCTAGTTTCTCCATAGATAGATCTTGGTGACACGTAGGAAAATTTTGAATTTCTGCTACATTCCCCAACACCAAGCCCATCTGCTGATCCACCAAGCCCAGCAAGAACAACTGGTAAACTGCCAAGCCCAGCTAAAACTATTGATGGCACCACAGATGATGTTGTGATTACTAGTTTTGGTCATACTGCTCCTGGCAACCCTGTCGCTTTATCAAAGCATAGTGCCAAGGAAATGTTTTCTGCTATGGACAAGGGCAAATGGAAAACAGACTTATCAAGCTATGTCCACCTCAATGCCCAGGATATTCATTCTGGATATTTAAACCGCCTGTACAAAAGCCGCGACTATGAAGCCGGTTTAGTAGGTCTGATGAAGGAGCGATATGAGGTAATTACTTTGCACAAGTTATTTTCCTTAGAACCGGCTTAAATTATCACCTCCAATAGCCCCCAAGTTTCGGGTCATAATATTAATGTGAACCGGGACTTGTAGTAGAATAATATTGATTTTTTTCTTGCATAGCCCCAAGGGCCTGTTTATACCTTTAGGATGAACTGGTACTTTTCCTGTCATGAAGATTCCAAAATTTCTGATAACCATCTTTCCTGTAATCCGATTTATTGGGAAAAACTCCATCACTTTGAATCGATTCGATATGCATTAGCCCCCAAGTGCCAAGTATATAACTTGTTGTATGCTTGGGACTTAAAATGTTAGTTGATAAAAAGCAATCCGCATTAGCCCCCAAGTGCCATGTTTATAACTTGTTATGTTCTTGGGACTTCACAGAGGTACTACCAACGCATTAACTGTCTCTTGCAGGCTGATCTGACCAAAAAGGAATCTCAAATCACCGACCTGCAAGAAAATATTAAGTACCAGCAAGCAGAAACCTCCAAGGAGCCGACCGCCGCTTTAACATCCATGGAACAACTAAAGGATGGCTTTAAAGGTGAACGGGCAGCCTAGGAAGCTGAAAGAGCAACTTTGCTAAAGCGGGCAGAAGATGCTGAAGCAACCCTTAATCCGGTGAAAGAGGAATTGACTGGGTTGAAGCGGCAAATCAATGCTATGACCTCTGCTGTCTTCGGTAAATAACCTCTTCATAAGCTTTAAACAAATAACAGCCATGAAAACTGCCGGTTTAATAATACTTTGACCATTGCAGGTAGCCGTGTTACTCATCTTGGCTCGGACATGCGCAAAAAACAGAAGGCTGCCTTGCTACGTCTTGAGCTAGCCTTGGTTTTCCCTGAAGAGGAGAGGGTGATGGAGCAAGTGTAGCATAAGTATTTCCCTCAGTTTTGAGAACCAAGGTATCAATCCAGTAGGAGGCTCCTCAAAAGTTCCACGCACCTACACAAACAAACTGAGAACTCACTACCAATGCAATAAAGGGGTTTTCAATCCCTTGACAGCCACTCGCGAAAGTGAGATCTGATAGAGATAGTATGATAAAATAAATAAATTTTTGGTATTCTCAAATATAGATGCAAAAAGTAAAGATGCAAATAAAAGTAGATTGAAAGCAAATATGATAAGAGGGGCATAGGTTTCACTAGAGGCTTCTCTCAAGATAGCATAAGTATTACGGTGGGTGAACAAATTACTGTCGACCAATTGATAGAAAAGTGCATAGTTATGAGATTATCTAGGCATGATCATGTATATAGGCATCACGTCCATAACAAGTAGACCGACTCCTGCCTGCATCTACTACTATTACTCCACACATCGACCGACTCCTGCCTGCATCTAGAGTATTAAGTTCACAAGAACAGAGTAACGCATTAAGCAAGATGACATGATGTAGAGGCATAAACTCATGCAATATGATATAAACCCCAACTTTTTATCCTTGATGGGAACAATACAATACGTGTCTTGCAACCCTTTCTGTCACTGGGTAAGAACACCGCAAGATTGAACCCAAAGCTAAGCACTTCTCCCATGGAAAGTAAGACCAATCTAGTAGGCCAAACCAAAATGATAATTCGAAGAGACTTGCAAAGATAACTCAATCATACATAAAAGAATTCAGAGAAGATTCAATTATTATCCATAGATAAATCTGATCATAAACCCACAACTCATCGGATCTCGACAAACACACCGCAAAAAGAGATTACATCGAATAGATCTCCACAAGAGAGGGGGAGAACATTGTATTGAGATCCAAAAAGAGAGAATAAGCCATCTAGCTAATAACTATGGACCCGTAGGTCTGTGGTAAACTACTCACAACTCATCGGAGGGGCAAGGGTGTTGATGTAGAAGCCCTCCATGGTCGATTCCCCCTCTGGCAGAGTGCCGGCGAAGGCTCCAAGATGGGATCTTGCGGATACAGAAGGTTACGGCAGTGGAAATTGTGCTTCGTGGTGCTCCTGGATGTTTTCGGGGTCCGTAGGTATATATAGGAGGAAGAAGTACGTCGGTGGTCGCCTGAGGGACCCACGAGACAGGGGGGCGCCCTATAGGGGGGCACGCCCCCCTATTTCGTGGGGCCCTCAGAAGCTTCTTGACTTGCACTCCAAGCTCTCCGGATCATGTTCATTCCAAAAATCACGCTCCCGAAGGTTTCATTCCATTTGGACTCCGTTTGATATTCCTTTTCTTTAAAATATTGAAATAGGCAAAAAAACAGCAATACGGGCTGGGCCTCCGGTTAGTAGGTTAGTCCCAAAAATGATATAAATGTGTAAAATAAAGCCCATAAACATCCAAAAGGGGTAATGTAATAGCATGGAACAATCAAAAATTATAGATACGTTGGAGACGTATCAAGCATCCCCAAGCTTAATTCCTTCTCGTCCTCGAGTAGGTAAATGATAAAAAGAGAATTTTTGATGTGGAATGCTTCCTAGCATAATTTATAATGTAATTTTCTTTATTATGGCATGAATGTTCAGATCCAAAAGAATACAAAATAAAAGTTCATATTGATGAAAGAAATAGTAATACTTCAAGCATACTAATCAAAGTAATCATGTCTTCTCAAAATAACATGGCTAAAGAAAGTTATCCCTACAAAATCATATAGTCTGGATGTTGCTCTATCTTCATCACACAAAGTTTTTAATCATGCACAACCCCGATGACAAGCCAAGCAATTGTTTCATACTTTAATAATCTCAAACTCTTTCAACTTTCACGCAATACATGAGCGTGAGCCATGGACATAGCACTATATGTGGAATAGAATGGTGGTTGTGGAGAAGACAAAAAGGAGAAGATAGTCTCACATCAACTAGGCGTATCAACGGGCTATGGAGATGCCCATTAATAGATATCAATGTGAGTGAGTAGGGATTGCCATGCAACGAATGCACTAGAGCTATAAATACACTACTAGAAAAAGGGCTATACATGGGATTGACACTAATGGCGCACCAGACAAGTGGTGCGCCATTAGTATATACTAATGGCGCACCACCTTCTGATGCGCCATTAGAGTTGAAACTACTAATGGCGCACCATGTCCACGGTGCGCCATTAGTATTAAAAAAAAATTTTGAACTAGTGCGCCTGTCCAAACATACTAATGGCGCATCCTTAGTAAGTGCGCCATTACTAGTTGTAACTAGTAATGGCGCACCAGCCAGAAAGTGCGCCACTAATGTTATTTTTTTATTATTTTTTTTATTCGTTTTTTTGCAAAAGTACTAATGGCGCACTCACGCGCGGTGCGCCATTACTAGTTTAAACTAGTAATGGCGAACCGTTGCAGAGTGCGCCGTTAGTATGTTTTTTTTTGCAAAACTACTAATGGCGCACCACCAGGGGGTGCGCCATTAGTAACCTGGATCCATCCCCTACCCCGACCCACTCCTCGTCCCACCCACCCCGATCCATCCCCTCCCTCCCACATCGCCGCTGCCGCGACCCACACACCGCCTCGTCCCTCCCACAGCTCACGCC
>NC_041391.1:679792481-679829789 GCF_002162155.2 Triticum dicoccoides
CACGCCGGCGGCCTCCTCCCTCCCATCTGCTTCACTCCCACCTCAGGCGCCTCCCCACCCTTCCACCTCTCTCTCCCACAACCCTCTCTCTCTCCCGGGACACATCTCCGCCGCCACAGGTGCCGGCCGATTCCGGCGTTCTCCAGCGACTCCCGCCACTCCGCAGCACCGTCCCGAGCTCGCCTCGCTCTGTTGGATCTTCCCCCTTGCGGGATTCGCTGCTCCCGGCCTCCAACGCTCAGCCGCCACCCTCCCACTAGGGTTTCGGGGGCGATGACGCCTCCATCGCCGGCACGGCTCCGGTGACCACTCTCCGACATCTACTGCGCCGCCACACGGGGCTCAACCTCCTAGTTCTTCTCCGCCCTCCCTCGCCCCCACCCCACCCACACCCTCACTCACAACACACCTACCACACGTGCAGAGTGAGATCCAGATGGCGACGGAGCTGACGGCGGACCTCCCCAGCGGCTCCTTCTCCCCCTCCCCTCAGTCAGGTGTGAATCCTCTCCTCTCCTCTCTCCCCTGCAAATTTCCGCAGCAACCAGGCAAATAACTTCAGCTGCCTTCTGTTTTCCTCCATACCTCGGCGCAGGTTTCTCGGCGGTCGACGGGCAGACATGGGCGACGAGGAAGGGGAAGAGAAGCCCTTCAATTTCCTCCAGATCCTCTGTTGTGCGTCCTCTCCTCCTTCCCCATCTCTCTCATTCTTTGGTTCCCATCTCCATCCGTGGATTATTAGTGGCTCAGTACAAGCTCGCTCCGCCTTCTGCAACCTTACAGTCAGTCACGGGTGAAGGGGGCTGATTACGTGTGCTGTTTTTTTTGCCCGCTCGCTTGCAGAGGGAGTCATAGCCGAGAGGAGCCGCCGGAGTCGTGGTGGAGACGACGCTCTACCCCATCGATGCCATCAAGACCAGGCTTCAGGTGAAGATGTGTAGTTCAGTCTCTGATTTTGCTTGTTTGCAATGCAATGGCCGGTTAATTAGACCCCATAACCTGCTCCAAGCAACATGCTATTTTAAACTGAATGCACAACACTCAAGGATGCCATTATCTGACGGCCCGCTGTATATTGTACTGCCTGCACTGGATGCCATGTCGGAAGCTGGTACAAATACCTGTTTCCAATATGGGGAAACCACAAAAAAGTGCATACCTATTTCCAACTTTGAATGACATTCTGTAA
Source organism: Triticum dicoccoides (assembly GCF_002162155.2). Lineage (NCBI taxonomy): Eukaryota > Viridiplantae > Streptophyta > Magnoliopsida > Poales > Poaceae > Triticum > Triticum dicoccoides. The sequence continues at coordinate 679,793,671 of NC_041391.1, forward strand.
ATCTTTGTTCCCAATATGGCACAAATCGTTGCATATAATACCTATTTTTCCTGTAAATCTTATGAATACTCCATGCTATGTGCGACTGCCAATTTGAGCTTTCTATAATCAGTGAATATAGCAGTTCTCCTGTTGTTATTCAAATAAATAAATCATGCAAGTGGTAGTATAAAAAGACCTGCTTGCATAAACCTCTCGGGGACTATTGACATCTCATTATATTCTCTGCTTCCACTTATATCTTGAGCATGTACTCTAATAGTTAGTTCCTAGAACATGATAATGGATTGCTTTTCTTTATATACCCCACTATCCATACCCCCAGGTATTAGTAAAACTATGAGGACACCTTATGTATATTGTGTTAGATTAGTGCGCAATCTTATTAGAAACATCTGAATGCTGGGGCTATTTCCTTTATACTAAATCTTGCAATTCTTGGTTGCAGCTTCTGTTTTTTCCCTTGGTACCCACTCACGGCCGCCTTCTGCTTGTGCTTCTTTTCTCAGGATAATGGTCTAGCAGCACATGGCGCCAGAGTTGAGCCTGGGCATGAGGAGCTCGCCGCCGTTCCCCACGCCTTCCTCCTCTCGCCCCTCCCCTTCCAAACTCCCCACAGCGACGTCTAGCGACGATTATACTACTATTGTGTTTGGGTGCCTAATTGACTGATTGCCCGCCGTTGAAAATTTTGTTTATATATATAAAAATCTTGAAGGTGCCACAAACTGCCAATAATGATGTTGATTATTCTCCAGTGAATGTGAATGAGAATGTATCATTTGTCTAGAGATGGAGTCTGTGGAGATAGAGTTCATTAGTTTTTGGTGTATTCGTCTAGAGTTCATTTAGCAAAGTTCAGAAACGCAAACAACATCAGTTCATTAGTTACACTAAGCATTTGCCTGCCTAAGTTGTATTTAGACCAAAATTTGCTAATAGACACCCCCCTTCATAGATCTGCTGTTTTTTGGCGTGCACATAATATGTATGTCTTAACAGTTTCCAGCAGTTGTGTTCTATTGTTTGATTAAATGAATCAAAACCTGAAGGAGATCTAGATTAACAGTAGAATCACATAGTTGTAATTACCCGAGAAATTTTAACAGAAGCTCACTGTTATGTCCTCCATCGGGCGATCTTGTTTGTTATCGCAGTAGAATTTGGTGTGCTTGAATAAAATGGCGCTCATTTGCATCATTGTATTTCTGCAGAGTTTTAAGAAGAATTCTGGTACGAACGCACTGACCGTATACTTGTACATGTGCAGCTGAGGAACATCATGTGGGCTACTTCCAAGCATGATGTGTACGTGATGTAGAACTATTCTGTGATGCATTGGTCGTCCTTACTCCGCAAAGGAAAAGAAGTGCTCAACGTGGCAGGCCCAAATCAGGTGATCTACCACAGAGCGATGTGATAGTCCTCTATCGTCAGAATTTCGGTCAATCTCTGATCCACTGTGCGACCACACTGTGCAGGATATGCAGGGAGGTCGGCCCTTGTCCAGGGGAAGATCAGCACCATGACGGTGAAAGACAACCTCGGCAGTGCCTTCTAGCAAGATTTCAATCATAATCTGTGCATACTTGTTTATGATATGTGTGTGCCTCCATCAATCCTCTATGGCATCATAGGATACAAGATACCAAGACTAGCAGTTCTTGTCTTGCTTATGTTTTGTGATCTCAGCTTATCTAATAAAACTGGCAATTATAGGATACAAGATACCATAACTACATAACCGGGGTCATTTGCGTTACTGTAGTTGTGCCGTCTAGCTAGTGGGCTAATATGGGAGCCACAGCATGGCATCCTTCTCCATTGTAGATCCATTATATTTGCATGCTGCTATATTATGTCAAGTTGAGTGAAGCAAACATATCCTGGTGTGTGTGTGTGTGTGTGTGTGTGTTAACATCTCCTAATGCTCCTACCAGCTTTCTGACTTTTGCAAATGTGTAACCTGTGCAAAAAACAGAAAATAAAAAATAAAAAAAACCTAATATTCATACTAATGGCGCATCACATGACAGTGCGCCATTAGTATGACAAAGCATACTAATGGCGCATCACTGGACAGTGCGCCATTAGTATGCCGCGGTCACTAATGGCGCATCCCATTGTAGTGCGTCATTAGTATGCCAAAGCACCTGGGTATACATGGCCCCTGGGAGGCATACTAATGGCGCACCCTGGCCTATACTAATGGCGCACCAGTGGTGCGCCATTAGTATACCAGATACTAATGGCGCACCAGTGGTGCGCCATTAGTAAAAATTACTAATGGCATGCTAGTAATGGCGCACCACTGATGCGCCATTAATGGCCAAATTAGGTGCGCCATTAGTAGGGGGTTTTCTAGTAGTGATATATGAAAGCTCAACAAAAGAAACTAAGTGGGTGTGCATCCAACTCGCTTGCTCACGAAGACCTAGCGCACTTTTGAGGAAGCCCATCATTGGAATATACAAGCCAAGTTCTATAATGAAAAATTCCCACTAGTATATGAAAGTGACAACATATGAGACTCTCTATCATGAAGATCATGGTGCTATTTTGAAGCACAAGTGTGGAAAAAGAGATAGTAGCATTGTCCCTTCTCTCTTTTTCTCTCATTATATTTTTTTCTTTTTCTTTTTCTCTTCTTTTTTTCTTTGGCCTTCTTCCTTTTTTTTTCTTTTTGGCCTTTCTCTTTTTTTTTCTCTTTCTTTTTTTCCCTTTTTTTCTTTTGTAAAGTCCGAAGTCTCATCCCGACTTGTGGGGGAATCATAGCCTTCAACATCCTTTCCTCACGAGGACAATGCTCTAATAATGAAGATCATCACACTTTTATGGATTTACAACTCAAAGCGAGAACGAGATATGACTCTATATGAATGCCTCCGGCGGTGTACCGGGATATGCAATAAATCAAGAGCGACATGTATGAAAATTATGAAGGTGGCCTTGCCACAAATACGTTGTCAACTACATGATCATGCAAAGAGCAATATGACAAAAGTAATGTGTGTCATATGAACGGAACGGTGAAAAGTTGCATGGCAATATATCTCGGAATGGCTATGGAAATGCCATAATAGGTAGGTATGGTGGCTGTTTTGAGGAAGGAGTATGGTGGGTGTATGGTACCGGCGAAAGTTGTGCGGCACAAGAGAGGCTAGCAATGGTGGAAGGGTGAAAGGTTGCCTATAATCCATGGACTCAACACTAATCAAGAGAACTCATGTACATATTGCAAAAATTTAGAAGTCACCAAAAACCAAAGCACTACGCGCATGCTCCTAGGGGGATAGATTGGTAGGAAAACACCATCGCTCGTCCCCGACCGCCACTCATAAGGAAGACAATCAATAAATAAAATTGTGCTCCAACTTCATCACAAAGCGGTTCACCATACGTGCATGCTACGGGAATCACAAACTTCACCACAAGCATTCTTTAAAATCATAATCACCCAACTAGCATAACTTTAATATTACTACCTCCATATCTCAAAACAATTATCAAGCATCAAATTGATCATAGCATCCAATTCACTTTCTATGATAGTTTTTATTTTACCCAACTTGGATGCTCATCATTCTAGGACCAACTTTATGATCATAGAAAAAACCATGCTGTTCTAAAAGACCCTCAAAATAATATAAGTGAAGCATGAGAGACTAGCAATTTCTTCAAAATTATTCCACCGTCGTGCTCTAAAAGATATAAGTGAAGTACTAGAGCAAAAATTATCAAGCTCAAAAGATATAAGTGAAGCACATAGAGTATTCTATCAAATTCTAATCAAATAGGCTTCTCCCAAAAGGTGTGTTCAGCAAGGATGATTGTGGTAAACTAAAAAGCAAAGACTAATATAATACACGACGCTCCAAGCAAAACACATATCATGTAGTGAATAAAAATATAGCTCCAAGTAAAGTTACCAATGAACGAAGACGAAAGAGGGGATACCTTCCCGGATCATCCGCAAGCTTAGGCTTTTGGCTATCCTTGAATATCTTGGGGTGCCATGGGCATCCCCAATCTTAGGCTCTTGCCACTATTTATTCCATAGTCCATAAAAGCTTTACACAAAACTTGAAAACTTCACAACACAAAACTCAACAGGAAATCTTATAAGCTCCGTTAGTGAAAGAAAACAAAACCACCATATAAGGTACTGCAATGAACTCATTCTTTATTTATTTTGGTGTTAAACCTACTGTATTCCAACTTCCTTATGGTTTATAAACTAATTTACTAGCCTTAGGTGCATTGAAATAAGCAGACAACACAAGAAAAACAGAATCTGTCAAAAACAGAACAGTCTGTAGCAATCTGTAACTAACGCAAACTTCTGGAACTCTAAAAATCCTAAAAAAATAGGACGTACTGGAGAATTTGTCTATTGATCATCAGAAAAAAGAATCAATGCAAAAGCACGTTTCTGTGATTTAACAAAATTATATTCGTGCGTGCAAAGTTTATGTTTTTCAGCAGAATCAAATCAACTATCATCATAGTTTATCCTGTAGGTTCTACTTGGCACAAACACTAATTAAAAGATAAAAACACATCTAAACAGAGAGTAGATGCAAGATTTATTCCTAAACAGGAGCAAAAACAAAAAACATAAAGAAAAATTGGGTTGCCTCCCAACTAGCACTATCGTTTAACGCCCCTAGCTAGGCATAAAATAGATCTAACGAGGCCATAATAATAAGATAGATCTTGAAGGCTCATCTCATATTCTCTATGTTCGGCGGCAAGGTTTCTTTGAGGCAAGAAAAAGTAATCAAAAGGGCTAAATTTAGTGGGACGAATGTCCCCAAGATCAATCATAGGAGGAACGGGTTCCTCCTTTGGCCCTTCATAGTGCACAACTATTTCATCACTAAAAGCATTCTTTTGGCAAAATCTTGTGAGTCTATACTCAAGAGAGTATCCTAGCTCATTGTTTCGAAGAGCAAAATCATTATTAAGTTCATTAATGCAATCAACCAAGACATTGGTAGGAACCTTTTTTCTAAGGTTTGCATTAAAAGCGACATAGTCAGAAGATTGAAAACGTCTAAATTCCTCTTGATCATAGAGGATCGCCTCTATGGGAGGACGACCAGCATCCACCCTATAGTGCGAAAAGCTTTCTTTGGCCTCTCTTATGATAAATCTAAACTCATGAGCCAAAAAGATAGTAACAGCGCGCTTAACAGAAGAATGCTCAATATTAGAGAATTCTAGGAAAAATCTTTGTATGCAAGGATGCATATGCATAAATTGTCTTTCAAGTTCAACTACAAGCATAGCGATAGCATCCGCAAGACTACTAGTTCTATGAAGAATAGAGCATCCCATGGAAGGTAAAGCACCGTCACAAGTAAAGAAATCTTGAATAACACCTTTGCCAATGATATTACCACTACCGATTCGAAACTTTTTAGTATGCAAAATAGGGGGTTCATCGGCCGGAGCCTCGGGATTTTCCGTGTTATCATTATGGTCCATATCGATGATAATTTCCCCAATTTCAGACATAGCGGCAAACAAAAGCAAGGTGCAAGAAAGCGAGCAAAAAGGAGAGGAGGATATTGGGAAAGAGAGGGCGAATAAAACAGCAAGGGTGAAGTGGGGGAGAGGAAAACGAGAGGCAAATAATGTAAATGCGAGGGAGATGTGTTTGTGATGGGTACTTGGTATGTCTTGACTTGAGCGAAGACCTCCCCGGCAACAGCGCCAGAAATCCCTCTTGCTACGTCTTGAGCTAGAGTTGGTTTTCCCCGAAGAGGAGAGGGTGATGCAGCAAGTGTAGCGTAAGTATTTCCCTCAGTTTTGAGAACCAAGGTATCAATCCAGTAGGAGGCTCCTCAAAAGTCCCACGCACCTACACAAACAAACTGAGAACTCGCAACCAACGCAATAAAGGGGTTGTCAATCCCTTCACGGCCACTCGCAAAAGTGCGATCTGATAGAGATAGTATGATAAGATAAATATATATTGGTATTTTGCAATATAGATGCAAAAAGTAAAGATGCAAATAAAAGTAGATTGAAAGCAAATATGATAAGAGATAGACCCGGGGGCCATAGGTTTCACTAGAGGCTTCTCTCAAGATAGCATACGTATTACGGTGGGTGAACAAATTATTGTCAAGCAATTGATAGAAAAGCGCATAGTTATGAGATTATCTAGGCATGATCATGTATATAGGCATCACGTCCATAACAAGTAGACCGACTCCTGCCTGCATCTACTACTATTACTCCACACATCGACCGACTCATGCCTGCATCTAGAGTATTAAGTTCACAAGAATATAGTAACACATTAAACAAGATGACATGATGTAGAGGGATAAACTCATGCAATATGATATAAACCCCATCTTGTTATCCTCGATGGCAACAATACAATACGTGTCTTGCAACCCTTTCTGTCACTAGGTAAGAACACCGCAAGATTGAACCCAAAGCTAAGCACTTCTCCCATGGCAAGTAAGACCAATCTAGTAGGCCAAACCAAACTGATAATTCGAAGAGACTTGCAAAGATAACTCAATCATACATAAAAGAATTCAGAGAAGATTCAATTATTATCCATAGATAAATCTGATCATAAACCCACAATTCATCGGATCTCAACAAACACACCGCAAAAAGAGATTACATCGAATAGATATCCACAAGAGAGGGGGAGAACATTGTATTGAGATCCAAAAAGAGAGAAGAAGCCATCTAGCTAATAACTATGGACCCGTAGGTCTGTGGTAAACTACTCACAACTCATCGGAGGGGCAAGGGTGTTGATGTAGAAGCCCTCCATGGTCGATTCCCCCTCCGACAGAGTGCCAGCAAAGGCTCCAAGATGGGATCTCGCGGATACAGAAGGTTACGGTAGTGGAAATTGTGTTTCGTGGTGCTCCTGGATGTTTTCCGGGTCCGTAGGTAATATATAGGACGAAGAAGTACGTCGGTGGTCGCCCGAGGGGCCCACGAGACAGGGGCGCGGCCCCTATCTCGTGGGGCCCTCGGAAGCTTCTTGACTTGCACTCCAAGCTCTCCGGATCATTCTCGTTCCAAAAATCACGCTCCAGAAGGTTTCATTCCGTTTGGACTCCGTTTGATATTCCTTTTCTTCGAAATACTGAAATAGGCAAAAAACAACAATACGGGCTGGGCCTCCGGTTAGTAGGTTAGTCCCAAAAATGATATAAATGTGTAAAATAAAGCCCATAAATATCCAAAAGGGGTAATATAATAGCATGGAACAATCAAAAATTATAGATACATTGGAGACGTATCATGCCTATACATTGATAGAGCACTTATATACAGGCGTTCAACGGGTTATTTGCATAGCTTCATACAACAAACCGCCCTCAACTTTAATCAAGGAAACATTGGCAAAATTATCCATGATGCCTGCCTAGCTTTAGGAATTGAAGAAATCTGCTGCAAGGGTCAGTGCTCTGTCTATACTAACTTGGGCCATGGCCTGGATATCTGATCTTGATCCGGAAAACATTGGAAACGGCTAAGCCAGCCAAAAAGAAGATGGGTCGGTTTTTGACAATGACGACCTCAAGGCTTTGACGAAGGAAATGTGCCCACTTGCAAGTAAACTGGCTGAAGAGCCTGATTTGTCTTTCCACCGGTCGATTTATGATACAGACAACAAACGGGTTAATGCATCTGTATATGATGTGCAAAATCTTATCCCGCCAATCTGTAAGCATACCTACGCCCCTGATGTTGAACCGTCTGATCTTATAAGCGATGAAGCTGTCTTCCGAGCTTTAACTGGGATTGACTGGGCAACCATTGACTTCCAGCCACTAGAATGAGAGGCGGAGGTTGAACCGGCGCAGGATGATCCACAACCTTCAAGTCAGCCTGAGGAAGAATCATGATCCGGAGGCCGGTTTATCTTCTGCACACTGTCATCCGTGTGATAAACAATTATTCTTTTGGGCCGTTGAAGCGCCTTGTAATAGGCTAGTTTAAACACTTGGTCTGCTATGACGTCGTGTATATTTACTTTCCACAATACTGTTAATCCATCATGATTATGCTATGTCTGCTTATGATCCTTAGCAGCTTTATGCAATCATGTTTCTGCATATAATAAACTTAAAATTTTCCTGACGGTTTACCATCGGACGGGTCATAACACCCATATAAAGCCAGGGTTTATAACCAAGGCTATATTTTCAATAATAATTAAATATGAAATACATCATACCTGTGACATTGAATCACATTGTTGATTTATCAACTTTGTAGTAAGGGTGATAACCCAAATCTCGAGTGCTGATAACTCCCACCATGCTTTGCTGGTTTATAATGAAGCCATACCGGGTTATAATAAACACCGGATGATCATACTAGCGACTTATAGTCAAAGCCAGACTGGGTTAACAAACGTCGGTTTAGAATTGATTGTGTACTAACAACTTGTAGTTGAAAGCCAAGCCGGGTCAATTGACACCGGTCATCTTTGTAAATTTGTACCTGGTAACTCAAAAGCCAGACCAGTTTAGCAAGCTCCGGTTTTAATATAAATCTCATCGAAGTAAACATCAAAAAGAAAAAATTTGCAAAGAAAATATGCAAAAAGGCGAGGCTTTTCATGGGCTGGCAGGCCACTGAGTTAAACCATTTTACAAAGCCTTTTAAGATGGACCTCACATTAACCAATCATCGTTTTAACTTTGACAAGTTCAGGGTCTGTATAAGATTGACTTGCCAAACCTTCGGCGGGTCATACCAGGATCACCTGGGTGGAGTGACTTACTTGATGAAGGCAGGTTAACCCGGGGTCTCAGGTGAATACACCTGGCTTCCAAGCCTGGCTTTTATAGCCTATTGCAAGGTGTAGATTCTTTGTTCTTGTAGAAGCAAAGGTCCCCCAAGCAATATTTTGAGTTGTGCTCAATGGGCGCCTATGTTTGAGTTGTGCTTTGCAATGAACTCTCTTTGGCTCCTTATGATGTTGGGTATTAAGCCCCCAAGCTTATGATTGAGTTGTGCTCTCTTTTTTTGTAGCTTTATAAGTCGGATTAGTGGACAAACAGAGCTCCGCTATAAGCAGAAGGCCCCATGTAACCAAGAACATTTTTAAAGATGAATGGTAGAGGCCCCACTTTAGCACGAATGCCGGTTTATTATATTGGTCATAATATATACATTGTCAAAAATATGTACATAATAGGAGCCTATGGCTCAGGTGTAGTATGGCCAAAGATGAGCAATATTCCACGGCCGGCGGGTCTCCTCCTCTGATTTGCGGGAGTCTTTGTGCTCTCGAACATCGATAATGTAGTATGACCCGTTGTTCAGATTCTTGCTGACCACAAAGGGCCCTTCCCAAGGTGGGGATAACTTGTGCATGTCGGTCTGATCTTGGATAAGCCGGAGCACTAAGTCGCCTTCCTAAAAAGCTCTGGTTTTAACCCGGCGTCTGTGATAACGCCGCAAGTCTTGCTGATAAATCACCGAACGAGCTGCCGCTATGTCCTGTTTCTCATCTAATAGGTCCAATGCATGTTGGCGTGCTCTTTCATTGTCCGCTTCAATATAAGCTGCCACTCGGGGCGAGTCATGGCGAATATTGCTTGGGAGAACTGCTTCTGCTCCATAAACCATGAAGAAGGGTGTATAACCCATAGATCTATTGGGGGTGGTATTAATGCTCCATAACACAGAAGGCAACTCTTCCACCCAACAAGCCGGCGTCCTCAGCAAAGGGACCATAAGCCAGGGTTTTATGCCCGTCAGGATTTCCTGATTGGCCCTCTCAGCTTGACCATTAGACTGGGGGTGAGCCACTGATGACACATCAAGCCAGATGTTCTCACATTGACAGAACTCTTCCATGGCTCCCTTGGAGAGATCATGCCATTATTTGTTATAATGTTGTGTGCAAAACCAAAGCGAAAAATCACCTTTTTCATGAATTGAACCACCGTGGCTGCATCACACTTACTGACTGGCTCTGCCTCCACCCACTTAGTGAATTTATTAGCTTCCACCAGAAGGTGGGTCTTCTTATCCTTGGACCTCTTAAAGGGCCCAACTATATCCAACCCCCAAGTTGCAAAGGCCAGGTGATTGGAATCATCCTCAATTTGGGCCGGAACATGGGCTCGATGCAAAAATTTCTGACAACCATCACACTTCCTGACCAGATCCTCAGCATCAGCATGAGCTGTTAGTGAGTAAAAACCGTGTCCGAAAGCCTTAGCCACAAGGGATTTTGAACCGGCATGATGACCACAATCCCCTTCATGGATTTCACGCAAGATCTCACAGCCTTCTTCAGGAGAAACACAACGCTAAAACGCCCCCACGACACTGCAGTGATGTAACTCGCCATTGACAATAGTCATGGACTTGGATCGCCGGATTATCTGTCTGGCCAAAACTTCGTCCTCGGGTAACTCACCCCGGGTCATATACACCAAGTAGGGCACCGTCCAGTCAGGGATAGCATGAAGAACCGCCACCAATTGAGCTTCTGGGTCGGGAACAGCCAGATCCTCTTTCGTTGGTATTTTGACCGACGGGTTATGCAGAACGTCAAGAAAAACATTGGGCGGCACCGGTTTACGCTGAGACCCGAGCCGGCATAAAGCATCCGCCGCTTCATTCTTGCGCCGATCAATGTGCTCGACCTGGTAACCCTTGAAGTGACCAGCAATGATACCCACCTCACGCCGATAAGCTACCATGAGTGGATCCTTAGAATCCCATGTACCAGACACTTGCTGAGCCACTAAATCGGAGTTGCCAAAGCAACGTACCCGGATTAAGTTCAACTCCTTAGCCATCTGAAGACCATGGAGCAAGGCCTCATACTCAGCTGCATTGTAAGTACAAGGAAACATCAAGCGGTGAACATAACAAAATTTATCACCTCGAGGGGAAGCAAGAACCACTCCAGCCCCTAAGCCCTCCAATTGTCTGCACCCGTCGAAGTGAATAGTCTAGTATGTGTTATCCGATTTATCATTCGGCGCCTACAATTCCGTCCAGTCATTGATGAAATCCACGAGCGCTTGACACTTGATGGCCGTACGAGGCATATATTTTAACCCGTGAGATCCAAGCTCGATAGCCCACTTAGTAACCCGGCCAGTTGCTTCCCTGTTCTGGATGATATCTCCCGAAGGAGCGGAACTGACCACAATGATGGTATGGCCCTGAAAGTATTTCTTAAGCTTCCAGCTTGCCATAGAAACTCCATACACCAGCTTCTGCCAATGTGGATATCTCAGCTTTGACTCAATAAGCACCTCACTAATATAATAAACCGTCCATTTAACCGAATACTCCTTACCGGCCTCCTTGCGCTCCACCACAATAGCCATGCTGACAGCCCGGGCGTTAGCAGCCACATATAACAGCAACGGTTCCTTATCAATGGGGGCAGCAAGAACATGCGGCTCGGCTAACTGCTTCTTCAGATCCTCAAACGCTCCATTAGCAGCATCACTCCAAACAAAGTTGTCTGTCTTTTTCATCATCTGATATAGAGGGATGGCCTTCTCTCCCAACCAACTGATAAACCGTCTTAGTGCTGCAATACGACCCGCCAGTCGTTGAACATCATTGATACACGTCGATTTAGCCAGGGACGTAATAGCCTTGATCTTTTCCGGATTAGCTTCAATGCCCCTGTTAGACACCAGAAAACCCAAGAGCTTGCCTGACGGTACACCAAAAACACACTTGGCCGGATTAGGCATCATCTTATAAACCCGGAGATTATCAAAAGTTTCCTTCAAATCATCTATCAACGTCTCCGCCTTCCTAGATTTCACCATGATATCATCCACATAAGCATGAACATTGCGCCCAATCTGATTATGAAGACAATTCTGCACACATCGTTGATAAGTCGCCTGGGCACTCTTGATCCCAAAGGGCAAAGACACATAGCAGAAGGCTCCAAAGGGAGTTATAAAAGTTGTCTTCTCCTGGTCCTTAACTCCCATATTGATCTGATAATAAAGAAAACAAGCATCCAGAAAACTCAAAGGCTCACAACCCGCCGTAGCATCAATAATTTGATCAATACAAGAGAGAGCAAAAGGATCAGCCGGATAAGCCTTGTTCAAGTCTGTGTAATCTACACACATACGCCAAGTGTCGTTCTTCTTGAGCACCAGCACCGGGTTAGCCAACCACTCAGGATGAAAAACCTCCACAATAAACCCTGCTGCCAAGAGCCGGGCTACCACCTCACCAATGGCCTTGCGTCTCTCTTCATTGAAGCAGCGGAGAAACTGCTTGACCGGTTTAAACTTGGGATCGATATTAAGAGTGTGCTTAGTGAGTTCACTCGGTACACCTGGCATGTCAGAAGGTTTCCATGCAAAGATGTCCCGGTTCTCACGGATGAACTTGATGAGCGCGCCTTCCTATTTCGGATCCAGGTTAGCACTGATGCTAAATTGCTTGGATGAATCGTCAGGAACAAAATCAACCAGCTTAGTCTCATTAGCCGATTTAAACTTCAAAGCCGGATCATGCTCTGTAGTTGGTTTTTTCAAACAAGTCATATCGGCCGGATCAACATTGTCCTTATTGAATTTCAACTCCTCTGTCGCACAAACCGACTCAGCGTAAGCCGCATAACCTTCTTCACATTCCAAAGTGATCTTGCGACTTCCATGTACTATGATGGTCCCCTTATGACCCGGCATCTTGAGCTGCAGATAAACATAACAGAGCCTTGCCATGAACTTAGCATAAGCCATCCATCCAAACAGGGCATGGTACGGGCTCCTTATTTTCGCCAATTCAAAAGTCAACGTCTCTGATCTCGAATCATGGTCATCTCCAAACGCAACGTCCAGAGCTATCTTACTGGCCGGATAAGCTGATTTACCAGGCACCACACCGTGGAAAACAGTGTTTGACAGTTTATGATTCTTATCTGTCAACCCCATACGACAGAAGGTTTCATAATACAAGATGTCGATATTGCTTCCTCCATCCATGAGCACCTTGGTGAACTTATAACCTCCAACCTGAGGTGCCACCACCAAAGCTAGGTGACCAGGATTATCAACCCGGGCGGATGATCCTCTCGACTCCACACAATAGGCTGTTCAGACCAGCGCAAAAAACGGAGTACTGCCGGTTCAACGGAGTTCACTGCCCTTTTATGAAGCTTATGATCGCGCTTGCACAGGCTAGTGGTGAAGACATGATACTGCCCACTATTCAACTGTTTCGAGTGGCTCTGGTAACCTGACTGTTGCTGCTGCTGACCTCCCTGCTGATTATAACCACTCTGGTTGCCCTGATTGCCTTGATTGCCATGTCCACCTTGATTACCTTGAAACCTTGAACCAGAACTGCCTCCATCATAACCCAGCCCATGAGACCTCGGTCCTGAACCGCCGGACGGTCCATGGACATATCGGAAATGATCCGAGTTTTTGAATTCCCTCATAATAAAACAATCCTTCCAGAGATGCGTAGCTGGCTTTTCTCGCATCCCGTGCCTTGGGCAAGGCTGATTTAGCAGGTGCTCAAGATTGACACCTGATCCTCTACTCTGCGGGGGCGGTCTACCCTTACGACGCTTGCCATTGTCCTGCGCATTTGTGTTAGCCACAAAATCTGAATTACTATCCGCTTTATGCTTACCATTGATCCCATGGCCCGCCTGGTTATGCCGCTGCCCTTTCGCACCGCCATTCTTCTTTCCCTTCCCTAGCTTCTCATCGTCAGACTCGGGATCCTTGGTACTATCAGAATCAGCATACTTAACCAGAGCTGCCATAAGTGTTCCCATGTCATTGCAGTGACGCTTGAGCCGTCCTAACTTCTGTTTCAGAGGCTTAAACTAGCAATTGCCCTCCAACATTATGACTGCCGAATCAGCATTGATGCGGTCCGATGAATGCAAGATCTCCGAAACCCGGCGCACCCAATGGGTTGTTGATTCGCCTTCTTCTTGAACACAGGCAGCTAGGTCCACAATTGACATGGGTTGCTTGCACGTATCCTTGAAATTCATTATAAACAGGGCTTTTAACTCAGCCCATGACCCAATGGAGTTAGCTGGCTAACTTTTCAGCCAAGTGCGAGCTGTTCCACCCAACATCATGGTGAAGTATTTCGCGCATGCCGCTTCATCCATATCCAGCATCTCCATTGCCATCTCATAACTTTCAACCCATGACTCAGGGGGTAAATCAGCGGTGTAATTGGGCACCTTACGCTGACCCTTGAAATCCTTGGGTAGCCGCACATTGCGTAGAGCTGGGGTGAGACACGGCACCCCCCAAGAGCTGAAAGCAAGACCTCATTCCACTGACGTCATCGGACGAACCGGAGAAAGCTGACGGTCCGCGTACTGCGCCGCTAACTTGGCTTCTCGACGCGCTCTACCATTATCCACCACGTCTTGAGCATTTGCACCACCGCGCGCCGGATTAGGCCCTCGAGGGGAGTCACGGTTCTGCACACTGCTTGACACAGCCGGTTCATCAATGTGCCTGCTGTAACTCCTGCTCGGGCGAGGGGTTGAATGAATTCTATCTCGACTATACGAATAAGCCTGCTGCTGAACCATAGCTGTTTGAAGAAGATCTCTGGCCCGCCACTTCTCAACCGCCGCTGGAGACTCACCCTCCATTGGAATAGCTGCCAGCAGCATTGCCGCAGCGATCATGTTATCCAAAGGGTTGGAGAAGTGACCCGGCGGTGTCGGCATGTACTGCGGCGGGTCATGTGTCCGTCGAGGCGGGTCCGTCACCCATGGCTGATCCGGTGCTCCTGTCCCTGGTGCTTCAACCCGGTTCACCGCTGCCGGATTACTGGTTCCTGCTCCTAGTGTGTTGAAGAGATTCACTGCTTCATAAACTGGTGGCAGATGAGACCGATGACTCCTCCTCAACACATCGTTTGAAGCATTCTGATCCAGCATGAGCCGGTAATTTTCTGCCCGAATCCGTTGTGCCTGAGCATATAAAGCGGCCTGCTCATCAGCCATCTTGGTTTCCTCAGCCGCCAAGTCCTCCTTGGCCTGAGATATCTGATCTCACAGCTTTGTGACCACTGCGTTATGCTGATATTGATTCTTCGGGGTAACCTCTATGGTCATTAATGTCATCCAGGCATCCAATAAACCGGACAGGACTTGAGCCGGCCGGCGCGCGGGGCTTCCTGCCCCAGCTGCCGATCCGAAAATCATCGCTGCTGCATTTGAGGAGTGCAACGTGGGCTCCGTACCGGCCATGAAGATTGCAACCCGGTTCGGCGGTTCAAGGGGGTCCGGAATACTGTCGCCATCGAAACAACCCCCAAATCGGCCATCTTGTGGTTGGTACAGTGACTCGGTCTCATCGGTGGATGATTCGCCATCTGAATAAACGACCTTCTCACCATCGGACACCGGTTCAGACTCCGCACCATTGATGACTCCTACGAACGCACGCTTCATGGCAGGCTGAACCCGGGCAGGGCTTGCACGCTGAGCCGTCTCGATGAGGTCGGCCGAGATGACTTGCTCAGGGCCCGGTTCGCCGATCTTGCCAATGAAGATGTGAATTCCTCCAAAGGGGACCCGGTACCCGTACTCGATTGAGTCGGTGTCGGGGCCCCAGCCCGCGTCGTCGATGTAGAGCTTGCCGCAACTCTTGGTCATCCAGCCCACTACGTATCCCCGGAGTCCTTCGAAATTGCCCTTTAAGAACTCAAAACCATCGCGCGATAGCCCCACGGTGGGCGCCAACTGTCATGGAATTATCACGTCAGATGTCCTAGTCTGAGGATTTAGTCCTGGAGCCATCGCAACGAGATTAGCTTAAAGGGGTTAAACCGGAAAAAGGACATGGGAAGTTCATACTGGTTATGCCCCTTGCGGTGAAGGTAAAAGCCTATGATCTAGTTGTGGTGGAACTGATGGGGTCTCGATGATCAGGGAGCGAATCCGCTTTACCTGGCTCTCGAGCTGTTGTTTCTTGTCCCTGAATCACCACTGGGTCGTCCCTTTATATACATGGGTTGACGCCCAACGGTTTACAGAATCCCGATGCCGGCTCATACACATGTCCGGCTCGGTTTCTACCTTTTCCTACCTTACAACACAAGTTACACATTACATGGCGGTTTATGTCTACGGGCCCTAATCCGCCTTTGGGATTTGGGCCTTCAAATCTTAATAGTAAAGTGCCATACTTCTTATCTACATGGACTTCAATGCGGACGACCCCTTATGAGTATAACCCGGCCCCTCTTGGGCGGTTTATACTCAATAGTTATATCCCCAACAGTACATCATACCACATAAACTCATAATATCAATCATCATAGAACGTTAAGCGTGCGTACCCTACGGGTTCGAGAACTATGTAGACATGACCGAGGCATGTCTCCGTCAATAACCAATAGCGTAACCTGGATGCTCATATCGGTTCCTACATATTCTACGAAGATCTTTATCGGTCAAACCGCATAACAACATACGTTGTTCCCTTTGTCATCGGTATGTTACTTGCCCCAGATTCGATCGTCGGTATCATCATACCTAATTCAATCTCGTTACCAGCAAGCCTCTTTACTCGTTCTATAATACTTCATCCCGCAACTAACTCATTAGTTACAATGCTTGCAAGGCTTATAGTGATGAGTATTACCGAGAGGGCCCAGAGATACCTCTCCAAAACACGGAGTGACAAATCCTAATCTCGATATATGCCAACTCAACAAACACCTTCGGAGACACATATAGAGCACCTTTATAATCACCCATTTACATTGTGATGTTTGGTAGCACACAAAGTGTTCCTCCGGTATTCGAGAGTTGCATAATCTCATAGTATGAGAAACTTGTGTAAGTCATGAAGAAAGCAGTAGCAATGAAACTAAGACGATCATAATCCTAAGCTAATGGATGGGTCATGTCCATCACATCATTCTCCTAATGATGTAATCCCGTTCATCAAATGACAACACATGTCTATGGTTAGGAAACATAACCATCTTTGATTAATGAGCTAGTCAAGTAGAGGCATACTAGGGACTATATGTTTTGTCTATGTATTCACACATGTACTAAGTTTCCGGTTAATACAATTCTAGCATGAATAATAAACATTTATCATGACTTAAGGAAATAAATAATAACTTTATTATTGCCTCTAGGGAATATTTCCTTTAGATATCCACCTAAATAATATCTTGCATTGTCCCACTTCATCAAAAAATCTCCTTTCCATTCATCGCACTGCCCTTGACAATCATGTACTTTTAGAATCTCACCCATTCTTCCTTTCGATCAAGGATCAGGTCACGAAGCAAATCTTCTATCGAGGTAGATGCGTGGATGGACTGTACATGTTGATTCCTTAAGTCAGAAGATTCAATAAACAAGTGTGTAGTGCCATCAAATTGTCTTTGAAGAGATGGCATGCTCGTTTATGCCACCCTTCTTTTTACATTGTCAAACAAGTTCTTAGCGAAAATAAACTCCCAGTTGCTGGGAGCATAATTTTGAAAATATTTGTGACTCTTGCCAAAGAGTGAAAAGCCATCATTTGCCTTATCCCGTTTCTACTAGCGTTTCTGTTAAGCCATTGCAACTCATATTTTCTGATGTGTGGGGTCCTGCTCCTATTTCTGTTGGAAAACATGCCTACTATGTTAGCTTTATCGATGATTATAGCAAGTATACATGGATCTATCTTCTTAAGAAAAGATCTGATGTGTTTCAAGTCTTTCTCAATTTCCAAGCTCTTGTAGAAATGAAGTTTGATAGGAAGATCATGGATGTCCAGTCTGACTGGGGTGGTGAATACGAAAAGCTAAACTTATTCTTTCTGAAATTAGGCATATCTCACCGCGTATCATGCCCCCGCACTGTCGGACGTTGGGTTCCGGCAGACCCTTAAGGTTCAAACTCTGGGGTGCACGCGAAGATCTTCCCCCTACAAATCCACGTCCAAACGCCTCGCGAGAATCTAAGCTAAATCGATGAACAACACGAGGGACACAAGATTTATACTGGTTCGGGCCACCGTTGTGGTGTAATACCCTACTCCAGTGTGTGGTGTGCTGGATTGCCTCAGGGGCTGATGATGAACAGTACAAGGGGAAGAACAGCCTCGCGAGAGGTGTTCTTGAGCTGGTGTGGTATTCTCGTAGGAAGAGATTCGGTCCCTGTTGGCTTGGTGAGAACTCGATCCCTTTCTATGGTGGTAGCTATCTCTATTTATAGAGGCTCTAGTCCTCTTCTCAAATATTGAGCGGGAAGGGCGCCAACAACGGCCATTTTGAAGGGGAACATCTAGTACAAGCTATCCTCACTAAAGTTGGTCTGCGGCTGCCAAAGGCACTGGCGATGACGCCGTCTTGGGCTCCACGCTGACCTCCATCCTGCCGCTCTGCTGGTCTTGGTCTCGTTGCACTGAAATGATAACCTTTGCCTAATGCCTCGGTACTCTATGCATGTGCTTGCCCCCTTTGCACCAAAGAGGAAACCAGGACACTGCGCAGGCCGGTGCCCACCTGGCGCCCACTGGGTCTCAATCATCACGGCTTGCGTCACGAGCACCTCGCGAGGTACCCTTGGCTTGATCTCTGCGCCTCCTCGCGAGCCTGGCTGGCGAGGCCGCTCCTGAGGAAGCCTTGCATCATCCGCCCCGCGAGGCTTGGCCCCTCGCGAGGGTCTTGAGTTTGTGTTGATGAAGATGGGCCGTACTGGGCCACCACTTGAGCCACGCCGTAGGCCGCAGGTAGGCAAGTCTGGGGACCTCCGTTCCTAGAACACCGACAGTAGCCCCCGGGCCCAAGGCGCGCTCGGACTTGGCTTAGCAGAGAAGCGAAGGGGCAAGTGTGGAGCGCCGCAAGCCCCAACAGCCTGCGGCCTTGGGCGCCGCATGGCGGTTGATTGGACGTGGGTGTCTCCGCTTCCCCACGCTACCTCGCCAACTGCCCGACTGACAAATGGATGGCCTGGGGCTAGGCTTACTTTCATTACTCTCATCCGCCTTGCTCCAGATCCCCTTTCTTGCTCTTCGCCCTCCTGCTTCCGAAATCTCCAGATCTGCCTCAGCCTTTCATCCCTGGTGAGCAATGGCGCCACGTAAGACCGCGGTCGGGGCTCCACCGGCCTGGTACTCACCGACTCTGGATCCTCCAAACATGACGGAGAAGAATCTCGCCCTCACGCGCCAGATGGCGGCGGCGCAGGGCAACCAGATGGGGGAGACTGCGCTCCGGCTCGGCTCCACTCGGCCGGAGGACAAGGGGGGCAACTTCTACCCCCTCTTCATGAGCACCATCATCACTGGTCTGGTGCCTCCTTTTTTGAGTTCTTCCTTGCTGTCCTTCGCCAATATCAGCTGCATGCTCTGCATCTCCACCCCAACTCCGTTCTCCTCGTGTCGATCTTTGCCTACTACTGTGAGGCACACGTCATGGTGATGCCCTCCGTGGCCTTGCTGTGCCACTTCTTATCCCTCCGGGTCACTGTCGCCAATATCTGGAGTGCGCAGGCTTTGTCGCGTACTCCAAAGCTAACGCAATCTTGAAGGCCGGGAAGAGGGCCGACGGCTTCCAGAGCAAGTGGGTCATGGTGGACGCCAGATGCAACAACTCCCTGCTAGAGCTGCCCACAGAGCTGCCTGAGGCCGTCGAGGTGTGGTCTTGCGTGAAGCTTGACGATCGGCGGGCGAAGCTGGTGCTGGAGAAGATGAACGCTAACGTGAGGCCGGGCAATCTGAGGACGGCGAAGCTGACCGGGGCCACGCTCCTAAGGGAGTTCCTGTCGCACCGGGTGGCCCCTCTTCAGGTGGACTCGCGCCCACTATGGAGGCTCGAGGATGCGGACGCCGTCCTCCTCCTAAGCTCGGCTGCCCTGGCTGACGAGGATCTGACCGCAGCACTCCGCTTCCTAGTCGGGGAGGATGTGGAAAGCCCGGAGGGCACTCCGGTCCCCTTTTTCCTTCGCGATGACTGGGAGTGGGTGGTGGACACCATGCCCACCTTCGATGGGGTTGGTTTGGTGCCGGCGGAGGCCCTTGAGGGCCAAGAAGTGACGGCGATGGTGGACTTGTCCTCTGATGATTCCGGCGGGGGAGAGGAGGAAGATGAAGAGGAGGAGGAGGAGCGTGACTTGGAGGCAACCATCGAGGGGATGGGGGAGACTTCCCCCTGGCACAGGTCCAGCGCCCCCCGTTCCATGCCGGATGATGACGAGGCCGGCGCCAGGCGAGGGGGAGAGGACCCGCCCTTGATCCCGAAGAAGGACAGGTCTGGGCTGATCTCCCGAGGGTCTACTCCAGCCCTGGTGCCGCCTGGAGCCAGCTCTAGCCCTTCTTGTGTGCCTTCCTCCGCTGCTCGACCTCCCGAGGCTGAGCCCCGCAAGAGGCTCTCGGGCGCAAGCTTGGCTGGAGTCCGTGGGATCCCGCGGCAGCCGACCAGTAAGTAGTCGAACTCCGCTTTGCCCCTATTTTTGCTGTCAAGGCATGACATCCCTTATTTGGGTAGGCTGCCACCTACGGTGAAGAGGCTGAAGGGAGATGTGGGGACCCCGCTTGGGTCGGGCTCACCTGTCGTGGCCGCGCCTTCACTCCTGGGAAAGGGAGGTAGCGGGGCTCGCACTTCCCCTACCCGATCGTCCTCACGAGGCCAGGAGGGGCGCCGTGGCAGGGAGCCAGCCCCCGTGGCCCCGCTGCCTCTGGAGGCGCCTGCGCTCGATGCTGTCGCCGAAGTTGTCAAGGCTCAGGAGGTCCCCGCCTCCCAAGCTGTGATCACGCTACCGTCTTCCCCTCCTCATCCGCCGGTTCCCGTCTCCTCTGCCTCCTCCGTCGCCTTGGACCGCGCTACCGACGAGCTGAGTCGGCTGCGAGAGGATCTCCGGGGCACCGACCCCCGCCTAGTGGCCGGGCGCCTGGAGCTGGTCACCGGCTGGGTTCACTCTGACGCCTCCGTCCGAGCGGCACTAAGCCAGGCTATGACAGCTTCCGAGGAGGAGAAGCAAGTCACCTCCCAGGCCATAGCCGCTCGCGACACGGCATTGAAGGATGCTTCAACTGTCAAGGGCCAGTGCAACAGGCTAGAGGGCGAGCTACAAGGGCTGCATGATGAGCTCGCCAAGGAGGTTTGCGACTGTCAGGCGAAGGAGGAGGAGATGAAGGCTCGGGAGGCTGCCGTCAAGGACCGCGACGCCGAACTCTCAGCTGACCGCGGTCGGCTGAAGATGCTGGTGCAGGCACTGAAAGAGGAGAGGGTTGAGCTGGACGCCAAGGAGAAGGTCTTGGCCGAGGACCGCGTGGCCTTCACGTGTTATGAGGAGGGGGCTCGCACGGTGCTGAAGACGCTTTACGAAGAGGGCCTGGAGAAACCACTGGCCGGAGCCACGGAAGGCCCTGCCAAGCTGGTTCCCTTCCTGGTCGAGGCGCTTGAGGAGGTCGTGACCGGCATCGGCCCCATGGCCGAAGTTGAGGATCGTGTCCTTTCCTCCGCAGCACTGATGTGCATCCTCAGCCACGTCTATCTCCGCAACCCCGACGCCAACCTTGACGACCCGGTGGAGCCTATGGATGCCAAGCACTCCGCCACTGCTGCTGATACGTCTCCGTCATATCTATAATTTTTGATTGTTCCATGCCAGTATTCTAGAACTTTTATATACTTTTGGCAACTTTTTATACTATTTTTTGGGACTAACATATTGATCTAGTGCCCAGTGCCAGTTCCTGTCTATTGCATATTTTTTTTGCAGAAAACCCATATCAAACGGAATCCAAACGGGATAAAAACGGACGGAGAATTATTTTGGAATATTTGTGATTTTTGGGAGGAAGAATCAACGCGAAACGGTGCCCGAGGTGGCCACAAGAGTGGCCCACGCCACCACTCCAGGTGAGCGCGCCCCCCACTCTTGTGGGCCACCTGTAAGGCGGTTGATTCCCTTCTTTGGCCGCAAGAAAGCTAATTTTTGGAAAATGATCTGGGCGAAGGTTTCAATCCAATTGGAGTTACGGATCACCAGATATAAAAGAAACGGTGAAGGGGCAGAATCTGAGAATGCAGAAACAGAGAAATAGATCCAATCTCGGAGGGGCTCTCGCCTCTCCCAAGCCATGGGAGCCAAGGACCAGAGGGGAAACCATTCTCCCATCTAGGGAGGAGGTCAAGGAGGAAGAAGAAGAAGGGGGGCTCTCTCCCCCTTGCTTCCAGTGGCGCTGGAGCGCTGCCGGGGGCCATCATCATCACTGCGATCTTCACCAACATCTCCATCACCTTCCCCCATCTATATCCAGCGGTCCACTCTCCCGCAACCCGCTATACCCTCTACTTGAACATGGTGCTTTATGCTTCATCTTATTATCCTATGATGTGTTGCCATCCTATGATGTCTGAGTAGATTTTCGTTGTCCTATCGGTGATTGATGAATTGCTATGATTGGTTTGAGTTGCATGTTTTATTATTTGTGCTGTCCTATGGTGCTCTCCGTGTCGCGCAAGCGTGAGGCATTCCCACTGTAGGGTTTGCAATATGTTTATGATTTGCTTATGGTGGGTGGCGTGAGTGACAGAAGCACAGACCCGAGTAAGTAGGTTGTTTGCGTATGGGATAAAGGGGACTTGATGCTTTAATGCTATGGTTGGGTTTTACCTTAATGAATCTTTAGTAGTTGCGGATGCTTGCTAGAGTTCCAATCATAAGTACATATGATCGAAGTAGAGAAAGTATGTTAGCTTATGCCTCTCCCTCAAATAGAATTGCAATAGTGATTACCGGTCTAGTAAAGTAGTCAATTGCTTAGGGACAATTTCACAACTCCTACCACCACTTTTCCACACTCGCTATATTTACTTTATTGCATCTTTATCTAAAAAGCCCCTAGTTTTAATTTACGTGTTCTTTATTATCTTGCAAACCTATCCAACAACACCTACAAAGTACTTCTAGTTTCATACTTGTTCTAGGTAAAGCGAACGTCAAGCGTGCATAGAGTTGTATTGGTGGTCAATAGAACTTGAGGGAATATTTATTCTACCTTTAGCTCCTCGTTGGGTTCGACACTCTTACTTATCGAAAACTATTGCGATCCCCTACACTTGTGGGTTATCAGCTGTCGAGGCCGTGAAGAGCCGAGCGAAGGCCTTGCTGGCGAAGTTTCGCGCCTTCAACACCGCGCCCAAGCGAGGCGCCGCTAGCTCCGCGGCCTCGGGGGGTGGAGCTGGCAAGCGCAACTCTACCACGAGCAGTGGCTCGACCCAGGGGTGATCTTCTTGCGGCTTCCTTCCTGCTTCGATTCCTGCAACATGCACCGTGCCTCGTGGAGGCGTTTAAACTTGTGTTTGGTATTGTGAGAACAATTTATGGTCTGTAATATTTGCTTCTGAATTTGCTAGATTTTGCGGTTTCCTTCCTATTCGCTTGTGTTCTACGTCAGCAGGGCCCAGCCCCGCGCATACCTCAGCCACCGATAGCCCCGACCAGATCACCAGGATGGGACTAAGGAGTGAGGGGCTACGTGGCAAGTTAGGCTCCTAAGTCGCGATGCTCAGGAGTCCCCCTTGACGCTCAAACAGTCTTCATACCTTGGCTCTGCTCGGGGAGGGGCACGCGACGACCAGGTCCGAGGGACCTGGCTGGGTGGCGTCCGCTCAGGCGTGACCTGGGCGTAGCCCCCGTGCCCAGCTCCCTCGCGCGGTGCTCCTGAGGGGAGGCGTTGCGATGAGGCCAGACATAGAGCGCTGGGCTCCCTGAGGTTGATGCAGCCGTGGGTTGCCCTTAGTTGTTTATCACCAGCGCGGAGCGTAGCGCTTCCATATATGTACGGGCATAGCCGCTCCTCGGCAGTGTCGTCAGCCAGCACGGAGCATGGTGCTTCCACTGGTATGTGGGAGGGGGCCCTTCGGGAGGAGCCCCCCGGGGTGTGTACAGCCCCGCCCTGACACGTGGCTGGCACGGTAGGGCTAGACGAGGTGTATCTGGGCACTCGTGAGCCAGCGCGGGACTCACAAGTCCCTACCTCAAGGCGGGTTGCGCCTGATCTTGAGCCTTGGGTGGCTGGGTGTTCCTGCATGAGGGTTAGATGCAAATGCTCTACGTCCTCAGGTCCCGGCCCTGAGTCGTGATGCTCTGGCGCCCCCTTTTAACGTGCAAGCAATTTGCATGAGGGAGAAAAAGGGGTCGCGACGGGCGAGAGGTGATAGTCATAGGCAAGTTGAGAATGAACAAGGCAATCCAACTTAGATAGATGCCAGGAAAGGCACACGCCACTGGGTCAGGCCCGAGCGGCTTGGGGATGATGCAGCCCGAGGGGTGCCCCCAACAAGGTAAGCTAAAGACATAAGCAAAATGGATACATGCCGCGGGGGCAGACCCACGCGACCTGGGAATGATGCAGCCCTAAGGACGCTCCCAGCTGAATGAAACTCGAAGGATGTCACCTGATACCATTACAGAGCAATAGTAGGGGTAGCTGATGGTGCGCGGTGAGGAAGCCAATCCTCACGAGCCTTCGGAACTCTGAGCCTCGGGAGGCTCTGGAGATCCAGGTGACTCAGCAAGGTCCATCTCCATTTCCTCCAGGAACGCGCGGTGCCTGGCCACCTGAGCTTCCAGAATGCTCCTCATCAAACGCCGGTGAGCAGCAGTCGCGTTCGGCAGGTCGAAAGGCATGCGAACGTAGCTGTGAGGTGGACCCTCGCAACGTCCCACGCGCGAAGGCCAGAAGTGCTCCTGAGACGCGACTCGATTGAGCCCTGGGTAGTCGATGCAGACGCGCAGCCCGCCATCCTCGCCTGGATGGGGAGCTAAGCTGGGCTGGCGGCGGTTCCCACGCATGACTCTCGATTCCTGCAGCTCTTGAGTGACCTTGGTGATGAACTGCTGAGGGTTGGGCCCTCCTTGACTTATGCCTTCCTGAGGGAAGCGTGCCAAGAAGCACGCCTCCAAGTGGTGCCCGACCGCCTCCCTCGTGATCTTCGCAAAGTCAGTGGCCCTTCAGGAGAGAGCCCCCAAGCCTTGCCCGAGGAGGGCGCCAGGCGCGCCTTTCTATGCGACGGAGGGCGGCGCCCCTTGGATGGGCGCAGATCCTGATGCGGTGCCACCGGAGGTGCCTTCCTCCTGAGGCCTTGAGCTAGGTGATGTCTTCTTCTTCTTGGGGGCTGCTTTAGGGAGGTTTCCACTCTTGTTGTCTAGGTCCTCGATCGACGCGGCTTCGAAGGCGCGCTCAAGAGAGCGCACCGCATCCTTCTCTTCACAGGGGACTGTGATGACTCCGCCACTTCCTGGCATCTTGAGGACGTTATAGCCATGGTGAGTCACTGCCGAGGATGGTATTGTATGGCAGGCGAATGTGGGCAACGTCGAAGTCAATGAGCTCGGTACGGTAGTTCTTGCACTGTCCAAAGGTGACAGGCAGGCGGAGCTGCCCTATCGGGACAATGGAACCATCAGTGACTCCTGAGAAAGGCTTGGTCGGCTGAAGCTGATCGTATGGAACTTGGATATTATTGAACGTCTCGATGGACAGGACGTTGAGCCCTACTCCGCCGTGGATGAGGGGCCTGGTAACTTGCACATTGCTGATGACTGGGGAATAGAGCATTGGGAGGACACCGGCTGTTGCTGTGCACTTGAGCTGATCCACTGAGCTGAACGTGATGGCGCACGTGGACCACCTGAGAGGGCGCGTGGCCTCGAGCTTGGGAAGTACTGCATTCACCTCGAGAGCAAACTTCTTCAAGATGCACTAAGAGGCTGGGGCATGGGCACTGCCCAAGATGCAAGCGATAGCACGTGGCTCCTCGAAGCCCCCAGCCCCCTCATCCTGATGATGGTCGTCATTCCTTCTTGGCAATGGTGGCAGAGGAGGAAGGCATGCGTTGCCTTGTGGGCGATCCTCACGAGGCTGATCCCTCCAAGCCCCCTCACGAGGCTGGTCCTACCAGCGGTCCTCGTGAGGCCAGTCACGCCACCCTTGGTGAGGGCCAAAGTCGTCCCATCATCCTCCACCTCTTCCTCCACCTTGTCCATAGCCCCGATCATTGCTCTCGGGGCATCGACCGACACGGCCTTCTTGCACGGCTCTGAGCTCTTGGCATTTGTTGGTGTTGTGGGTGTGGAGATCGTGGTACACGCAGTACCGGCTGACCTTGGACGACTCCCGCTGGTCCCTGCCGTGCTTCGTATCCAGCTCTACTGCGAGCACATCTACTCCTTTGCGCTTCACGTCCTTGGCCTTGGCTTTCTTCTCTTCTAGATCTGCAGTTGGGAGCTCGAGTAGGGAGAGGAGACCCTCCTCAGCCCTTGCGCACTTGGTCGCCAGGTTGAACAGCTCCAGAGACGTGCACAGATCTTCGTGGATCACCAGTTCCTCCTTCATCTTGACGTCGCAGACGCTGTCGAAGAACGCCGAGATGATGGCCTCCTTGGTCACCTTGGGAATCTTAAGGCGAGCGCTATTGAAGCGTTGGATGTACTTCTGCAAGATCTCTCCGGGTTGCTGCTTGATGCGGCATAGGTCACCCACATCCGGTGGACGGTCGCGAGTGCCCTGAAAGTTGGCGATGAATCGGGTGCGCATCTCGTCCCAGGAGGAGATCGTGCCGGGAGGCAGGTTCAGGAGCCAGGTGCGGGCACCATCCTTGAGCTCCATGGGAAACCAGTTCGCCATGACCTTTTCGTCCCTGTTGGCGGCTTCAATGCCCAGCTCGTAGAGCTGCAGGAACTCCATGGGGTCGGCAGGGTCGTCGTAGCGAGCAGGCAGGTCCGGCTTGAACTTGCCCGGCCAGGCGACACTACGTAGCTCGGTGGTGAAGGCGCGGCAGCCTGCAATGGCCACCAGAGCTCTCTGCTGATGCGGGGCTTGCTCCTGGGGATTCCCGTGCGCCGCTGCCAGGAGCAGCGCGGGGTCTTAACGTGCTGGCGCAGGGATGCGGTCATGGCGGGCCGGTGCAGGAAGCACGCGAGCACCTTCTTGGGGACTAGGGATTTCTTAGCAGCTCCTTTCTTGTCGCGCAGGCGCTGGACGCGGTGGAACTCGTCCAGGGGCCGCGCGCCTTGGGGACAGGGCGCCTTCTTGGGGAGGAGGTGGCGGAGGCACCTCCTGAGCTACATCTCCCACGCAGGATGGAGGGTGAGGCAGCGAGAGGGACGGCGCAGGGGAGCCCCCTGCGGCGCTGACGAGCTCGGTGATGCGAGTTAGCCACTCCTCATAGAGATCGTCAACAGAACGGTACTGGAGGAGCTCACGCGCAAGGAGCAACATGGCGTGCGCGTCCGTGGGAGCACGAGGGCGTGCGACAACGAACCAGCTGGAGTCAGCAACGGGGTGGCGGTGCGACCTTCCCGCTGCTACGTCTTCAGCTTGTGTTGGTTTTCCTTGAAGAGGAAAGGGTGATGCAGCAGAGTAGAGTAAGTATTTCCCTCAGTTTTTGAGAACCAAGGTATCAATCCAGTAGGAGCCTCCTCAAAAGTCCCACGCACCTAAACAAACAAACAAAGAACTCGCAACCAACACAATAAAGGGGTTGTCAATCCCTTCACAGCCACTTGTAAAAGTGAGATCTAATTAATAGAGATAGTATGATAAGATAAATATAGTTTTGGTATTTTATAAGATAGATGCAAAAAGTAAAGATGCAAATAAAAGTAGATTGAAAGAAAATCTGATAATAGATAGACCCGGGGGCCATAGGTTTCACTAGAGGCTTCTCTCGAGATAGCATAAGTATTACGGTGGGTGAACAAATTACTGTCGAGCAATTTATAGAAAAGCGAATAATTATGAGATTATCTAGGCATGATCATGTATATACTACTATTACTCCACACATCGACCGACTCCTGCCTGCGTCTATAGTATTAAGTTCATAAGAACAGAGTAACGCCTTAAGGAAGATGACATGATGTAGAGGGATAAACTCATGCAATATGATATAAACCCCATCTTTTTATCCTCGATGGCAACAATACAATACGTGCCTTGCAACCCTTTCTGTCACTGGGTAAGGACACCGCAAGATGGAACCCAAAGCTAAGCACTTCTCCCATGGCAAGAAAGATCAATCTAGTAGGCCAAACCAAACTGATAATTCGAAGAGACTTGCAAAGATAACTCAATCATACATAAAATAATTCAAAGGAGATCCAAATATTTCTCATAGGTAAACTTGATCATAAACCCACAATTCATCGGATCTTGACAAACACACCGCAAAAAGAGTTTACATCAAATAGATCTCCACAACAGAAGGGGAGAATATTGTATTGAGATCCAAAAAGTGAGAAGAAGCCATCTAGCTAATAACTATGGACCCGATGGTTTGCGGTAAACTACTCACAATTCATCGGAAGGGCTATGGTGTTGATGTAGAAGCCCTCCATGGTCGATTCCCCTCCGTGGTCGATTCCCCTCCGGCAGAGCGCCGGCGAAGGCTCCAAGATGGGATCTCGTGGATACAGAAGGTTACGGTGGTGGAAATTGTGTTTCGTTGGCTCCCTGGATGTTTTCGGGGTAAGTAGGCTTATATGGAAGGAAGAAGTACGTTGGTGGCTGCCCGAGTGGCCCATGAGACAGGGGGGCGCGCCCTGTAGGGGGGGGGGCTACCCTCTCGTGGCCGCGTCGGCTGCTTCTTGACTTGCACCCCAAGTCCTCTGGATCACGTTCGTTCCAAAAATCACGCTCCCGAAGGTTTCATTCCGTTTGGACTCCCGTTTGATATTCCTTTTCTTTAAAATACTGAAATAGGCGAAAAAACAACAATACGGGCTGGGCCTCCGGTTAGTAGGTTAGTCCCAAAAATGATATAAAGGTGTAAAATAAAGCACATAAACATCCAAAAGGGGTAATATAATAGCATGGAAAAATCAAAAATTATAGATACGTTGGAGACGTATCAAGCATCCCCAAGCTTAATTCCTGCTCGTCCTCGAGTAGGTAAATGATAAAAACAGAATTTTTGATGTGGAATGCTACCTAGCATAATTCTCAATGTAAGTTTCTTTATTGGGGCATGAATGTTCAGATCCAAATGATTCAAGATAAAAGCTTATAAAACATAAAAATAATAATACTTCGAAGCATACTAACAAATAATCATGTCCTATCAAAATAGCATAGCTGAAGAAAGCTTATCCCTACAAAATCATATAGTTAGGCCATGCTTCATTTTCATTACACAAAATACTCCCATCATGCACAACCCCGATGACGAGCCGAGCAATTGTTTAATACTTATTAACGCGCTTCAGCTTTTTTTAACTCTTACACAATGCATGAGCGCAAGCCATGGACATAGCACTATGGTGGTAAATGGTGGTGGTTGTGAGGACAAAAAGAGGGAGAAGATAGTCTCACATCAACTAGGCGTATCAACGGGCTATGGAGATGCCCATCAATAGATATCAATGTGAGTGAGTAGGGATTGCCATGCAACGGATGCACTAGAGCTATAAATATATGCAATCTCAACAAAAGAAACTAAGTGGGTGTGCATCCAACTCGCTTGCCCACGAAGACCTAGGGCTTTCTGAGGAAGCCCGTCATTGGAATATACAAGCCAAGTTCTATAATGAAAAATTCCCACTAGTATATGAAAGTGACAACATAGGAGACTCTCTATCAGGAAGATCATGGTGCTAATTTGAAGCACAAGTGTGGAAAAAGAGATAGTAGCATTGTCCCTTCTCTCTTTTTCTCTTTTTTTTCTTTCTCTATTTTTTTTCTATGGCCTCCGTTTTTTCTTTTTGGCCTTTCTCTTTTTTTTCTTTTTTCTCTTTATTTTTGTAAAGTCCGAAGTCTCATCATCCTTTCCTCACTGAGACAATGTTCTAATAATGAAGATCATCACACTTTTATGGATTTACAACTCAAGAATTACAACTCAAAGCTAGAACAAGATATGACTCTATATGAATGCCTCCGGCGGTGTACCGGGATATGCAATGAATCAAGAGCGACATGTATGAAAATTATGAAGGTGGCCTTGCCACAAATACGATGTCAACTACATGATCATGCAAAGAGCAATATGACAATGATGAAACGTGTCATAATAAACGAACGGTGGAAAGTTGGATGGAAATATATCTCGGAATGGCTATGGAAATGCCATAATAGGTAGGCATGGTGGCTGTTTTGAGGAAGGTAAATAATGGGTTCAATACCAGCGAAAGTTGCGCGGTAATAAGAGAGGCTAGCAAAGTGGATGGATGAGTGTGCGTATATCCATGGACTCACATTAGTCATAAAGAACTCATATACTTATTGCAAAAGTCTAATTAGCCCTCGAAGCAAAGTACTACGATGCATGCCCCGAGAGGGATATATTGGTAGGAAAAGACCATCGCTCGTCCCCGACTGCCACTCATAAGGAAGACAGTCAAAAGAGCACCTCATGGAACAAATTTGTCACACAACTTTTACCATACGTGCATGCTACGGGACTTGCCAACTTCAAAAAAAGTATTTCTCAATTTCATAATTATCCACTAGCATGACCCTAGCATTACTACCTTTATCTCAAAACAATTATCAAGCAATAAATTGATCATAGCATCCAATTCACTTCCTATGATAGTTGTTATTATACCCAACTTGGATGCTCATCATTCTAGGACCAAATATGTAACCAAAGCAAATACCATGCTATTCTAAAAGACTCTCGAAATAATATAAGTGAAGCACATAGAGTAATCTAGAAAATTCTAATCAAGTAGGCTTCTCCCAAAAGGTGTGTACAGCAAGGATGATTGTGGTAAATTAAAAGCAAAGACTAATATAATACATGACAATCCAAGCAAAACACATATCATGTGGCGAATAAAAATATATCTCCAAGTAAAGTAACAAATGAACGAAGACGAAAGAGGGGATGCCTTCCCGGGGCATCCCCAAGCTTAGGCTTTTGGCTATTCTTGAATATCTTGGGGTGCCATGGGCATCCCCAAGCTTAGGCTCTTGCCACTCCTTATTCCATAGTCCATAAAAGCTTTACCCAAAACTTGAAAACTTCACAACACAAAACTCAATAGGAAATCTTATAAGCTCCGTTAGTGAAAGAAAACAAAACCACCACATAAGGTACTGTAATGAACTCATTATTTATTTATTTTGGTGTTAAACCTACTGTATTCCAACTTCTCTATAGTTTATAAACTATTTTACTAGCCATAGATGCATCAAAATAACCAAACAACACACGAAAAACAGAATCTGTCAAAAATAGAACAGGCTGTAGAAATCTGTAACTAACGCAAACTTCTGGAACTCTAAAAATCCTACCAAAATAGGAAGTCCTGGAAAATTTGTTTATTGATCATCAGCAAAAAGAATCAACGCAAAAGAAAGTGATATAACAAAATTAAATTCGTGCAGGCAAAGTTTCTGTTTTTCAGTAGAATCAAATTAACTATCATCATAGGTTATCCTATAGGTTCTACTTGGCACAAACACTAATTAAAAGATAAAAACACATCTAAACAGAAGGTAGATGCAAAATTTATTACTAAACAGGAACAAAAACAAAAAACACAAAGAAAATTGGGTTGCGTCCCAAATAGCGCTATCGTTTAACGCCCCTAGCTAGGCATAAAAGCGAAGATAGATCTAAGTAGTGCCATCTTTGGCACTCAATTCATAAGTAGCTCGCATGATAGATTCATAAGGTAATTTAACTTTCTTTCTTAGAAAGTGCTCCGTGCCTTTCTTTAATGGAAATTGGAATCTAATATTCCCTTCCTTCATATCAATAATCGCACCAATCATTCTAAGGAAAGGTCTACCAAGAATAATAGGGCAAGAAAGATTGCAATCTATATCAAGAACGATAAAATCTACGCGCACCAAATTTCTATTTGCAACAATGAGAAAATCATTGATCCTTCCCATTGGCTTTTTAATGGTGGAATCCGCAAGGTGCAAATTTAAAGAGCAATCATCAAGATCATGGAAACCTAGAATATCACATAAAGTTTTTGGAATAGTGGAACACTAGCACCCAAATCACACAAAGCAAAACACTCATGATCTTTAGTTCTAATCTTTATAGTAGGTTCCCACTCATCATTAAGTTTTCTAGGTATAGAAACTTCCAAATTAAGTTTTTCATCATAAGATTGCATCAAGGCATCAACGATATGTTTGGTAAAAGCTTTATTTTGACTATAAGCATGAGGAGAATTAACAACGGATTGCAACAAGGAAATACAACCTTCTAAAGAACAATTATCATAATCAAATTCCTTGAAATCCGAGATAGTGGGTTCAATACTGTTTAAAGTCATGACCTCTCCAATCCCACTTTTACCAAATTTAGCATCAAGATCTAAAAACTCTGAATTCTTAGGACGCCTTCTAGGTAAAGTTGACTCATCTTCAGTCCCATAATTATCAAGATTCATATTGCAAAACAAAGATCTAATAGGAGACACATCAATAATTTTAAGATCTTCATCATTATTTTCATCTAACTTTTCTGGTTTGGCGGCCATCTTATTGACTAAGGTAGCTTGCTTATCAGAAATTTTTGCTATAGATTTTTCAAGACGGGCAATTTGAGAGTTCACACCATGAAATTCTTTATTCATATCATCAAGCTCTTTGTACATAAACCCCAAAAAAAATTGTTCCTTAAGCTCTTTTCTGAAGAAATTATTATGCTCAAATTGCAAATTCATAAAGCTTCTAATATTTGATTCAATCTCTTCCATCCTTGTAAGAAGGTGGTCGGTACTCTTAGAAAAAGCCATAAGGACAAACAAGCACACAAGCAAACAGAAAAAGGCAAGCGGCAAGAGAGGAGGAGATTGTGAAAGAGAGGGCGAATAAAACGTCAAGGGTGAAGTGGGGGAGAGGAAAACGAGAGGCAAATGGAAAATAATGTAAATGCGAGGGAGATGAGTTTGTGATAGGTACTTGGTATGTCTTGACTTGAGCGAAGACCTCCCCGGCAACGGCGCCAGAAATCCTTCTTGCTACGTCTTGAGCTTGCGTTGGTTTTTCTTGAAGAGGAAAGGGTGATGCAGCAGAGTAGTGTAAGTATTTCCCTCAGTTTTTGAGAACCAAGGTATCAATCCAGTAGGAGGCTCCTCAAAAGACCCACGCACCTACACAAACAAACAAATAACTCTCAACCAACGCAATAAAGGGGTTGTCAATCCCTTCATGGCCACTTGCGAAAGTGAGATCTAATAGAGATAGTATGATAAAATAAATATATTTTTGGTATTTTATAAGATAGATGCAAAAAGTAAAGATGCAAATAAAAGTAGATTGAAAGCAAATATGATAATAGATAGACCCGAGGGCCATAGGTTTCACTAGAGGCTTCTCTCGAGATAGCATAAGTATTACGGTGGGTGAACAAATTACTGTCGAGCAATTGATAGAAAAGCGAATAATTATGAGATTATCTAGGCATGATCATGTATATAGGCATCACGTCCGCAACAAGTAGACCGACTCCTGCCTGCATCTACTACTATTACTCCACACATCGACTGACTCCTGCCTGCATCTAGAGTATTAAGTTCATAAGAACAGAGTAACGCCTTAAGCAAGATGACATGATGTAGAGGGATAAACTCATGCAATATGATATAAACCCCATCTTTTTATCCTCGATGGCAACAATACAATACGTTCCTTGCAACCCTTTCTGTCACTGGGTAAGGACACCGCAAGATCGAACCCAAAGCTAAGCACTTGTCCCATGGCAAGAAAGATCAATCTAGTAGGCCAAACCAAACTGATAATTTGAAGAGACTTGCAAAGATAACTCAATCATACATAAAAGAATTCAGAGGAGATTCAAATATTTCTCATAGATAAACTTGATCATAAACCCACAATTCATCGGATCTCGACAAACGCACTGCAAAAAGAGTTTACATCGAATAGATCTCGACAAGAGAGGGGGAGAACATTGTATTGAGATTCAAAAAGAGAGAAAAAGCCATCTAGCTAATAACTATGGACCCGAAGGTCTGTGGTAAACTACTCACAACTCATCGGAAGGGCTATGGTGTTGATGTAGAATCCCTCCATGGTCGATTCCCCCTCCGACAGAGCGCCGGCGAAGGCTCCAAGATGGGATCTTGCGGATATAGAAGGTCACGACGGTGGAAATTGTGTTTCGTTGGCTCCCTGGATGTTTTCGCGGTACGTAGGCTTATATAGGAGGAAGAAGTACGTCGGTGGCCGCCCGAGGGGCCCACAAGACAGGGGGCGTGCCCTGTAGGGGGAGCGCGCCCTACCCTCTCGTGGCCGCCTCGGCTGCTTCTTGACTTGCACCCCAAGTCCTCTGGATCACGTTTGTTCCAAAAATCACGCTCCCGAAGGTTTCATTCCGTTTTGACTCCGTTTGATATTCCTTTTCTTCGAAATACTGAAATAGGCGAAAAAACAACAATACGGGCTAGGCCTCCGATTAGTAGGTTAGTCCCAGAAATGATATAAATGTGTAAAATAAAGCCCATAAACATCCAAAAGGGGTAATATAATAGCATGGAACAATCAAAAATTATAGATACATTGGAGACGTATCACCCGCCGCACTGAGGGATGCAGCAACGAGGCCTGCTGCTCGTTCCCCGTCGGGCCGATGGCGGTGTTGGCCCTACCTGGCCCACCCCTACCTGGCGTGCCAAATGTCGGATGTTGGGTTCCGACAGACCCCTAAGGTTCGAACTCTGGGGTGCACGCGAAGATCTTCCCCCTACCAATCCACGTCCAACCGCCTCGCGAGAATCTAAGCTAAATCGATGAACAGCACGAGGGACACAAGATTTATACTGGTTTGGGCCACCGTTGTGGTGTAATACCCTACTCCAGTGTGTGGTGTGGTGGATTGCCTCAGGGGCAAATGATGAACAGTACAAGGGGAAGAACAGCCTCGCGAGAGGTGTTCTTGAGCTGGTGTGGTATTCTCGTAGGAAGAGATTCGGTCCCCGTTGGCTTGGTGAGAACTCGATCCCTTTCTACGGTGGTAGCTATCTCTATTTATAGAGGCCCTGGTCCTCTTCCCAAATATTGAGTGGGAAGGGCGCCAACAACGGCCATTTTGAAGGGGAACATCTAGTACAAGCTACCCTAACTAAAGTTGGTCTTCGGCTCCCAAAGGCACTGGCGATGACGCTGTGTTGGGCTCCACGGTGACCTCAATCCTGCCGCTCTGCTGGTCTTGGTCTCATTTCACCGAAATGGTAACCTTTGACTGATGCCTCGGTACTCTACACATGTGCTTGCCCCCTTTGTACCAAAGAGGAAACAAGGACACTGCGCAGGCCAGCGCCCGCCTGGAGCCTAGCGGGTCTCGATCATCACGGCTTGCATCACGAGCACCTCGCGAGGTACCCTTGCCTTGATCTCTCTGCCTCCTCGTGAGCCTGCCTGGCGAGGCCGCTCCTGAGGAAACCTTGTGTCGTCCGCCCCGCGAGGCTTGGCCCCTCGCGAGGGTCTTGAGTTTGTGTTGATGAAGATGGGCCGTACTGGGCCACCACTTGAGCCACGCCGCAGACCGCATGCAGGCAAGTCTGGGGACCCCCATTCCCAGAACGCCGACACAAGCACACCAACAAAATGGCTATGTAGAGCGGAAACATATACACATCGTTGAAGTAGGACTCTCCCTACTTGCGGATGCCAACATGCCCCTCAAGTTTTGGGACAAAGCTTATCTCACTGCTGTTCATCTTATTAACATGCTACCCAGTCATGTCATCAAGAATGAAACACCCACTGAGCGTCTTTTTCACACTAAACCAGATTATACTCATCTTCGTATTTTTGGGTGTGCATGTTGGCCTAATCTTCGTCCATACAACAACAAAAAACTCATGTTTCGTTCCAAACAATGCGTTTTTCTGGGTTATAGTGCCCAACACAAGGGAGTCAAGTGTCTAGATGTCCCAACTGGCCGAGTCTATATTTCTCACGATGTTGTCTTCGACGAAACCCAGTTTCCCTTTGCCAAACTTCATCCAAATGCCGGCGCTCTCCTTCGCAAAGAGATACTTCTTTACCCCCCCCCCCCCCATCTCACAAGCAGTGGTAGTGGGGAAGTAAATAATTGTGATGATCAATATTTGCCTAACCCTCCTAATGGTTTACCTGAGTATTCTGTTTCAGAAGTTAATACAGATGACAATG
>NC_041391.1:679830145-679837688 GCF_002162155.2 Triticum dicoccoides
AGTGCTGAAAATAGCATGCAAAATCAACTTACAGAGCAATATTTCATGTGCACGCATTTCCCTGGTGGATCTGCTTTGTGGTCGCCCCAGGTGACTGCACCAGGTGGGTCAGGCGGATCTTCCACGGGATCACCGCCCGGCCCAGCCTCCCCGCTCCTGTCGGGCTCCCTGCCTGGGGTTTCACGCGCGCGTCGGGCTATCCAGCCTAAGGACGCCACGTCTCCCTCCACTACAGGCATTGCCAGGCCCGCCACTACACCACCACCGTGTCTCATCAGCGCGGGCCTGCGCCAGCCGACAGGCCTGTTCCCGAGGCCCGACCGGAGCCTGGTTCCTATATCGTGCCTGACGCGGTTGGATCCAGTGCCGATGCTCCAGAATCTACATCGGGATCCCCCGCCGCAGTGGATTCCCTGCTACTGCAGCCCGGATAGCCTGCGGTTGCCTCTCCTATGGCCGCTCCTACACCACCATGAACAAGGCTTCAACAGGGGGTCACCTCGAAAATTAATTACAGAAATATTGCCAAATATGGGTTAACTTGTTTGACAGGTGAATCTAGTGAACCCAAGACTCTGGATGAAGCTCTTGGAGATACTTGCTGGAAGCAAGAAATGCAGGACGAATATTCTGCTTTGCAATGCAATAAGACGTGGCACTGAGCTCCTCATCGTGAAGGTATCAGCAAGACTTCACCCATGTCCTCAGGAACAAACGTAACTACTCACAAAGCATATTCATGTTCATAATCAGAGGAGTATTAATATGCATTAAGGATCTGAACATATGATCTTCCACCAAATAAACCAAGTAGCATCAACTACAAGGAGTAATCAACACTAGTAGCAACCCACAGGTACCAATCTGAGGTTTTGGTACAAAGATTAGATACAAGAGATGAACTAGGGTTTGAGAGGAGATGGTGTTGGTGAAGATGTTGATGGAGATCTACCCCAACCCGATGAGAGGATCATTGGTGATGACGATGGTGATGATTTCCACCTCCCGGAGGGAAGTTTCCTCGGTAGAACAGCTCCGCGGGAGCCCTAGATTGGTTCCGCCAAGGTTCTGCCTCATGGCAGCAGAGTTTCGTCCCGTAAGCTTACTTATGATTTTTTTACAGGGTAAAAGACTTCATATAGCAGAAGATGGGCATCGGAGGGCTGCCAGGTCGCCCACGAGGTAGGGGGCGCGCCCAGGGGGGTAGGGCACGCCCCCCACCCTCGTGGGTGGTGGATGGCCCCCCTCAGGTGTTTCTTCCGCTGGATGTTTTTTTATTAATTTTCAAAATGACTTTCTTGGAGTTTCAGAACTTTTGGAGTTGTGCAGAATAGGTCTCCAATATTTGCTCCTTTCCAGCCCAGAATCCCAGCTGCCGGCATTCTCCCTCTTCATGTAAACCTTGTAGAATAAGAGAGAATAGCCATAAGTATTGTGACATAACGTGTAATAACAACCTATAATGCAATAAATATCGATATAAAACATGATGCAAAATGAACGTATCAACCGGTCATATGAGGGATGGTTTGAGGCGTCCGGCTGTAGATGCTCTAACACAGCGTGTATACTCTGCTTTTGCTTAACTAGCAATTAGTAAATTATTTTTAATACTACTGTTTCTTTGACTGAAATATCCTAAGTCGCGTTAGAAAAAAAATCCCGTTTGAAGCTCCGAGCGAGGTAACAACAGCCTCTGTCCATCGCATTTACACACTCTGAGCTGGTATCCATAACAATAAGCGTCGTGTAAAGGGCGGGAGCTGGGCTATGCCACCTCGTTTTTTACTGTGTCGCATGGAAATAGAAAAAAGAGGTGAAAATGCATCGAACCATCGATTCTATCCTTGTCTCCTCACTCGCCCTCTCTCATTTTCTCCTCCTTTAGAGTGGCGGCTAGGGTTATCGATGCCGCTGCCACCGCCGTCCCACTCCCCATCCCATGATTCCTCTCCTTCTCCCTCGTCTGCCGCTGCCACCCACCACTCACCAGCGGCCTTCCCCACAGGCACCGCCGCCACCGACGCCCCCACCTTTTCTTCCCTCCCCTCACGCTCTCCCCATCACCGGTGGCCTCCTCCTCGCCCCAGATCGAGCAGCTGGTCCTGATCCGATGCATGCTCATATATGGCACGCCCACAACGCTGCTACAGCTTCGCCCCTTGTTGCATCTCCGCCTCCCAGCTGCACCACGATCTGGTCCTCCCAATTCACGACTATCGGCAGGAGGCGGAGCATGGCGCTGCCACCGGGAGAGGCACCCTTCTGCGCGAGCGTTGCCACTTCTCCCTGGACGTCTACTTCGTCGAGGAGGTCATCACTAGATACGACGAGACCGACCTCTACATGACATGGCTCCAGGTACGTGGTCTACACAGACGCACAAATCCCATACTTTTAGATTTCTCAGGTTTGCTTCAGATTTATCGGTCGATATGTTGGATGTGTCGCAGGCAAATGCAATGCGGAGTCCGCAGGAGAGGAACATGCGGCTGGAGAACATGTCATGGGGAATCTGGAACCTTGCGTCGCCCACGTCGACCAAGGCGGCCATCATGGTGAGTTCGACCGGAGCCATGACATCGACAACATCCAAATCAAGCTCAGTTCCTCCTATATCTGGATCGACCATTGCTCCCTTGATGACTACGATGACGTGCCATCGACATCATTAGCCAGAGGCGACGTCGTTGTTTTCCTTCCAGGACTCCATAGTTCAGACGCCCATGGGCGTGGACTTGTGTGTGAGTGACTATGAGCTCTACTCTTCTTGAATTTTTATTTGGTGCATTGAAGACAGTTTTAGACATGCTGGGCGTCATTCCTGTCAAACTGGGCGAAGTGTTATGCACAAATTAAGATGCTCACGTACCAGTTATTTGGTAGAGGCAGCACTAGCCAATTTTACATAGATATTCACTGCATCAAGATGTGATAACTTGAACCAAAACACGAACAAAACCAAAACGTGATGATACCTGCTTTGCTTCGAGACCATTCTTACTGCTTAACTTGAAAAATATGTTTTGTCACAGACTAGATGGATTGTGTGATTCTTTGTTGGTGAAATGATCTGCCCATATAATTAGATAGTGATGGTTAAAATTGTGTTGTGTTATTATTTTTGTTTTATCATGGGAAGAAGCTAAGCTTAGCAGGCCGGCAGAGGCATATGGTGCAGTCAGTTAAACCCAAATCTAATTTTGCAACATCAGACTCCTTCTAATCCACGTTTTCTAGAGTCGCCTGGTCCGCATTAACGCAACCCATGCAAAAACTCGGCTGCTAAGACAGTGATGTTCATGTACACAGGTCAAAGTAAGCCACAAACAAACCAGCCCAAAATAAGCCAAGGCGAAAGACCGCCACATGACAAGGTGCGTACAGCGTCTGGATTCTTGGGTGGTTTTTGACTGAATGTTGGATAGTGCTACGTGCAAGATGTTGACCTCTGAACTGACACTGGGTTTGATTTTTCTCTGTCACGCTTTCTGCGGGATCTAGCACTGGTAATATCATGCAGGTGTTGGAAGTGTACCTGCCAGTTTTGCTCGGATTGGTTGAAGAGGTTGTAACTGCTGACATTTTTGGTTCCTTTTTGCTGTTTTGGTTTTGATGCTCGGCAATTCCGTATATTTTCTCCTTTCATTTATCGTGTAAAATGTGCAGATAGTGAGTTCTGGCACAGTGTGCAATTTGTATGGAGTGATCAAGAGGACAAGGTCGAGGTACTTGCTTGCCCATGTGAAGCTTTGACCAATATTTACTTCTGTCTTCAGCTCTAACATGGATCAAATTTTTGATTGCAGGAGGTGCTGTCTGAGCTGCATTTAATGGCCACGGTATGCTTGCTGCAGGCCAACTCCCTGCTTCTTCCAAGGACTTACGCCAAGGATTATAGCCCACGGGTCTCCGAAGGTAGCCTTACTAACTTACTATAAACTGTACTGCATGTGAACTCATGGTCTGGCAAGTTTATGCATTTATGAATTGGAGAATGTTCATCACCTGATGTGTGCTTCATGCCGATAACTGGTAATGCATCATTTCTTGATAATGTACACAGAGAGAAAACGTGCCACGGTAGACGTTTTCTTGAAACCATCAGGCTACTTGGATTGTGCGATCAAGTGCTCCGACATTCACCATCAGAACTAAGGTAATCTACTCTTAAGCAGCTTCTGAGATAAGTTGAAGATTTTTCTTTCCACATTTCAAAATATAATTATCTCATAGCTCTGAAACATTGTTTATTTATACAACTGAGAAGGATGAACTCTTTCTGAAGTTGGTTCTGGAGTATGTACCTGACAATGTCCATTGTGCTGTCAAGCATTACAACAAGATGAACCCACTAATCTATGTGAACTTGTGCACACACCAAGTAATATTTCTATATGTTCTTGGATGATATTATTCTTTGTATGGAACACATTTTATCTCAACGAATATTCTGCTTTGAGTAATCAGGTTTCAATTCCATATTCATCGATGAAAAATGGTGTGCTTGATCTGAGGACTAGTACACTAGTAGAAAACGGGGCATTTGTCCCAGTTCGTAAGGGCCTTTAGTCCCGGTTCTTGAACCGGGACTAATAGGTCATTACTAATGCCTCCCCCCTTTAGTCTCGGTTCTTACACAAACCTGGACAGATGAGCCTCCACATGGCCACTGCGGGCAGCCCAGGCAAGGGGGCCTTTGGTCCCGGTTGGTGACATGAACCGGGACCAAAAGGCTTCCACGTGTCAGCTGCTGGCTGGAACTGATGTTTTTTTTAAAAGTGGTTGGTTTTGGGGTTTTGGGGGTTAATTTTAGGTTGTTATTAGCTAGCTTACAGAGAGAAGTGTCATCTCTTATATCTTCGTCCTTGGTTTACCAACGCTATTGCTATGCTCATTTCACCCGTTGATATATAATAACTCATGCATGCTCGTATCATACATCATCATATATAATAACAAGTCCTACTAATCATGCACCATCATACAACTTCTACTCGTTATTAATAACAAGTCATACAATCGTCATCCTCATAGTCTTCGAACCCAACCCTACATAATTGTTCTTAGCACATGATCATCAGTATCAGGTAGGACCTAAACACCCTTAAGGTAAAATAGCATAAAACAATATAGACCCTTACTCTCCATTATGAAGAATGGAGATCATCATGTCTCCAATTCTTGCGCTTCGCCTCCTTTTGCTTCCAAGAAGCTCCTTACGACTGTCCATACATTTTTTTCCATTCTTTAATTGTCATGTCTCCACTTCTTTTAGAAATCCGGTATGGACAGTTGAGATTCGTAGGACGACCTGGTTGTATGTTCAAAACATCAAGGCGACCGTGCATATACATCAGATGAGGCACACAATCATTCGGGATTATCTATTGAAAAATATAGTAATAGCTTTGTAGTTAGCAATGATGTACTAGTTTTAGAAGTATGCAAAAAGTTGCACGTATGTCGTAATAGTAAAAAAAATCTTACCAGGGTATCTCCATGGTAGTTACCGTAGTTCAACACGTGCACTAGTGATACGTATTGACCATAATGTTGAGGAGTTCGATTGTAGACATTGTGATTCTCAAGATCAGTACAAAATGCGATCAGATGAATTTTCTCCTTATAAGTTAATTCGGAGCCATCGGTGTAGTGGGTTTTGTCTACCATCTTCCGCACATTCTTTGAAGAATGAAAATAAGCTGTCAATGGCAATAAGCTATCAACTATTTTGAAATAAACAATATAAATTACTTAATACATATGTTAAGCTCACATGGGGGAAGAATTGGAGGTGTATCCACAAGGACCCAAATGTCCATATTGTCTTGCTCGATTGTAGGATCACCAAGATCCATGATGACAAGCATACCCTCATCAAAACCATATATCTTGCAAAGTGCTTCCCAATTTTTGCAACCAAAATGGGTTACACTCTCAGCATTGTACAGCTTTACTTTAAAATGCATACCATGATGGGTCCTTAGGAGAATTGTTTTGGTTTCCATACTTTCATGGTCTTCAAAACCCATCCTCTCCAAGACATAGCGTCTTGCATAGCATGGAATAAGCTAGTCGAATTGGAAAAGATGAAAAATACACATTAAAATAGTTGAACTCGTGCTTAATTACAAAAAAATAACAATTGTTGTCATTGCGTACCATATGAACATCGAAGGTCTCCTCGAGCTTAATGCTGAAGGCCGATCTTCATCCAGCTCAATGAACCTGTCGCACATACATCGGTTGTCGTGGCACCAGTCGCACTCCCCCGGGCAGTTTTCGTCGTCCGGGTACGACATTTCTGGCCTAAGTTCATAATTCAAATATTAAACTTGTACAATTAAATATATGTACTAAAAACCTAAATTAGATCATTATTATTAATCACGGGTTGACTATCGCTGATGATACGTAGCTCCTCCTTTCATTCCCGAGTGCATTATTACACCAAATTGTCTAGCACACGGGAATGAAGAAGAAGCTATCCCCCATGATGGCGTGGATGATGGAGGGGGCTCCTAGATTTCTGCATAGAGTGCTCTTCAATTTTAGCATTCAAAGTAGGAGTACTTTTCCAATATGAGCATACAATAAGCCAAACCAAATCGTAAAATAAAGTAGTATTCAAATTAGCATGCATTCAATTATAACCAAAAGTACATCATCTCTTGTGTCTGTACATCGTCGAATATTATCACTAATACTCCTCGAATATTATCATACATATAGCATCGCTAATTAATACAGCTAGAACCCTAGCACCCGACGGTTATCGTCGCGGGCGGTGGACACCCAAAGATAAGGAACTATCACAGGATCATAGCTCCAGTGAGATCCCTGAAGAACCTGCCAGGTATTGTCGAACCTGCCCTCCAATGCAACCATGTAGCGACGGACTTGCTCGTCCTTCTCGCTGACACGGTGACGTACCACCTCCGCGGTGTCCGGAAGCCTCGACACCGTCACTGGCCCACGCGACCGCCACCAAACAAGAATCGAGTCAATAACGGGCTACCTCCTCACCAACCTACGTCCCCCGGAAGGTAGCACCTTAAAGTACCAGCCCGGTGGAGTCCAGTCCCGAACATGGCTCTGATCAAGCAGGCCTCCACCACCGAGTCGACGACGACGAGGATGCGGGATAGGCATCGTCGACGTCGATGCGGTAACTACTTCTATATATAGTTAAATAAAGTAGTTTTATTAATTAAATCAACTAGTTCAACTACTAAGCAATTACTATAAATAAATAAAGTAGTATTTACTAAAAACAAACTACTTCTATATATAGTAAAATAAAGAAGTTTATTAAATCAACTAGCTAGTTCAACTATATATGAAGCACTTACTATAAATAAAATAAAGTAGTACTTACTAAAAATAAACTAGTTTAACTATTGTTCTATTATTTTTCTAACTAATTATATTAAACACTTTCTCTTCTTATTTTTTCCTTTTTCCTCTATTCTAAATATGAACATATTCATAAATGACTTCTATCATTCACAATTTTCCTATACATACACAATATGAACAT
>NC_041391.1:679838093-679848469 GCF_002162155.2 Triticum dicoccoides
ATTCTATGAACAAAATTACAACAGAAAAAA
Organism: Triticum dicoccoides; assembly: GCF_002162155.2. Taxonomy (NCBI): domain Eukaryota; kingdom Viridiplantae; phylum Streptophyta; class Magnoliopsida; order Poales; family Poaceae; genus Triticum; species Triticum dicoccoides. The sequence continues at coordinate 679,838,124 of NC_041391.1, forward strand.
ATCATAAAAATTCTATGAACAGAAAAAATCATAAAAATTTGACATATTCGATCTATGCATATATATGAACATACATACATGCATATTCAACAATAATATCACCAAAAAAATCTATTAACAGAAAAAAAAATCTAACACGATATGAACAAATTAATTACACAACATGAAAAAAAATTAACGGAAAAATCTATGAACTACACATCTAAATTACTACACATCTAATAAAAAAATCTATGAACTACAAAAAAATCTAACAAAAAAATCTAAAAAAATCTAACAAAATCTAACTCAATTAACTACACATCTAAATTATACTACACATCTAAATTAACTACTACTAACATCAAATTAAATTAGCAAAAATTTTGCTCACGGCGACAGTGTCGGGGACGGCGACGACGACGGCGACGGCGACAAGGAGGTGCGGCGCGGGGCGGAGCGGCGCGGCGACGTAACGGGGCGGGGCAGCGACGGGCAGGGGTCGGCGGCATCGCGGGGAACGGGGCGCGGGTTGGGGGCGGCGATGGTGTCGGGGCGGCGTGGGACAGCGCGGGGCGATGATGGCGATGGCGAGGCGGAGACGGACGGGCACCCTGGCAGCGTCGAGCGGCGGGGAAGAAGAACTGAACCAAATTTTCACAAGTGCTTCCTATATAGGCAGAGCATTGGTCCCAGTTCATGGCACCAACCGGGACCAATGCACCCCTTTAGTCCCGGTTGATGGCACCAACCGGGACCAATGGCCTCTTTTCAGCAGTTCAAAGGGCGGGAAACAGAGACCTTTGGTCCCGGTTGGTGCCACAAACCGAGACAAAAGAGGGGCATTGGTACCGGTTGGTGGCACCAACCGGTACCAATGCACCCCTTTAGTCCCGGTTGGTGGCACCAACTGGGACCAAAGGTCGTGTGCTGGAACTGGCGCGGTGCGGTGCTATGTTTAGTCCCACCTCGCTAGCCGAGATGGGCTTGGAGTGGTTTATAAGCCCTGCCGAACCAACCACTTCGAGCTCCTCTCTACTGCAGGCTTACGGGTCGAAAATCACTCTTTGTGCTTATGGGCCTACTGCGGGCCTGCATCCTAGCCCTAGTAATGGGTTTCTAGTCGTATGCAGGCCGTGGTGGCCCTCTAGGTGGCACTTTTAAAAAAATCCCAGTTTTTTTGCTTTCTTTTTTGTTTCTAATTACTTATTTATTTTCTTTTATGATAATTCTTTTTGCTATTAAAGTTTGTAACAAAATTCTAATTACTTATTTATTTTCTTTTATGATAATTATTTTTTGCTTTTAATGTTTTGAACAAAATTCTAATTACTTATTTATTTTCTTTTATGATAATTCTTTTTTCTATTAAATTTTGTAAAAAAATTCTATATAATTCTAGTTTCAATAATACTAGAGGTTTATAAAAGCTTTTTAGTTGATTCATTTAGTTTTTTTTTAAATTCCCAGTTTTTTTGCTTTCTTTTTTGTTTCTAATTACTTATTTATTTATTTTTACAATAATTCCTTTTGCTATTAAAGTTTGTAACAAAATTCTAATTACTTATTTATTTTCTTTTATGATAATTCTTTTTGCTTTTAATGTTTTGAACAAAATTCTAATTACTTATTTATTTTCTTTTATGATAATTCTTTCGGTGTCAGCTAAACAGTGCGTGCATGCGTGGTATCCCTTGTTTGTCTGTCCTAAAAGGTTACTGAGAGCGGGTCAATCGTTGATGGTTATAAACAGCAACGCATGCAGGTTAAATTCCTCCTGTTTGTGCTCATTCCACGCACGTACACCGTTTCCATTCCACAGCTGTAAAAATTCTTCAACTAATGGCCTTAGGTGCACATCAATGTCATTGCCAGGTTGCTTAGGGCCTTGGATGAGAACTGGCATCATAATGAACTTCCGCTTCATGCACATCCATGGAGGAAGGTTATACATATATAGAGTCACGGGCCAGGTGTTGTGATTGCTACTCTGCTCCCCGAAAGGATTAATGCCATCCGCGCTTAAACCAAACCATACGTTCCTTGGGTCACGTGCAAACTCATCCCAGTACTCTCTCTCGATTTTTCTCCACTACGACCCGTTAGCGTGTGCTCTCAACTTCCCGTCTTACTTACGGTCCTCATTGTGCCATCGCATCAATTTGGCATGCTCTTTGTTTCTGAACAGTCGTTTCAACCGTGGTATTATACGAGCATACCACATCACCTTCGCAGGAACTCTCTTCCTACGGGGATCACCGTCAACATCACCAGGGTCATCTCATCTGATCTTATACCGCAATGCACCGCATATCGGTCATGCATTCAAATCCTCGTACACACCGCGGTAGAGGATGCAGTCATTAGGGCATGCATGTATCTTCTGCACCTCCAATCCTAGAGGGCATACGACCTTCTTTGCTGCGTACATACTGTCGGGCAATTCATTATCCTTTGGAAGCTTCTTCTTCAATATTTTCAGTAGCTTCTCAAATTCTTTGTCAGGCACAGCATTCTCTGCCACTACTAGGAAGAGGCATGCTAGTGGCGCACCAGTTTTGCCTACTAATGGCGCACTACTGGTGCGCCACTAGCACCACGCCATTAGAATTAAATACTAATGGCGCACCACTGGTGCGCCATTAGTATCTGGTGTACTAATGGCGCACCACGTAGTGCGTCATTAATATAGCCCAGAGTGCGCCATTAGTATGCCTCCCAGGGGGCCATATGTACCCATGTGCTTTGGCATACTAATGGCGCACTACTGGGTGATGCGCCATTAGTCTGATTATCACAATGCGCCATTAGTGTCTTGAGTGGTGCGCCACTAGTATGAATATTAGGGATTATTATTTTTTTTCTTTTCTGATATTTTCACAGGTTACAAAATATATTATTGGACAAAATTTAGACAACACCACACAGCAACAGCAGATTCATCGAATACAACAGAAGATTAGTCTCAGAATACAATTCATCATATTAGTCTCCAAATTGAAAAGACCGAACAAAGATAGAACATTACAAGTCTCGAGACTGCGAGTAGCGAGCTTGTCTTCACATTACAAGTCGATATCGATCATCCAAACTACCATCACATAGAAGAGAGTTGTGGTCGTCACGATGAGCATCATTGCGATGAAACTAGTCTTCATCTGGTTCCTCCAACGCTCCCTCCTCTCTCTCGCTAGATAGCGAGCGTATCTAGATTCTGCCTCCGCCCTAGTGGTGTACCCTTTGTGACTGTTACCGTTAAAACGGTGAACCTGTCTCCGACACACCTTCCAGTCGTCGTAGACTCCGGGAACCTTACCCTTGTACACGACATACGACGGCATCTCTATGCACAAGCCAAACAATAGACAATACATAAGCAATATATAAGTATGCAACAAAAGGATCGGAAAACAAAAGCAAGACATTAATAGCACGATTCATGGTCCTACTAATAAATAGCATCGATTACATCTAAGTTTAATGACTGTCGAAACCAAAGAGACATACAAGTTCACTAAAGTTTAATTACAACATGAGCCAATCAATGTTTCAGAACTACACATAGCATCACTACTTTCGATTCGACTCATCGGACCGGAGCGTAGATGAAGACGTCGTCTGTCGTGATGGTCATGAAATCGCGGGCGTTGTCAGCCTGCATTTGTAGCGGTGTGTCTATTTCACTGTTGGACGGTTGATATCTGAGGTAGAACTGCCCCGGGATACGAAGCACATCTTGATGGATAATTTCCACAAACTCCGACTGGATGCGAAAGAATTCTTGTCTGATGTCCGCGTCCTGGATTGCCGACAAGCTCGCGGCCCAATCTTTGAGATTATCTGGTAGCAGAAGGTGATGATGGTCCCGTACGATTGCCCGCATGTGATGGAGGGCGTAGTAGGCATGCTTCTGACCGCCAGGCGGTTGCTTGACGCAGGAGAACTTTGTATTGTGGGCGAACACGTGCCTACCGTACCTACGAACTGGGTTGGTGAAGGTGCCTCCAGATTTGGCGTAGCCGGGGAGAACATCATCAAGAACTTTCATGATATTTGTATAGTCTATCTTGGAGTCACGGTCCGGGTCGAAATACGTGGCCATGGAATATTTCAGGCTTAAGAGGATGAGTGTGCAATGTGTGTCACTACACAGAACACGAAATGTTAGAAAAAAAAGAACGATCGAAATCTAAGAAATCATATGTTACGGGGCGATTAGGGGATGACTTACTCGGGAAAGTAAGGCACGAGGAAGTTATCCTTATCTGGGTTTGCCAGAATGACGCCTTCGAGGTAAGAACTCGCGACATGCCGGTCCCCAGCGCTGCCCAAGATCTTGGCACGCATGTAGAAGGGGTCGACTATCATGATGTCCGGGGTCTTGTCTTTAATGATCCGCATCTCCATACTCAGCGAGAACAGCTGAATGAAGGTGTAGTGCAGCGGATGAAGGTTAAACATAGCAAAGATGTCATCAAACCGCAGGACGATCGTACCCCCGATGGCGCCATCCACAAAGCCCTTGCCCTCTGGCACCTTGGCCACGAAAACCGGGTATGCCACATCATTCTCTCTGAGACGCCACTTCTCCAAAGAAAGAACACTGACATGCAGACTCCGCATAGCACCGGTTGCAGCATTGAGCATATTTGTCGGTAGCATCGCCTTACCCGCCACATGCACCCTCCTCGAGATATCCTTAGGTGAAGGTGGCACGACCTAAGAACGGACCGTACTCGGTGCTAGCTGGCTCGCACCCTTGTTACTCTTTCTTTTTCGTACCTTATTCTTCTGTTGTAATGGGACCGAGTTCTGCTCACAGACCGCCTTCTTGAGTGTGTTGGGGCTGATAATATTTCGCACCTCGGCTATCTGAGGCTTGGTGAAGTCGGCAGCTGAAGGCGTCTCCTGAGAACTGAACGCCAAACGACGCCTGTTGCAATTGGGTTTCTCAGCGGTACCAGCTAGATCGCGATCATCTTTTGTAGGGTTGGGTTCTTGAGAAGGAGGCCCCAAGAATTCGTCATCGTACCCATGTTCGGCAAAGTACTTATCGATGTTGCTAAATGTACGGCCGTCGTCGTTGTCGTCATCGTCCAGATCCTGTGCCATATGCATGTTCGGATCCTGTGCCATAGGGATGTCCGGCATGTCCGGTAGCGTTGCGGCGGTCTTGCCATGGCTTGGCGCCGGCACGACTAGCGGTGTTGTCTTTGGGGTGGTGTCCCCTGCCCCCAAACGAATCTGGCTCTTCGTCCAAAGCAGGGGGCCAGCTTAGGCAGGCCCTGAGGGTCATCAGATCATCTTCATCGTCCCCGGTGGGTCGAATCAGAGGTAACAACTCGTTGCAGCCTGGCAGCACCCGAACTAGTTGAACCCTATACACGGTGGTTGGCATCGGTTTACCGTGGAACACGGAGTTGCCCGGTTGGACGATTTTGCCCTTCGTGACATCGACCAACTCATCGTTCACGAAGTGCAAGAGAGTGCACGAAACATCGGCGGCGCCCTGCGAAAACATGTAGGGCGTCAGGGATGCCCAGTCAAAGGCAAGGAGATGAAGTCGTCGGCCGAGAGGCTTAATTAGTTACCGTGATGATGGCGTTGAGCTCGGCTAATGTCGAGGCACTGCCAACAGCGGGTGTGCAACTGATGGAGGGGCCGCTTGCTGGCAAGGTGCCGGCCGGCGTACACTCGGGTGCATTAAGCTCCAATGCCCGTGCCGGCATCGGAGACACCAATACCGCCGCCGCCGATGACACCAATGGCGCCGCCGAAGACACCAATGGCGCCGCCTACGCGTTGTGCGAGTTGCTGGCCGTGAAGCTGGGAATCGGGGGCGGCCCCTGTTGGCCACCCGCAATCCACGTCGTCAGCCCATGAATCAAGGTAGGCATAATGCCGGTGAGCGTCGTTCCCAGTTGTTGTTGAAGTTGCTCTTGTATAATCTCCGGAATCCGCGCCACTTGTGCCTTGAGTTCTTTAACCTCGCGCGACTGGCTTTCTGAGCTGGTCTTTTTCTCCTTTCGCCCACCAGCGGTATAGTATGACGACCATTTTGTGGACAAGCCTTTGCTGGCCACACGACCAGCTAACGACGGCTTACTGAGCTTATCCTTGTTTTTCATTACGTTCAACGCCGTATTTAGAGTGCTGTCCCAAGCAGGGGTGCTCTGAGACGAGCCCGCGCTACTACTTTCTGTCTCCTTCGCCAGAACAAGCTCAAGCGCCCTGGTCTTCAGATCCGTGGTAAGCTCCTTTGTTATCAGGTCCTCCTCGTACCGGGCCCTGGCATAGTTCCTGGTCTGCTTGTCACTGTATTTCTCGAAGCGGGGCGGTAGGCCTTGCTCGACATGCTCCGCGTCCTCCTTGTCCCATATAGGCTCCTCCACTCTGTAACCGCCGGGACCGAGTTTGTGTTCCCCTAAGTTCAACTCTCGCATTTCTTTCCCCCACTGACTTGATTCGGAGGTTGTGCTACTCTCGCACTTGATCTTGAACTCCTTGTAGTCATCTTCGCTGATCGAAGGATTTTTCGCCTTGATCTTCTCATAACTATCATGTTTCTCAATCATTCTCTTCACCGCGCTTCTCCAAGTAGACAGGGCCGTGCACATCCTCGTGAGGGCGGAACTATTCACTTTATTCCCTGAGAGGCGTGTGTTTTCAACTTCAGCAGGGAACTTGTATCGTTCGTGCAGCTTCATGAAGAGGAGGTTGTGCAAATTCCCTCAGTCCTTATGCCTAAGGTTCTCGGTGTTGATCGAGACGGTGCTCCAGAGAATGCACCCGAGCTGAACCGAGTACCCCTTGAGTATATATTTGGGCTCCGTTGGATGCCCGTCGGAGTCCACTTGAGTAAATTCCTCCTTGACGGTGCGGAGCGCGTTCGGGCGCCGGTCCTTCCGTTGCCTCTTCGGTTGGCTGCCATCTGTGCGTGCGCTGCCATCATCAGTGGTGGCATCCTCGGCGGCACCATCAGTGGTGGCATCCTCAGTGGCACCATCAGTGGTGTCATCCCCGACGCCACTAGGGGTTGTGTAGTCAGGATTGGTGTCTTCCGCGGCGTCCTCATAGCGGTGAGGTTGTTCCTCCATCTCCTTGGACAGCTCCCAGAATTGCTTGCCGCCCGAACCACCGGCCTCATTGTTGTGGGCCATGTTTCGCTCTAAATAGGAAAAAAGTTTGGTCAAAAAGCTGGTTATTGTCAAGGAACAAGATCATGGTCTCATCATTTAGGGTTTGTCGACACCGAGGCATCCTAAAAGCTAAGCTTTTATCATTTAGGGTTTTTCGACGCCGAGGCACCCTAAAAGCCTAAGGATACATCATTTAGGTTCTCATCGACACCGAGGCACCCTATAGAAGCCAAGGTTTCATCATTTAGGGTTTGTCGACATCGAGGCACCCTAAATGCTAAGTTAAGTTTTCATCATTTAGGGTTTATCGATGCCGAGGCACCCTAGGTTGGGCCTAATCACTTGGCACTAATCACTTGGCTCTATTGCCACCTATGTTGGGTTTATCATCTAGGGTTTATCGATGCTAAGGAGAATTCTAAGTTGGGCAGTTGATCCTACTTAACTAAGTAATAAGATACCCCGGCCCATGCATTAGTCGCAAGTACCCCATATGTCCTATTTTTAGCAAAGTCATGCTAAAATTCACGAAAAATTTCATCATGACCTTTGCTGAAAATAGGACATATGGACTACACGAATTTGCCGGAATGGAAGTTAATCAACATTCCGGCAAACTCAAGGGCCTCTCGGGGTACCTACAAAATCATTATCCCCGCGTAATGAAGTCGCCAATGGGTCATTTCAGAAGATCACAAGTAGCACCATCACAAGTACAGCAACATCATCACAAGTACAGCATCACAAGTACAACATCATCAACTATAAACAAAACTGACTTGTGTTAATGTACAGTGGCTAAAGATATATAAAACTCAATTGCAAATGTGCCATGTCAATAAAACAACTCATGGAAGTAAACTACTAGCAGGCTCAAAAGTCAAGTAAACTGAAGATTATGACAGCTTGCAAACACAGGACCATGTCATTATCATGGCAGTCCACTATATATTTTTATGACAAAATACATCATTATCAGGGCACATTATGGCCATTTTCTTACATGATGCTAACTGTACCTAACTGAACTTTTTGACAGTAGCTCAAGTTTTTGACAGTAGCTCCTCACTGTCTGTCGCCTGCAACACTTTTTATGCTAGTAGCTCAAGTTTGTGCCATTGGAGCAAATAAGCAGGAACCAACATATGTAAGGTTTCAACAAGACTCATCATCAGTATATATAAGCAGGATCTTTGTAAACAAACGAACACTCAGAGCAGAATTTTCTTGCAACAAACATTATTGTGTGACATCGAAAGGCATCACTCTGCTTAAAGGGAAGGATGACTTAAGTGGCCAGATGTATATGATTGCACCACTTGATCTGCACTTCTCTATATTATACGATGTACTGAAGAAGCATGTCGCAGATGATGCGGACTACAAAGTAAGTTATCTTAGCAGGTAGTTTCAATCATGTATATTTAAGATTTATTGTGTCTCCTTAACTCATTACCCATACAATTTTGCAGGTGATCATATTCTGTACTACTGCAATGGTTACAAAACTTGTTGCTGAAGTTCTCTCCCAGCTGAAACTGAATATAAGAGAGATTCATTCCAGAAAGTCACAATCTACAACTCAAACATATTTCTCACCTTGTTCCAGGTGATCTAGAGTAACAAGAGCTGAAGTTCGATAGTAACAAGTAACAAGAGCACATCTAGCAAAAAAAGATAAATAGGAACATATTTCTCACCTTGGAGGTGTTGCTGCTGCTGCACTGTCTGAACTTCACTTCCTTTACCTCCTCGGAAACCCGAAATGTGCAGATGTTAGAAAGGTTCTAATTTATATATGATGATTCTAAGAAAAGGGAAAAGGAGTATCAAGAACAGATTCACATGTCTTGCTGTTAGCCATTACAAACTTAAATTTATCTCTTTTTGTATCTCACAAACTATCATAAATGAATAATAGTATTATAGTTCAGCTATTCCATGGAATAATGGGCTTAAGATTAATGAACCAACAGATTCCCTAATGGAAGTAATAACAACATGACAGCAAACAACCAACAAACATGATGAGCTTAAGATTAATAAACCTACATCGAGAAACCAGATGGACAGAGATGTAGTGAGAGGAAAATTCATTTCTAAATTTTTTATTTGTCTTTGAATCTGTTCCCAAAGTCAGCCAGGTTCCTGTCAAGTCAAGTCAGAGCCTTGGCTTCCTCTGCACTTATGCACTAGTTAACTGAATTCCTGCACTTGACAGCACATCTCCAGCAGATTCTGGATAAATTCTAGTTGTGTGAGGATCTCGTAAAGTACCTTTCAACTAAAATCGCTTTCATTACAGTTTATTGATTTCTCCTAATGACTCCTATGACATTGTAGCATTTCTTTCTTATTCATTTGCTTGATTGGATACATCTATCTTTCTTGCAATCCAATCGACAACTAGCTATTAGGTATATGTTGAGGAGGGTATGGAACTGTCACATAAGCCAATTCTCTGAAATTAGATATTCATTGGTGAGCTGGCCTGGCAAGTAGATTGGTTGCCACTCTCTTACTCGGTTAAAATTTCAATATTCTGTGCATTTTAACTTGCTATGTCCCTTAGGGAAGCAGAGTATGCATTGTCAGTTATTTGGTCAAGCTTACTTGTTCTTATCAGCTAATAACATGAAGTTTTCTCCCATTGACTATAGCACAGTGCCAAGTATTTTAAAATTCTCGCAGACATGCATGTTGCGAGAATGGTTTTGTTTGATTATGTGGGTTAGAGTTAGATAGGTTAACAGTATGAAATAATACTATAGCGGGATTACTTTGAAAGGTCTTCTTCTGAATTCACTTAAGATTTTATTTGTCTTAAGATTAATGAACTAACATCAACATACATACATCTATCTAACATCCATTGATCCGTGTAACTAGCAGCATGAACAAGAGAGGAACAGGGAATAAGAAGCATAGAGGCAAGGAAGAGAGGCTCACCCCAGGCCGCGGTCGAAGGAGAGCAGCCGCTGGCCACGCGCAGGAAGAGACGGCGGGAGGTGACGGCAAGGGTCACGACACCGTCCTTGGCTCGCCGGCTGCTGCGGAGGTGACCGGTGGCGGACGACGGCAGGGGCATGCGGGGTGGGCGCGTCGGGGCCGCGCTCGCCGGCTGCTGCAGGGGCCGGAGGAGGCCCTCGCTCGTCGGAGGGAGGAGGAGAGGAGAGGAGCGGGTGGCGGGGTGAGGAACCCTAGCGCGCGCTCGGCCGATCCTGTTCA
>NC_041391.1:679848881-679849904 GCF_002162155.2 Triticum dicoccoides
CGGCGGCGTCGGGGCAGCGCAAGACCACAGCCAGGAGAGGCGGTGGCGTCGCCGACGGCTTGCAGGCGCGGTGGAGGGAGGGGGCGGAGAAAGGCGGGGCGGCAGCGTACGGTTGGGGTCGAGTGGGGGATCTGGCAAGGGAGGGAGAGAGGCCAGAGGGGAATAGGTGGAGTGGGGGAGGGCTAGCAATGGCGTACCTCCCCCTAGTGCGCCATAAGTACGACGACAGCGATGGCGCACCTCCCCCTGGTGCGCCATTAGTAAAAAAAATTTATTACAGTTTGAGCACTCAGGTTATATTCCACCTAACCGTATCTCCATCAGAACACACACACTAGCCCGACTGGTCAGCATGTAGCACACACACTAGGAGGTCCTGGGTTCGATTCCCAGGCTCCCCAATTTTTGTTTTTATGCATTTTTTCTTTCCACATATCTTTTTATCCATGCATCCAAATATAACATGTCACATATGCTAGATGCTCAGAATTTCATGTAGAAAAATAATATGCAGTTTGTTGCCATGTTAACAACATTTAAAATGTTGTTTGATATTTATTTGTGTTTAAATATGTTCAAACTTTTTTAAATCATAATAGTAATATTTTTTTATAAAAACAGTAATATTTTTTTAAAAATGTCATCAAATTTGTTATTTGAAAATATCATCAAATTTGTTATTTGAAAATATAATCAAATTTGTTTTTTTTTCTATTTTTGTTTTTATGCATTTTTTCTTTGCACATATCTTTTTATCCATGCTTTATGCATTTTTTTCTTTGCACATATCTTTTTATCCATGCATCCAAATATAACATGTCACATATGCTAGATGCTCAGAATTTCATGTAGAAAAATAATATGCAGTTTGTTGCCATGTTAACAACATTTAAAATGATGTTTGATATTTATTTGTGTTTAAATATGTTCAAACTTCTTTAAATCATAACAGTAATATTTTTTTATAAAAACAGTAATAATTTTTTAAAAAATATCATCAAATTTGTTATTTGAAAATATCAT
>NC_041391.1:679850294-679862109 GCF_002162155.2 Triticum dicoccoides
GGGGGAGGGTGTGGGGGGTTGGCGGCGGCGGCCGGTGGAGCGGGGGAGATGGTGCGGGGGGTGCTCGGCGGCGAGGGGGACCGGATCTGGCGAGGTGTGATAGCGATCGAGATGGAGGGGGATCGAGATCGAGTGTCCATGAAATTTAAAAACATTCATGAGTTCAAAAAGTGCCCATGAAATACAATCGAGAAATGAAGGCCACAATTTAAATACAATCGATCTTAGCTGCTAGCTATCTGTTCACAATCTTCTTGCCCTTATTTTTCGTAAATGGAGTTCTTCTCTTGAACGGACGTCCTTTAGGTAGGGTGGTCCTACTTCTTCTTGTGGTGTATGCTGCTACTTCATCGTCGTCGTCATGTTCGATCTTCGGGTCGCCGTACTTGTCGAAATCTTGCTCATTGGCGACTCCATCCATTCCGATGATCTTCCTTTTGCCTCTCCTCACGACAACACGACTGGATTTGGCGGGTCGGTAATGAAGAAGCATTAGTCCACTTGGGAAGCCAGTACCCGTGGCTCATTTTTTGCGGTGATGTTTGCGCCCGCGGTCTTGGATTTGGCTTCGGGTATAACCATGGTGGTGAAATACCGATCTTCTTTTATGACGCTCTTGGCCCATCTGACACGGAACATCGGGACCTTCTCTCCAGCGTAGCTCAGCTCCCAGATCTCCTCAATCCTTCCGTAGTATCTGTCCTTCTTGTTACCGGTGTAGGATTCCATCGTTACCCCAGAGTTCTGATAACCATCGCTCTTCATGTCCTTGTCCACGGTGTAGAATGTGTAGCCATTGATATCATACGCCTCATAGGTCATCAGATTGTGCTCGGCGCCCTGTGACAAGGCGAATATGAGTTGTTCTTCCGCGAAAGAATCCTCATGTAAAGGGTACGACAGAAGCTTTTGCTTGAACCAACGCGTGAAACATGAGTTGTGCTCTTTGATTATATCTTCGTCCGTCCTCTGTTGGCCTCGATCATTGTACGTCTTCTCAATAAAGGTTTTGTGCTCTACCACCCAAGGATCGACCACGTCTATGTGTTGTAGCGCGACTAGGTTTGCTCTTTCAAAGTCGGCGAGTCAACCCTCGAAGTCGACATGCATTTCGCGGCGACCCTCATGGTGACCCCATCCAGCGAGCCTGTCGAGGTGCCTATTGATGGGTAGACCAACGGGGTCCTCGATGCCTAGATAATTCGTGCAGTAGGAGATGCACTCTTTGGTCAGAAAGCCCCTGGCTATGCTTCCCTCTGGACGTGACATGTTGCGAACGTATCCTTTGATGACATCATTCATCCTTTCGAACGGCATCATGTTATGCAGGAACGTCGGCCCGAGTTGGATGATATCCTCCATGATATGGACCAGCAGATGCACCATAACGTCGAAGAATGCGGGCAGGAAGTACATCTCAAGCTCGCATAGCATCACCATGATCTCTTCCTGTAGCCTTCTGAGTTGCCTCACGCCAACCGACTTCCGAGAGATGACGTCGAAAAAGTTGCATAGGCCAAATAGCATTTCACGGACGTGCGCATCCATGATCCCACGGATTGCAACTGGAAGTATCTGCGTCATCAGCACGTGACAGTCGTGAGACTTCATCCTGCTGAACTTCTGCTTCGCTGGGTCTAGGTATCTGCTTATCTTCCCCACGTAACCGTAAGGAAGTTTTACTCCTACGAGGCAGGTGAAAAACTGATCGATCTCCTCCTGACTTAGAGTGAAGCACGCGGGAGGGTAGTCATTTCCGGTCTTCTTGGCCTTTTTGCCTTTGCGACGACTTTCTGTGTCCTGCTTCGCCTCATCATCATCATCATTAGCGTGAAGCTCCTCCCTGATGCCCATTGATTTTAAGTCTGCCCTTGCTTTCGGCCCATCTTTGGTCCTCTCTGGCATGTTGAGCAGGGTACCAAGCAGACTCTCACACACATTCTTCATGATATGCATGACATCAAGGCTGTGAGGCACACGGTGGATCTTCCAGTATGGCAAATCCCAGAAAACAGACCTCGTTTTCCATACCTTCAGCAGTAGCTCTGGCGCCTTTCGCTTCTTTCCAGGCTCTGGCGCCTTTTGCTTCTTTCCCGGCAGTGGCCAATTTTTCAACAGCTCGTCTATTTCCTCGCCGCTCCTCGTACACGGGCGTCTTCGGAGTTCGGTTTCACCATCAAACAGATCCTTGCATTTCCTCCACGGGTCATCGTCGCGAAGCCACCTTCGATGTCCCATGACACGGCTTACGAAGACTCGGGATCTCTATCTAGCTGGCGATATGTTGTGTCATCCATGCACCTGACGCATCCAGAAAATCCGTGGACCACCTGCCCCGCGAGATATCTGTAACCGAGATAGTCATGCAACGTCGTGAGCAGTGCGTCTCTCATAGGGAAATATTCTTTCTGTGCGGTGTCCCACGTATTGGCTGGCGTTTTCCACAGCTTTACTAGCTCCTCTTTCAGCAGCCCCAGATACAGATTGATGTCGTTCCCTAGTTGCTTTGGCCCTTCAATTAGCATACTCATGTGAATGTACTTCCTCTTCATGCACAACCAGGGGGGAAGGTTGTACATCCACATAAACACAAGCCAGGTGCTATGTGTGCTTCTCTGGCTGCCAAATGGATTGACTCCATCGGTCCTCGTGCCCAGAATGATGTTCCTTGGATCCTTCCCAAATTCTGGGTGTTCGAAGTTCAACGCTTGCCACTGGCTCCCATCCCTAGGGTGACTCAGCATCTTGTCTTTTTTATTTATCTCCGGATCATTTGCGTCATCTTCTGGCTTCTTCTCCTCCCTATCCGCGTGCCAACGCATGAGCTTTGCTACCTTAGGGTCCGCGAAATACTGCTGCAGACGAGGAGTGATCGGAAAGTACCACACCACTTTTCGAGGAGCTTTCTTCCTCTTCTTGTATCAAGTGACGCCGCACACCGGACATATGGTAGACTCCGCGTGCTCGTCCCGATAAATGATGCAATTGTTCATGCACACATGGTATTTCACGTGCGGTAAATCCAGAGGACACACAATTTTCTTTGCCTCCTTGGAACTGGTTGGGCACTTGTTCCCCTTGGGAAGACGTTCGGACCAGAATGACATGTTCTCGTCGAAGCATGCGTCGGTCATTTTTTGTTTTACCTTCATCTCCAGAGCCATGAGCGTTACTTTCAGGCGGGTATCCTCGGGCCTGCATCCTTCATACAATGGAGTAACCGCGTGTATCTCTAGTTGATCCAGCTTGGCTTTCTCCCGGGCGGCAGCTCTTGCGTTATCTGTCTGCTTGAGAAGCAGCTCTTGAATATGAGGGTCCTGCACCCAGCCCATCGATGGTCCATCATTGTCTGCTCCGCCGACATCTTCATCTTCATGATCATGCCCTTCGTCTGCTCCGGCATCTTCCTCATCATCATGTCCTGCATCTTCTACATGATGACTATGTACAACATCACCGTCGTGGTCATGTCTGGGAGATTCTTCGTCTTCTCGCCCGCTCGAGTCTTGCTCATTTCTTGCCCGTCCCCCATGGACTACTTCATAGTCATCTTCATCACCTTGCCACCGATAGCCATCCATGAAACCACGCAAGAGCAGGTGGTCACGCACCTGCCCATAATCCAGGTCCGCAATAAGGCTCTTCAGCTTGCATCTTCGACACGGACATCTTATCTATGTCTCATTCTTTTGAAGCTTCTCGGCCTTCACGGAGCTCAAAAACCTATTCACGATGCCTTCGGTCATCGCGCGGACCATGGTCGCCTGCGGGGTAGAGCAAAACGATATTTTAGAACCAAGAAAAAATTTGGGATGACTTTCCCTAAAAATAGGACCAAAAAGAATGCATAGTGCCAAAATTCTCGCCGAAACGGAAATGAATCAACATTCCGGCAAAATATTGGCAACTATCACATTTCAAATACTAGTATCTGCAAACACAAACATATATGCAACACCACAAACATATGCAACACCACGAACATACATAGATCTAGCTAGGACACAAAAAGTGCATGTGCAGGTTGTTGGAGAGGGAGAACAACATAAAGATAGCTTCCCCCTTACTTACCTATCAAAAAAAGGTAATTTAACCACTTAATCTGAACGAAACTATGGTGCAAATGAGGTGAGGAGGAGGAGGCAGCCGAGACAAGCTTGGAGGAGGAGGTGGAGAGAATGAAGTGAGGAAAGTGAGTGGGTAGGTGTAGCTGTCCAAAATATCTTGTTGGTCCCAGCTTACTAATGGCGCACCACCTGCAAATGCGTCATTAGTAACCTTGGTTACTAATGGCGCACCTGCTGGTGGTGCACCATTAGTAGTTTTGCAAAAAAATAAAAAAATATATACTAATGGCGAACCATGGCAGAGTGCTCCATTACTGTGTCACAGTGCGCCATTAGTAGTTTTGCAAAAAAACAATAAAAGAACAACAGTAGTGGCGCACTGTGTGGGCGCTGTGCCATTACTAGTTAGCACTAGTAATGGCGCACTATGCCAGGATGCGCCATTAGTATGTTTGGAAAAAAAATTATTACTAGTGGCGCACCATGTGCCTGATACGTCATTAGTGTCTTCCACACTAATGGCACACCTGCACATGGTGCGCCACTGCTATATAGTAGTGGCGCACCACATGACAGGTGCGCCATTAGTATCCATTTCATATATAGCCCTTTTTCTAGTAGTGTGCCTTCCACTGCAGCAATTCCAGTATGGTACCCAGCTTTGTGTTGCCATCTTTACAATCGGGGTACAACTTTTTTTGTGATCCTCTAACATGCGATCGAATTTCAGCTTCTCCTTTTGACTTTCACATTGCGTCCTTGCATCGACAATGACCCGTCGGAGATCATCATCGGGCACATTGTCTGGTTTCTCTTGATCTTCAGCAGCTTCCCCCATTGCAGCATCATCGAGCACATCGTCTGGTTCCTCTTGATCTTCAGCAGCTCCCCCCATTGCAGCATCACCGTATTTAGGGGGCACATAGTTGTCATGTCCTCTTCTTCTTCACCGTCTTCCATCATATAATTATGTGTGTCAAAATTAAGAAAATGAGACAAATATCTATCTAAAGTAAGAAAATCAGACAAGTATCATAAAGAAGATAAGAACAAGAGGCTCACCACGGTGGTGCCGGCGACGAGATCGGCGCGGGCGATCAACAATGGTGAAAACGGGGACGGGGTGTGACGGACCCCTAACTCTAGACAAATCTCAAAAAAAAATGGAGCTCCTAGGTCGAGCTTCGAGAGGAGAAAGCTTAACTAGTGTGGCTTGGGCATTTCATCGAACACCTCATGTGCATAGGAGGTGAACTAGAGCACCCAAATGCCCTCTCCTCGCCGGATTGAAAAAACAGAGCACTGTGGAGTGCTCTGCCGCGGCGGTGGGTATATATAGGCAAGTTATTTGTCCTGGTTCGTGGCATGAACCAGGACTAAAGCCACCCCTTCTGTCCCGGTTCATGCCACGAACCGGGACCAATGGTTGTGGGCCAGCAGCGAGGACCATTGGTCCCGGTTCGTGGCTCGAACCGGGACAAATGGTTCTACACGAACCAGGACCAATGCCCACGAGGCCCCGGCCGGCCCCCTGGGCTCACGAACCGGGTCTAATACCCCCCATTGGTCCCGGTTCTTGAAGAACCAGGACTAATGGGCTGACCAGGGCCGAACGGTAGCCCTGTTTTCTACTAGTGGTAGTTGTACACCTTTAAACAGTCGATTCTCTTCATGCTAGATTTGCAGTTTACTTGTTAAAAATAGGAAAGGCCGGTTATTTATGACTTGGCATTAGCTGGTTATCCCATTTTATTTTGGCATTTTAGCAGTACCATTTTCCTATTAAAATCAAGGCAACCTTTGTAAATAGCACATTACCATGAAAAGGTTTTAAGAGCAATCCAGAATAGATGTCCAACTTTTAATCATGGTTATATTTCCTGCTATGATCTTCCAAGTTTCATGGCATTTTTTGTGTTGTGTCTGTTCTGAACATAGTAGTACTATTTTTGACATGTGCAAGAACGCCTTCACCAACTGATGTAGCAAAAAAAGTATGTAGGTGATATGTACTTTCTGAAAATAATTCCTTATGTTCTGTTTTTTCATTATACATTGACGATAAATCACGAGTGGACATGCAGCCACGCAAGGTTGGTATCCTGCCCGTCCATTCCGATGTGATTCATGTAGTTCGAATACATCAAGCATGTATAATTAATTTGATGCACCATATACAACTTGTATGGCTTGCGTATTACCTCTGACGTCGGCAGTAGACGGCCCACAATGCAGCCTCATGCATGATTTTAATCATCTCGGGTTCCTTGATTGTCTGCCATGCATTTACAACTTGGTAGCTCGCAGCCATTTAAAGGAGCGTCGGCAGTATGTGGGAAATTTATGGCAATAGTTGTGTGCCCCGCACGCCTTATTATCTGCTTGCTGATGTTTTGTGTGTGCAGTCAGTCTTTGCAAGAGATTAGCATGGTTAGATATTGCCAGGAACCTTGGTTAATTTGTAATGCTGAAGTTGATATTGAACACACCCACTTTATTTATTGCTTGACGAATCATAACACAAAGTTGTTTGCACGGTAGGTGAACCAGGTACTAGCACATACTAGTACATTGAGGAGCTTGATGGAAAACTAATTACTAGCTAGTACATGGCGGACCACGGTGAAATGAAACATTATTGGGTACTGATTGGCCGTCCGACGATATAAAAAAGGGTCACAGCTAAATGAACAAGGCGATGACGATGGTTGCCCAGGGTTGAATTCAGTGGTTGTGGAGCTTATCGAGGATCAGTGCAAAGAAGAAAACAAAGAGAAGTCTCATTGTTGCCTTCTTTATTTCCTCCATTTTCTTCCCAAATAGATTTGTCGTCTAAATACTGAAATCCTTTACTATGAAATACTCATCTTCCAAACATGTCTGAAGGAGAAAAATATTTGTGTGTTTTAGTTGGATCGCCATGCAAAGGAGAAAACAAAGAGAAGTTGCTTTATTTCAGGGAACCTTGATTTTGTTGTAAAGGTGTTAGCACAAGTTCAGAACCAACTTCTGCTAGCATAACAGGAGAGATGCAATTTTCATCTGCCAAAAAAAAGCAGTTTTGGCAAACCTGCTATTGCAATACAGGGTTGTCTGTGAACATGCATAGTAAGCAAGAACCTTTTTCTTAGGCAAGCAAGCAAGAACCTAGTAGCAAAAACTGGAGCAACAACCTTCATCATCAGACAAACTGAATCCCATGAACTAGGTTGACCAAGGATCCATAGTGCAGGTTGGGTGAGTAATTTTTACTTACTAAAAGCGGGCCTCATTTACTACCACCCAACCCAGGTCACGAATGTTAATTACACTGACGAGTAGCCTGCGGCCCTGCACCCTGACCATAAATATACCAGTCTCTATCCACCAAATTCAATAATAGCTGGCCAACGTCTATTATATTAATGTTGCGTATTCACTCACTTATCCCTAAGTATTTCCACAGTCCAGTCAAGCACTATATTAAGTGTGAATCGCATGGCAGCAATCATCGGTCAGGATAACATCCTCGCGTGGCACCATGTCCCAAAAATCCGCTTCCATACATTGATTGCTATTTATGCTTCTTTAGCAGTGACATTATAGTCAATTTGCATTTTCTCTCTTTTAGATACACTGCCAAATCTAATGACTTTGATTTGTTCATACCATTAGGCTGCAGGGAAATATTACTATATGTAACATGTATATTTTTTCTTAATCTGCTGTTGTTGCTTCTCATTTCAGAAATTTATTTCTTGACGCAGCTTCATTCGGATTTATGTGAATATAAGCGTAAAAGGTCCAGTGGCAATGCTACGAAATAATTCCAGACGTGAGTATCTGTATCGCACTGCTGCTAGTCGTCTCTTGCGATCCGTACATCGGGCTTCTGACAGATCCAAGTCATGGCCTCATGGGGTCCTTTTCTTCAGCCAACTAAAGCACTTCATGTTAGCTTGTCTTCGCTTTTGTATTGACTGTAATGCATCATCTCACCCATTTATGATCCATGGGTGAGTCCTACATATCCTCATTAGATGTACCATTGCCTATGATGTTTCTAAACTCAAATAATATAGCAGTATTTGTATGTTTCATCGATGCGCTAATGATAGATCCTAATGTTATAGCATACACACATATTATTGTACATGAGTGAGACTAGGACCAAGCATGACTGTAGATTGTGCCGACACAAGATAAATGCGCACAAGCCTACCTCAGTCCGCGCCACCAGGGCGCGCCCCAGCCTCTAGTGCACGCCACATGTAAATACATCAATGTGCAGTGAATTCGCAACCTCATCCCGATCCGTTCCTCCTCTCATTTGCCTTCCCTCCCCCCGCCTCACACATTATACGTCAACACTCTCCCTCACGTGTGACTTCCTCAGGCCTAAACGTGGACCGAAAGTGGGCTGCAATTTAATTGCAGCCAGCCGGGTCTTGAACTCAAGACCTCTTGGCTTTGATACCATGTAGAAGTGCATGCTCTAGCCAATGCAATCAAAAGACCGATCTGATGGAAGAGACTAGGCAGCACATTATATGTCAACAGACGTGAGGTTGGCCCCTGATCTTTTTAGTTGGCCACTGCTCTGCACTCCACTTTTGTTGTTTTTGCTTCTCATGGATCGTTGATTTCCTGCATTCTTTTTACATGTGTGAACTAGGTTGCTCCTCATGGATCGTTGATTGCCTGCACTCTTTTTGCATGTGCTCCTCATGGTTGCTCCGCTAGTTTCAAGGAGGGTGAACAAGGGCTGGTTGGAGTGCTACATGTCCAGATCGACCAGCCGGAAATGAGTCATGGAGACAGCCACTATGATTTACATCCAGCCAGAAAAAAATCTGGACCGCGGTCCATGTACAGACCGTTATCTGTACGAGCGGCCCATGACGTCAACTGCAGCCGAGTACGCACAGGCCTCAACATGGCGGAACAAAAAATTAACGAGCGCTCCTTCGGAAGCCTCGCAATGATCAACGCCACTTAGCGTGCTCTCATTCATTCGCCACGTGTCGCGCTCTGGACGCTCCCTCTAGATTTTGTTTTTTATTATTTTTCCGCATGCATTTTCGGCTTTTTAAACGGGTTTTTTCTGGGTTTTTTCATGTTTTGGTTTTCTATCGGTCTTCCCTAGCTTTTTGACCAAAAATTTTTTCGAAAAAAAATAATTTTTTTGCGCAAAAAAACGCATTTTTTCGCGAAAGTCACGGTTTTGTTTTCGCGAGAGGCACGGCTGTGCCTCTAGGAAACGGAAAAAAATGTGTTTTCTGTTTTTTTTTCTTCCGCGAGAGGCACGGTTTTGCTTCCACGAGAGGCACGGTTGTGCTTTCGCGAGAGGCACGGGCGTGCCTCTTGCGGAAAGGGGAAAAACGCGTTTTCTATTTTTTTTTTCTTCTGCGAGAGGCACGGTCGTGCCTCTTTCGGAAAAGGAAAAAAAATGAGTTTTCTGTTTTTTTTCTTTCGCGAGAGGCACGGTTGTGATTTCGTCAGAGGATGGGCGTGTCTCTTTCGAAAAAGGAAAAAACCGTGTCCCCAGTTCAGTTTTTTTGTCCGGTTTTTTCATGAAGATCTCAATGCGAGGAATCCAACGGCGAAAGCGGTTCGAGATTTGGACGCACGGTTTAAGAGATAAAACGTTTTGAATAAATGAATCTACGAAAAAAGGAAAACTCTCAGGTTGCGACAAGGGGCGCACATGCAGCACGCCACTTGTCGCAATCTGGGGGAGTTGGAGTGATCTCCACAAGGAGTACTGCTTAATTAGTGACTTCGTCAACATGGGGGAGCTCCTATACGGCGCTGCAGGCGCCCGTTGGCGCTCCTGGCGCCTGCAGGGCCCCGCGCTGGGCAGGCCCATGAAGAGTACAAACCAGTGAACATAAAACGCTCGCAAAACCAAAAACGGGTAAAAATGATGCTCTCCTCAGGATTCAAACTCGCCACCGCATGCTAACAAACAGGTGCCACCAGCCACACAAGCTACTTGCTATCTGTGACTACTAATAGAGGCAGCAGCTTAATAATAAGGCCACAGTGCTATTATATTGAACATAGTCATTCATCTATGGTGCCACTTAATTTTTTTGAATTATTTGGAAAAAATATCGTGATTTTTAAAAAAGTTCTTCATTTTGGAAGAAAACGTTCATTGACTTTCAAAAAAAAAGTTCATGAAATGAAAAAAGTGCAATAATTTTGAAAAAACAGTTCACAACAATGAAAAATGACCATGAGTTTGAAATAAGTTCATGGATTTGAAAAAAAGTTCACCAAAA
This sequence comes from Triticum dicoccoides, assembly GCF_002162155.2. NCBI lineage: Eukaryota > Viridiplantae > Streptophyta > Magnoliopsida > Poales > Poaceae > Triticum > Triticum dicoccoides. The sequence goes on from NC_041391.1 coordinate 679,860,628, forward strand.
TTTGGAAAAAGTTCATTGAATTTCAAAAAAGATCATCGGATTTGAAAAATAGTTCATCAAATTTCGAAAAAGTTCACCAACTTTTCAAAAAAGTTCATCGGATTTGAATTTTTTTGCAAAAAGTTCACAATAATTTTAAAAAGTTCATCAGGTTTGAAAAAAAGTTCATCGAATTTGGAAAAAGTTCATTGGATATGCAAAAAAGTTCATGGATTTTTGAAAAGTTCATCGATTTTACCAAAAAAGTACATCAAATTTCAAAAAAATTCAAAGAAGTTCATCGAATTTGAAAAAATTATCGATTCTAAAAAAGTTCATCAATTCTAAAAAAAGTTCATCGAATTTAAAAAAAAAACCGCGCACTAAAGTAAACAAAGAAAGATGAGAAAAGAAGAAAAAAGGAAAAGAATAAAAAAGAAACCGAACTGAAGAACAAAGTAAAAAAGAGAAAAACGAGCTAACTTTACATACAGTAGTACGACCCATATCATCGCTCTCAAAACATGCTTGCTTCAACCTTACGTTTAGACCTGGGAATAGTTTGAATTTATAGAGTGTGCTAACGACCAGTCGACTGGTCGTTAGCATAGTTTGAATTTATAGAGTGTGCTAACGACCAGTCGACTGGTCGTTAGCAACAGATCCGCACGATTCCACCCACGTACGATCGTTCCGATTTTCCTGGCGCTACATCGATCCACCGCGTCTTTTTTTTTCTAGCGCAATAAAAACAATTGGCGGAAGTGGGATTCGAACCCACTACATCTTGGTAGCCCACGGTAGCTTGCAACCAATTGGTCTAGATTGAGCTAGTGATTAGACTTAGACATTTGTTTCCTATGTATAGTACAGGAAACATGCTTTTTCAGTTTTTTTCCTTCGATTTATGTACTGCACAATTTTCACGGATGGATGTATGGTGTCTCCATGCCCTTAAATGTTATACTAGTTACCTAGAATTTATCGGGGAATGTTTCTATACTTATTTTAACTGAAACAAAAGTTACCGGGGTGTTCATACGTAAGTTATCAAATGTGTGACGTGTAAATTATCATGTTATCGGGGTATATTTTTAATAAAAAAATCCTTGAGTCAGAATTATCAGGAGGCTTGCGCATAAGTTATCAGGTCTGCAATGCGTTAAAAAAACCATAACACACGCCAATAACTATCTATAAAGAGCATGGTAATATATACGCCACGAACCTGATAACTCGCCCACAGACACTGCGGTAACTTTGGGCCCAGAGAAAAAAAAATCTGGGAAAAAATTATCACCCCGTGCCAAAGTTATTTCCTCCCTTGCGCTGACCTTCTCTTTTAAAAACTTGGAGCAAATGGTTTTGTGAGATGTGTGAGTTACCAACCCTCCCCCCCCCCACTCCATCGCCAAAGTTATCAGGACCGGGGTACATAAGTTATCAGGTCTGCGATATGTGAGTTACCGTTCTATTGACACAAAAGGTATCGAGGGGATATAT
>NC_041391.1:679862359-679864496 GCF_002162155.2 Triticum dicoccoides
CGTTGCCAAAGTTACCAGTATAGGGTGCATAAGTTATTAGGTCTGCGATGTGTGAGTTACCATGCTATTCATACAAAAAGTTATCGAAGGTATGTTTACACTAGTTTTTTTGGGTGAAAAAAGCTACCACGATATTTGCACATAAGCTACCAGGTCTATGATGTGTGAGTTACCATGCTATTGACACAAAAGCTATCGAGGGGATATTTCATGAACACCCCGACCCCTCGTTGGCAAAGTTAACAAGATATGGTGCATAAGTTATCAGGTATGTGATGTGTGAGTTACCATGCTATTCACACAAAAGTTCGTCAACTCTCCCCTTCCCTTTGGTCGCCAAACTTATCAGGACAGGGGTACATAAGTTATCGGGCCTGCAATGTGTGAGTTATCATACTATTCACAAAAAATTACCGGAAGATATTTAATCAACTCCTCAAAGAAAAAAGAAGGAAGCAAACAGGGAATGGTCAAATAGTATGATGTGCATTCTTTCACACAACAAACAGTCCAGCTGAGCTGGTTAGTGTGTGTTCCCCATTACCTGCTAGACGTGGGTTCAAATCCCATATTCAGCATCATTTTTATTTTTGACTAAAAATGTAACCAGGGTGCCAAATAGATCTAGCACCCAAAAAAATGACAGATCCAATCCAGAGAAAAAATCACGGCAGTCAATGCCATAGTCCCCAGATTCTTTCCACTAAATTCGCCATCAAGTTAGCAAATCGTTCACATATTAAATCTTGAACAAAGAGCCACTATGCAATACATTCATAGTCTGGGCGCTTTTGACAACAACAACGATTGGGTTAGTTGGTTAATGTGGTGGTGCACCTGCATGAGGTCGGGGGTTCGAATCCTGTTTTGGCTGCCCTTTCTTCCCTTTCTTTTTCTTGCGGAGTGGAGCGTCTGGATGAATCTCGACCGCGCGACGGGAATCGGATGAGGCGCACGAATCGTACGTGCCTGTCGCTAACGAACAGTCGGCAGGTATTTAGCTTTGTCGTTCAAACTATAGTTTCAGTTTGGTTTCCTATTGGGCTGTCATTGGATTGGACAAAATAGACTGAGACACTATGTTAATTCAATTTGGTCTGGGCTACACTTATTTTTGGGCTGGATTGGTTTGGTTTGGACAGAGAACGATTGGTCTCAAAGCCAAATCCAGCGACCAAATCATACTAGCAGCCTCGATGGGCGACGGATGCCGCCAGGGGTCGCTGGGCTGCCGCTGGATGGAGCTCCGGCCACCGTCTCTCTCTCTCTCTCTCAAGTGAGACGCCGCTCTCTCTCTCTCTCTGCCAGGTGAGACGCCGCTCTCTCTCTCTGCCAGGTGAGACGCCGCCACCGACCAAGATGCTGCCGCCGGTGACCAAGCCTGCAAAGCCAGGGAGGGTAAAGTCGGACAAAAACCTTGAACTCGCAGAGTTAGTCGGAATTGAACCTCAAACTTTCAATCCCTGAAGTTGGTACCTTGTACTTTGTGATCCCAGTCAATTTTAACCCTAAACCGACCATAGGCAGTTTGTCGCATCGGAAAAGGCTCGATCCCGGCTGGGATTGTCTCTATTTTGACTGACTGTGCAGTCCCACTTGTCATATTCATCTTCTTTCCTCAATCTCCTTCATTTTTTCTTGCTCACGACGTGTGCCTCCACCACGCGCGACATAATACAGAACCCCTTGTGTCGCATGTCCACAGCTGATACGAGTCGGCTAGGAAGGGTGGACTGTCATCATCGCTGGGATTGGGAATTAGAAACACGTTGGCTAAGAGCTCTTGCTGAAAGCCGTCGCTGGTACGACTTCCGCTTTGTCATGTCCATGGCGCTCAAATGTGCCATAGAGCTCGGCATTCTCGGCGCCATCCAAGGCTGCGGCGGCGTCACCGCGCTCGGCGAGCTGGCCACCATTATTGCGCTCATTGCTTCCAGGCTCCCGCGCCTGCGCCGCCTCATGCACGCGCTCAGCGTCTTGGGCGTCTGCTCTTCGTGCAACACCAGCAGCTAGACGAGTCCGCGGGCAGCGGCGCCGCTGTCTATGGGCTCACCAGTGCCTTCCGCCTGCGAGCGCGATGTCTTCTGCGGGGGTGCGCTCGATGTCTTCTGTGAGGAGTGGTTCGTCACCGGCGATA
>NC_041391.1:679864767-679865705 GCF_002162155.2 Triticum dicoccoides
CGGCCAATGCTGTTCTGCTTGCTGAATGTGCCAGGCTCGTACGTGATTAATAGCTTCAGCGAGACGTGCAAGTGGAAGAAGCTAACCAAGCAAGCAGCTGGATTGATTCCCAAGCTAGCCACGAAATTTGGTTGTGAGTTTACGGGACAAGTTGCTCGGATATTAACATAGCCGTCGCAGCAGGCTGCGCGGCCGTGGACACCAGATGGGGCAGGCGGATGCGAGCGACCCGATGTGCTCGAGCGCGGTGTCAACTGCGTTGAGGCGCCTGGTCGCCTTGGAGTTGGAGGCAATGGATGAGAACCCTCCCTGATTTGAGGAGAACGAGAGAGAAAGGGACTGGGAAGAAGATAGCTATGACATGTGGGGTAGGGATGTCAGTGGGAGCTGTCTGTGATCCCGGGCGGGATGAATCTTTTCCTGGTGCGCCAAACAGGTTCAAGGTTCAGATTGACCGGGATCAACAAGCACAGAGTGTCGATTTCAGGGATTAAAAGTTTGAGGTTTAATTCTGACGAGCTATATGAATTCAAGGTTTAAAATAGACTTCACTCCGTCAGGGATGGAACTTGTTGCCCGCCTACATGGGTGCTACGCAGCAGTGCACCCGAAGCTGGCTGGCGTGTCTGCTACTTGGCCGACTGCAGCAAGCTGCATCAACAACCATGGTGTTCAGTGATGGCAATTAGTATTCATGCATGCATCAACAGCCACGGTGTTCAATGATGGCAATTAGTATTCATGCATGCATCAACAGCCACGGTGTTCAATGATGGCAATTAGTATTCATGCATCAGGAGCTATCCATGTCCCGCATTTGCGCATGTCCATAGTTTGAAATTTTGGACAGAGACCAATTCTAGGAAATGGGCTGGATTGGTTTGGCTTGAAAAATGAGCAGTTTAGTTTGGTTTGGATTACATCACTTATCGTTTCTG
>NC_041391.1:679865975-679869490 GCF_002162155.2 Triticum dicoccoides
CGATGCCAGTTCGTAACGAGGGTACGATGGTCATTTCAGGTGGGCGTACAACGCGTGTAGACCAGTTTAGAGCCCTGTATGAGCCCGCGCCGGTCCGTGTACTATTGTACGCCGGGCGTGTACGTATATTATACGCTGGCGGTTGCGTTTCCCTGCGGTCGTGCGCGTGCACGTGTGCGTGGATAGTTTCCATAAAAAGGCCCCTAGTATAAGAGGAGGGGAATGGGCACCGGCCGTATCGCCCACCCCATTTCCCCCAAATCGCCTCGCTCTACCTCCTCTCTCCTCTGCCCCATCGTCTCCCTTACCGGCCACCCCACATGCTCGCTCACCACCACCGCCTCCTTCTCTTCTCCTGCTTTCTTCTGGCTTGGATGGAGCAAGGCCGTGGCGAAGCCGCCGTCGCGGACGAAGATCTGCAGAACACGGGCACGAAGACCGTGGCAGATGCCGTGCAGACCCTCGTCAGCGGTGCGGCTGCAGGAGGTGCTGCATCCCCACACGCTGGATCGGTCGGTGCGGCGGAGGATCTGGAGGAGAAGAAGGTGGCCGTGGCGGACTCCGCCATGGTGGACTCAGCCTTGCCGGAGCTTGGCGTGACGGTGTCGAGCGGCCCTTCTGATGGACCTACGGAGGCCGACGGCGAGCTCGTGGACCTGTAGGTAATCCTTACCAGCAGTCCCCTCCGTTGGTAGTTACCCCCATTAAGCAGTAGATTTAGGTATGAGGGTTTTTTGTTGTTGCTAGTTGCTGCATCCCCTTCTGATAATTAGGGTTCTTAGATGTTTGATTGATTTATAGTGAAGGTTAAGTTTGGATTTTGTGATTTAATCATCCAGTAGATCAAGTAGTTAGGGTTTTTTAATGAGATGTTTAGTTGGGGATTTTTTGTATTAGATTCAATTAGAGCCACTGATATGTAGAATCTGTGATTGAATCACATCCAGTGGATATAGTAGATAGGGTTTTTTAATTAGTTGATTAGTTAGGTTTTTTGTCTTGGATTCATTTATAGCCTCTCATATGTAGAATGTGTGACTGAATCACATCTAGTAGATGTAGTAGTTAGTGTTTTTTAATTAGATGTTTAGTTGGGGATTTTTTTCTATTGGATTCAATTAGAGCCAATGATATGTACAATTTGTGATTGAATCACATCCAATAGATGTAGTAGTTATGGTTTTGTAATTAGTTGATTAGTTAAGGTTTATTTCTATTGGATTCATTTATAGACAGATATATATAGAATCTGTGATTGAATCATCCAGTAGATGTAGTAGTTAGGGTTTTTAATTAGATGTTTAGTTAGAGTTTTCTTGTATTGGATTCATTTATAGCCAGTTATATATAGGATCTATGATTGAATCATCCAGTAGCTGTAGTAGTTATGGTTTTTTAATTAGTTGATTAGTTAAGTTTTGTATTGGATTCATTTATAGACAGTTATATATAGATTCTGTGATTGAATGATGTAGTAGATGTACTAGTTAATGTTTCTTAATTAGATGTTTAGTTAGGTTTCTTTTGTATTGGATTCATTTATAGGCAGAGATAAATGTAATTAAATGGTGTGACTGAATGATGCACTAGAAGTAAGAGTTATGATACTTTTATTAGATGTATGAGTTAGTGTTATTTGTACTGGATTCATTTATATCCAATGATATATGTAAGTAAACTTTGTGATTCAATGATCCAGTGGATTACTTTTATTAGATGTATGAGTTAGTGTTATTTGTACTAGATTCATTTATATCCAATGATATATGTAAGTAAACTTTGTGATTCAATGATCCAGTGGATCCAGGAGTTAGTGGTTTTTCATTAGATGCTGGAGTTAGGGTATTTTAATTAGATGTAGGAGTTAGGCTTCACCATTTCACTCATTCTGTCATATGAGTGCTCATTCAGAACTTGTTTGTAATGACATTATTTGAACTGCAATTCAATTTCTTGTAAATGATTTACTTGGTTGAAAATATAGAAGAAGGAGGATCTTGTTGGAAACAAGAGGAAGTGGGACTCATCTGGGTACTACCCATATGACAGTGATGAAGATGAGCCGTACGAGGTAAGGCCTAGTTGAAATATTGTTTGTGCATTGAGTTAGTGTTAGATGTTTATAGTATTTGAATGCATAATGTATTAATGTCAGTCATTAATGTGTGCAGTATGAATCTGGAGATGATGTGGTCGAGGGGAACGTCGAGTCCTTTGAAGAGAAGGTGGTGCAGAAGACGAGGGCCCAAGGATCTGGTACGTACTACAGCTAGAGGACGGACAAGTACCGCTGCCCCTACTGCATTAGGCTCAAGCCTAGGTCTAGGTTGCTGGAGCATCTGATGGAACATTGTCGGGCTACATCTGTCAGCAGTGATGAGTACAAGATCAGGGCTCAGCATTCTGCCCTCCACAAGGTCCTGAGAAACCCTAACATGTAGTTGCCCTAGAGCCTAGTTGTCATATGATGGAGGAAGCCTCGGTTCTTTTGGTGAACTTTATGTGGTAGTCTGATGGTGAAAACTTGAAGTGGTAATGTAGTATGAACTTTATCTAAGTGTAGTACTGTGATGTGTGCTCTGAACTTATCTAATGCTAGTGGTCCGAACTTGGAGGTGTCTGCATCAGCAAGTGTGTTGTGTGGATGCTGCTATCTATGGTAGAAATATATATTGCTATCTATATTTGTGTCCCTTAAATTTGCCATTATGGTTCCTTGGATGTATGGTTCCTTAGATGTATGATTTGTTTGAATTTACCTGCTTCAATGATCAGACATGCCGCATCAGTGTTGCTTCACTGATCAGGCATCCTGCAAACACTTCCCATGTTGTGGCCATGTGGAACATGGTGTGGCAATGGTGCAATAAATTCCCATGCTGTGGCCATGTGCAACATGATGTGCCCATAAGCAAATCGTACCAAATGTACAACTTTGCGTTAAGTTAATTAGTGTTGTTTAGTGAATTAAGTGGAAATTGTTCATCCACACATATGACATCTTTCCATCATTTCCCGTGAAGCCGCATGTTTCGAACCGGCATTGGGCAGGGCATAAAAAATAAAGAAAAATTCAAAAATTGTGAAACCTTGGTGACCCTCATGTTTTCTTTTACATGGTGACCCACATGTGCCCAACAAGACTATCAAAGAAAATTTGGAAAAAAGAAATTTTACAATGCCCCCTTGAGGTATAGACCGATGTTTGGACCAGTCAGTCTATAGGGCAGTATAAATTCAAAAAAAAATTAAAAAAATATAAAACCTTGGAAACCTAGCTTTGTTTGTGCAAGAGGTCATGTGTCCAAAAGTTTAGGTGATTTGTAGGTGGTCGAAAAAATCAGCGCATTCCGGAGGGACCATTTGGTCTAACTTAAGCCAGTTTTTGAGCAAAGGTCATTTTTTCCACCACCTCCAAAGCACCCAAGTTTTCTTTTGCATGGTGACCCACATGTGCCAAACATGGCTATCAACGAAAATTTGGAAAAAACAAAGTTTACAATGCCCCCTTGAGG
>NC_041391.1:679870202-679872505 GCF_002162155.2 Triticum dicoccoides
CAAAGAAAATTTGGAAAAAAGAAATTTTACAATGCCTCCTTGAGGTATAGACCGATGTTTGGACCAGTAAGTCTATAGGGCAGTATAAATTCAAAAAAAAATATAAAACCTTGGAAACCTAGCTTTGTTTGTGCAAGAGGTCATGTGTGCAAAAGTTGAGGTGATTTGGAGGTGATCGAAAAAATCACCGTATTCCGGAGGGACCATTTGGTCTAACTTAAGCCAATTTTTGAACAAAGGTGATTTTTTCCACCACCTCCAAATCACCCAAATTTTCTTGTACCTGGTGACCCACATGTGCCAAACATGGCTATCAAAGAAAATTTGGAAAAAGAATATTTTACAATGCCCCCTTGAGGTATAGACCGATGTTTTGAAAAGTCAGTCTAGAGGTCATTATAAATTAAAAAAAATATAAAACCTTGGAAATCTAGCTTTGTTTGTGCAAGATATCATGTGTGCAAAAGTTGAGGTGATTTGGAGGTGGTCGAAAAAAACAGTAGAACACTGCCCCGACGTGACGCAACGTGCGTTTTGTGTCCGAATTCGTGCACACCTTGCCTGGCGGGCCACATTGGCCATGCCCACATGCTCCCAAAAGTTGGGGTCATCTCATGCATGCCCCCACATGCACCATTTACAAGCCAGACCATTTGGGTCTGCCGGAGGGCATGTCTGAAAGAGGTTTTCCTTGTCGGACCCACCAAATGATCCCAAACTTTATGCACACCCTACTATGACCATGGCATGCATGTGGGAGGAGAATTCATACACCACGGCCTCATTTTTGTTGAAATCCCGTTAATAGCCATGTGTATTACATGTAAGTGAGCATGTGTAAAATTGATTAGGTGATTTGAAGGTTAAAACATTAACTTGTCATATATGCAAAAAATGTGTATTGAATGCAAGTGAACATGTGTATAATTTAATGTGTGATTTGAAGATCAAAATACATGGCAATATGCCAAAAAAAGTGCCCACCTACCAGAGCAGGAGAATTCATACACCACGGCCTGCATACGACTAGAAACCCAGCCATTCATGGGCCAGGATGCAGGTCGTGGTGCCAAATATCTCTGCTGCTAGTAGGCCCCACGGGGTAGACGGGACAAGAGTTAGGCAATGTACTGCCTACATATGATAGGAACTTGGGAGGCGAGCCGCAGCCGGGTATATAAACCGGTGCGGCACTCTCTTGCTTGGCGAGGTGGGACTAAACTCCCACCACCCCACGGTTGTGCGCTATGCTGTGCCCTGCGCGGCTCTGCCTTGGGCCCAATTCGGGCGGGCTGGCCCAGGGCAGCCTTACCCGCGGCGCGCTGATCTGTTTTATAAATTACTCTTTTTTTCACTTCTTAACTCCAAAATTTATTTTCTTGTTTATATTTCTAATATCTAAAATCAAATCTCTTTTTTTCTATATTATTTCTAACGGTGTTTACTAAAATTAAAAAATATGCCAAATTCTGTTGTGTTTTATTTCATTTGTTCGTTCTCTGTTTTATATTGATAATATTTACGAAATATAAACTAAAATGGTGTGTTTTATTTCAATTCTTCATTCTAATATTTCTTATCTTTATTATATTTGAAATATTTTTAATTTGTAAGATAAAATATTCTGTTTTATTTCACTTCTTCATTCTAATATTTGTTCTCTTCTTTATATTTGAAATATTTTTAAAATGTAAGATAATATGTTATCTTTTATTTCACTTCTTCATTCTAATAGATCTTATTTTTTTACATTTGAATTATTTTTTTAATGTAAGATAATATGTTGCCCTTCCTAATTTTAAATTTTCTTTTCTGTCCGATACTTGAAATATTATTAAATCAAATCTAGGTGGGACAATCGCATACATGCCTCCACATGCACCATGTACTAGAAGCAGGTTTGCCTTGCCGGTCCCACCAAATGATCCCAACGTTTATGCATACCCAAGGATGACCATGGCATGCATGCATGATAAGTATTATTCATTTCCGACACTCGATGCATTTTCTAGGGTTTTTCCGGCGATAAAACCCTACAACACTGCCCCCACTTGACGCAACGTGTGTTTTGTGTCCGAATTTGTGCACACCTTGCCTAGGGGACCACATTGGCCATGCCCACATGGTCCCAAAAGTTGGGGTCATCTCATGTATGACTCCACATGCACCATGTACAAGTAGGACCATTCGGGTCTGCCCAGGTCTGAAAGTGGTTTTCCTTCGCGGTCCCACCAAATGATCCCAAACTTTATGCATACCCAAGGATGATCATGGCATGCATGCATGACAATTATCATTCATTT
>NC_041391.1:679872995-679919235 GCF_002162155.2 Triticum dicoccoides
TGCATTTTCTAGGGTTTTTCCGGCGACAAAACCCTACAACACTGCCCCCACATGACACAACGTGCGTTTTGTGTCCGAATTTGTGCACACCTTGCCTGGGGGACCACATTGGCCATGCCCACATGGTCCCAAAAGTTGGGGTCATCTCATGCATGCCTCTACATGCACCATGTACAAGCAGAACCATTCGGGTCTGCTAGAGAGCAGGTCTGAAAGTGGTTTTCCTTCGCAGTCCCACCTAATGATCCCAAACTTTACGCATACCCAAGGATGATCATGGCATGCATGCATGACAAGTATCGTTCATTTCCGACACTCGATGCATTTTCTAGGGTTTTTTTCAGCAACAAAACCTTACAACACTACCCCCACGTGACGCAACGTGCGTTTTGTGTCAGAATTTGTGCACACCTTGCCTGGGGGACCACATTGGCCATGCCCACATGGTCCCAAAAGTTGGGGTCATCTCATGCATGCCTCCACATGCACCATGTGCAAGCAGGACCATTCGGGTCTGCCGGAGGGTAGGTCTAAAAGTGGTTTTCATTGCCGGTCCTACCAATTATTATTTCATAAATAGGACAACATTTAATCATACATGTTTGAAATGAAATTGAAAACTATGAGAAGAAGTGATATGGAATTATGAAACATGAAAAAACAATTAGGAATAAGAAGTGAAAAACATAAAATAATAGGAAAACCAAATTAAAACGGAAAGAGGAACAATACATTTGAATATATAATATTGCAGAAATGATAGAGATACTATAAATATTGTTGAACAAATACAAGTATACAATAACTAATAGGTGTCACAAAGAACCAATGATATTTATTTTTAGGGAAGGAACAATGTAGAGGTAGGTGGGCCGGCCCAGACCGCAAATAACTGTCGGATCCTTATTGTGGGGGCCCACCACGCTGCGCTTTCCATGCACGTCGATCACATGCACGTCGATCACGGGAGTAGTTGCCGTTCTGTTACACAATTCCGGGATCGTGCTAATCCATATGTTCCGAATCCCTACGATTGAGGAGCACGTTCAGCCTCGCTTCAACGGATGAAAATATAGATCGCGAGATTGGCCACAAGGAAGTTACGACGACCTATGAGTCGACCTCGTATATAATCTCCACCTCCTCGCACATGTCGTCGACTAGATCGCCTCCTGTCAGCGAGTCATCGACAGCTCCATCCGCCGCATACAACACGCCACAAAAACCACGAGAAGATCAAGGTCGTCCGCACGTGCTGGCCGCCCTCGACGAACTACATCGACAACACATCGCCGACTTCTTTCATCTTCGTTGACCGATCAAGTAAGTTGTCCTCCTTACCTGACGCCTTCATAGCAAGCTAGTTCCCCCGTCTCGTTGCTTTGATGGACTTAGGTTTACCACATATTTTCAACTAGTATCAACTCGACTAGATGCATTCTGACCAAATGGCGTACATGAACTAAATCTTTGGTTCTTTCATAGCATGGTAGAATAAGATGTTGTTTCTTGAGAAACATGATGCAATAGATTTTTTGTCACATGATCCAATTATATTTTTATCACACGATCCAATTATATTATTGTGCACATAGAACATTAAAGAGTTATAAGCATTAGATGTTGATGAACCTCAAATAGGTACCATTGCTATAGACTGTAGTTATTTACAGCTGATCAATTTGTCATCCTGTTAATAATTTATCTGATACTCAAAGAACTTGATCAGATGAGAGTAAATTCAATTACCAATTGTAGTTATTTTTTTTATTGCGTCATATCATCACACACTTGGCTGCATGTTGCTGTATACATGGTGCTAGTTTTATATTTGCATTAGTGTTATTTTTGCATTTTTGTTAGCTACTGCCAGAAAGTTCTATACTTTTGCACGTCTATGGTTATTTTTGCATTAGTGTTCGCTAATGTCACAAAGTGTTATATTTCCTTTCAACAGGATGGACGAGCTGAATGGAGAAATAGTGTGCGTCGTTGAAAAATGGTGCAAGCTTGTTGCCGCTCTATCGAGCGGTCAACGCGCTAGAGTGTCTGATACAACATTGCGCAGCATGCTGCATATACCATCTATTAAGATGTGTACCCTACTGATTAGGTATATGATTGAGAATTTTTATGCCAGCAAGTCCAGATTCATTATAAAAGAGTAGTTTGGGGAGGCGACTCTCGGTGCGGTCGACGTCGAGTGCATCTTTAACCTTGAGAACCAAGGAATCTCCGCTTCAGACATTCTGATTGAAGAAGGCGAGGACATGAAGGAGCGGGTGCCGCCACAATTTCTCAGTAAGACATCAGAAAACATAGTGATAGATAATCTCATTGAGGATAATTAAAAGTAAAGACACCGATGACGATTTCCTTTGGAAATTTGTCCTTGTCCTGTTAGGAACAATTATTGCTCCCATGTCGAGCAAGATTGTGCCAAAGCAGTACTACGCTTTGGTCCATGATGTGAAACGTATTTCAAAGATTAACTGGAATGCGTTCACCCTGCATGTTCTCCTCGATTGCCTTCGCATAGTCAAGAAAGGAAAACACCTCCACCAATGGCCGAAAGGCAATTTGGCTCTGTTGCAGGTACACATATGAGACCTGCTGCGTGATACGTCTCCAACGTATCTATAATTTTTGATTGTTCCATGCTATTATATTACCTGTTTTGGATGCTTATGGGCTTTATTTTACATATTTATATCATTTTTGGGACTAACCTACTAACCGAAGGCCCAGCCCATATTGCTGTTTTTTTTGCCTATTTCAGTATTTCGAAGAAAGGAATATCAAAAGGAGTCCAAACGGAATGAGACCTTCGGGAGCGTTATTTTTGGAACAAATCTGATCTAGAGAGCTTGGGGTGCAAGTCAAGAAAGCTCCGAGGGCCCCACGAGATAGGAGGGCGCACCCCCCTATAGGGCGCGCCCCCTGTCTCGTGGGCCCCTCGGGCGTCCACAGACGTACTTCTTCCTCCTATATATACATACGGACCCCGAAAACATCCAGGGGCACCAGGAAACACAATTTCCACCACCGTAACCTTCTGTATCCGTGAGATCCCATCTTGGAGCCTTCGCCGGCACTCTGCCGGAGGGGGAATCAACCACGAAGGGCCACTACATCAACACTCTTGCCCCTCCTATGAGTTGTGACTAGTTTACCACAGATCTACGGGTCCATAGTTATTAGCTAGATGGCTTCTTCTCTCTTTTTAGATCTCAATACAATGTTCTCCCCTCTCTTGAGGAGATCTATTCGATGTAATCTTTTTTTGCGGTGTGTTTGTCAAGATCCGATGAATTGTGAGTTTATGTTCAGATTTATCTATGGTTATTAATTGAATCTTCTCTGAATTCTTTTATGTATGATTGAGTTATCTTTGCAAGTCTCTTCAAATTATAGGTTTGGTTTGGCCTACTAGATTGATCTTTCTTTCCATGGGAGAAGTGCTTAGCTTTGGGTTCAATCTTGCGGTGATCTTACCCAATGACAGAAAGGGTTGCAAGTCACATATTGTATTGTTGCCATCAAGGATAACAAGATGGGGTTTATATCACATTGCATGAGTTTATCCCTCTACATCATATCATCTTGCTTAATGCGTTACTCCGTTCTTATGAACTTAATACTCTAGATGCATGCTGGATAGCAGTTGATGTGTGGAGTAATAGTAGTAGATGCAGGAAGGAGTCGGTCTACTTGTTTTGGATGTGACACCTATATACATGATGATGCCTAGATAACGTCATAATTATTCGATTTTCTATCAATTGCTTGACAGTAATTTGTTCACCCACCGTAATACTTATGCTCTTGAGAGAAGCCTCTAGTGAAACCTATGGCCCCCAGGTCTATCTCCTATCATATTTTCTTTCAATCTACTTTTATTTGCATCTTTACCTTTCTTGCATCTATATCATAAAATACCAAAAATATATTTATCTTATCATACTATCTCTATTAGATCTTACTTTTGCAAGTGGCCGTGAAGGGATTGACAACCCCTTTATTGCGTTGGTTGCGAGTTCTCAGTTTGTTTGTGTAGGTGTGTGGGACTTTTGAGGAGCCTCCTACTGGATTGATACCTTGGTTCTCAAAAGCTGAGGGAAATACTTACGCTACACTTGCTGCATCACCCTCTCCTCTTCGGGGAAAACCAACACTAGCTCAAGACGTAGCAAGAAGGATTTCCGGCGCCGTTGCCAGGGAGGTCTTCGCTCAAGTCAAGACATACCAAGTACCCATCACAAACTCATCTCCCTCGCATTTACATTATTTGCCATTTGCCTCTCGTTTTCCTCTCCTCCACTTCACCCTTGCCGTTTTATTCGCCCTCTCTTTCCCAATCTCCTCCTCTCTTTCTTCCGCCTTTTTCCATTTGCCTTTTTTCTTGCTCGTGTGTTAGTTCCTTCACCTTGTCACTATAACTAGTCTCTTATCTTCTCCGTTATCTCCCGAGAATGAAGTTTTAAATTTTAAGCAAAGGGAGGGAGAAAATCTAAAAGACGCTTGGTATAGAATTTGCAATGCTCAAAATAGATCTACCAGGAAGCAATCTACTTCAGTTCTTCTTCGTAATTTTTATGTAGGTGCTAATCCTTGGTTTAGATATATCCTTGATACCATTACCGGAGGGAATTTCTTGGGTAGCCATACTTTTGATTCTTACAATGCTTTAATAGATTTATTTGGCTCACCACCTCCTTTGATTAATGGAACTATGTTAACCTTGGAGGATGTTATGCAAAGACTTGAAATTATTGAGAATAAAGTTGCTACCAATGAATCAATTGAAAATCTTGATAAAAAGATCCACAATCAAATTACCCAATATGGATCTAAGGTAGGAACGAATTTGAAAAATATTAAAGAAAAAGAACCCATAGTTAACAAGAGAATAAATCTAGATTCCATAAGAATCGATAAACTTGAGGGTATTATTACCAACTTGGGAACCGCTTTTTCTTCCATTCAAAACACTCCAAGTTCGTCTACTAAAACCTAATCTTACTTATGTTCCTAAGAGTAAGGATGAAACATCTAGTAAGGAAACTGCGGATCTTAAATCTATAAGTGTTCATCCCAATCTTTTTGCCATCATTAAGGACCCTTTTGCTATGAATGAATTTTTCGATCTTGTGCCTAAGAGTTTGATAATTACTAGAAAGAAAGAAATTTCTAAAAAAAATAGATGCCTCATTGAAGAATTGCCCACCAAAGATGGCACTCGTTAGATCTATCATTGCTTTTATGCCTAGCTAGGGGCGTTAAACGATAGCGCTAGTTGGGAGGAAACCCAATTTTCTTTATGTTTTTTTGTTTTTGTTCCTGTTTAGTGTTAAATTTTGTTTTTAATTTCGGTTTAGATGTGTTTTTTATCTTTTTTTTAGTGTTTGTGCCAAGTATAACCTATAGGATAAACTATGATGATGGTTGATTTGATTCTGCTGAAAGACAGAAACTTTGCGCTCACGAGAAAAAATTCAATAAATCATAGAAAAGAGCTTTTGCGTTGATTCTTTTTAATGCTGATCAATAAACAAATTGTCCAGTACATCCTATTTGGGTAGGATTTGTAGAGTTCCAGAAGTTTGCGTTAGTTACAGATTGCTACAGACTGTTCTGTTTTTGACAGATTCTGTTTTTCGTGTGTTGTTTGCTTATTTCAATGCATCTGTGGCTAATAAATTAGTTTATAAACCATAAGGAAGTTGGAATACAGTAGGTTTAACACCAAAATAAATAAAGAACGAGTTCATTGCAGTACCTTATGTGGTGGTTTTGTTTTCTTTCACTAACGGAGCTTATAAGATTTCCTGTTGAGTTTTGTGTTGTGAAGTTTTCAATTTTTGGGTAAAGCTTTTATGGACTATGGAATAAAGAGTGGCAAGAGCCTAAGCTTGGGTATGCTTATGGCGCGCCAAGATATTGAAGAATATCCAAAATTCTAAGCTTGGGGATGCCCCGGGAAGGCATCCCCTCTTTCGTCTTCGTTCATTGGTAACTTTACTTGGAGCTATATTTTTATTCACTACATGATATGTGTTTTGCTTGGAGCGTCGTGTGTTATATTGGTCTTTTCTTGTTAGTTTACCACAATAATCCTTGCTGTAACACACCTTTTTGGAGAAGCCTATTTGATTAGAATTTGCTAGAATGCTCTATGTGCTTCACTTACATCTTTTGAGCTTGATAGTTTTTGCTCTAGTGCTTCACTTATATCTTTTAGATCTTGGTGGTGGATTAATTTTATAGAAATTGCTAGTCTCTCATGCTTCACTTATATTATTTTGAGAGTCTCTTAGAACAGCATGGTATTTGCTTTTGTTACAAAGTTGTTCCTAGAATGATGAGCATCCAAGTTGGGTATAATAAAAACTATCATAGGAAGTGAATTGGATGCTAGGATCAATTTGATGCTTGATAATTGTTTTGAGATATGGAGGTAGTAATATTAAAGTCATGCTAGTTGGGTGATTATGGATTTAAAGAATGCTTGAGTTGAAGTTTGTGATTCCCGTAGCATGCACGTATGGTGAACCGCTTTGTGATGAAGTTGGAGCACAATTTTATTTATTGATTGTCTTCCTTATGAGTGGCAGTCGGGGATGAGCGATGGTCTTTTCCTACCAATCTATCCCCCTTAGGAGCATGCGTGTAGTGCTCTGGTTTTTGATGACTTCTAAATTTTTACAACAAGTATATGACTTCTTTTGATTAATGTTGAGTCCACGGATTATACGCACTCCTTTCACCCCTCCATTATTGCTAGCCTCTCTTGTATCGTGCAACTTTCGCCGGTACCGTACACCCACCATACTCCTTCCTCAAAACAGCCACCATACCTACCTATTATGGCATTTCCATAGCCATTCCGAGATATATTGCCATGCAACTTTCCACCATTCCGTTCATATGACACACATTACGTTTGTCATATTGCTTTTTGCATGAACATGTAGTTGACATTGTATTTGTGGCAAAGCCACCATTGATGATTCTTTCATACATTTCACTCTTGATTCATTGCATATCCCGGTATACCGCCGGAGGCATTCATATAGAGTCATATTTTGTTCTAAGTATCGAGTTGTAATTGTTGAGTTGTAAAAAATAAAAGTGCGATCATCATTATTAGAGCATTGTCCCAGTGAGGAAAGGATGATGGAGACTATGATTCCCCCATAAGTCGGGAAGAGACTCCGGACGAAATAAAAAAAAGGGGAGGCCATAAAAAAAGAGAAAAGGCCCAAATAAAAAAATGAGAGAGAAAGAGAGAAGGGACAATGCTACTATCCTTTTACCACACTTGTGCTTCAAAGTAGCACCATTATCTTCATGATAGAGAGTCTCATATGTTGTCACTTCCATTTACTAGTGGAAATTTTTCATTATAGAACTTGGCTTGTATATTCCAATGATGGGCTTCCTCAAAATTCCCTAGGTCTTCGTGAGCAAGCAAGTTGGATGCACCCCACTAGTTTTATTTTGTTGAGCTTTCATATATTTATAGCTCTAGTGCATCTGTTGCATGGCAATCCCTACTCACTCACATTGATATCTATTAATGGGCATCTCCATAGCCCATTGATACGCCTAGTTGATGTGGGACTATCTTCTCTTTTTTTCGTCTTCTCCACAACCACCATTCTATTCCACATATAGTGCTATGTCCATGGCTCACGCTCATGTATTGCGTGAAAGTTGAAAACATTTGAGATTATTAAAGTATGAAACAATTGCTTGGCTCGTCATCGGGGTTGTGCATGATTAAATACTTTGTGTGATGAAGATAGAGCTTAGCCAGACTATATGATTTTGTAGGGATAACTTTCTTTTGGCCATGCTATTTTGAGAAGACATGATTACTTGCGTAGTATGCTTGAAGTATTATTATTTCTTATGTCAATATGAACTTTTATTTTGTATTACTTGGATCTGAACATTCATGCCACAATAAAAGAAAATTACATTATGAATTATGCTAGGTAGCATTCTACATCAAAAATTCTCTTTTTATCATTTACCTACTCGAGGACGAGCAGGAATTCAGCTTGGGGATGCTTGATACGTCTCCAACGTATCTATAATTTTTTATTGTTCCATGTTATTATATTACCTACTTTGGATGCTTATGGGCTTTATTTTACATATTTATATCATTTTTGGGACTAACCTACTAACCGGAGACCCAACCCATATTGCTGTTTTTTTGCCTATTACAGTATTTCGAAGAAAAGGAATATCAAACGGAGTCCAAACGGAATGAAACCTTCGGGAGCGTTATTTTTGGAACAAATCTGATCCGGAGAGCTTCGGGTGCAAGTCAAGAAAGCTCCGAGGGACCCACGAGATAGGGGGGGCGCCCTCCCCCCTGTAGGGCGTGCCCCCTGTCTCGTGGGCCCCTCGGGCGTCCACCGACGTACTTCTTCCTCCTATATATACCTACGGACCCCGAAAACATCCAGGGGCACCACGAAACACAATTTCCACCACCGTAACCTTCTGTATCGGCGAGATCCCATCTTGGAGCCTTCACCGGCACTCTGCCGAAGGGGGAATCAACCATGGAGGGCCTCTACATCAACACTCTTGCCCCTCCTATGAGTTGTGAGTAGTTTACCACAACCTACGGGTCCATAATTATTATCTAGATGTCTTCTTCTCTCTTTTTGGATCTCAATACAATGTTCTCCCCCTCTCCTGAGGAGATCTATTCGATGTAATCTCTTTTTGCGGTGTGTTTGTCAAGATCCGATGAATTGTGAGTTTATGTTCAGATTTATCTATGGTTATTAATTGAATCTTCTCTGAATTCTTTTATGTATGATTGAGTTATCTTTGCAAGTCTCTTCGAATTATCGGTTTGGTTTGGCCTACTAGATTGATCTTTCTTGCCATGGGAGAAGTGCTTAGCTTTGGGTTCAATCTTGCGGTGATCTTACCCAGTGACAGAAAGGGTTGCAAGACACGTATTTATTGTTGCCATCGAGGATAACAAGATGGGGTTTATATCATATTGCATGAGTTTATCCCTCTACATCATATCACTTTTCTTAATGCGTTACTCCGTTCTTATGAACTTAATACTCTAGATGCATGCTGGATAGCGGTCGATGTGTGGAGTAATATTAGTAGATACAGGCAGGAGTCGGTCTACTTGTTTTGGATGTGATGCCTATATACATGATGATGCCTAGATAACGTCATAATTATTCGCTTTTCTATCAATTGCTTGACAGTAATTTGTTCACCCACCGTAATACTTATGCTCTCGAGAGAAGCCTCTAGTGAAACCTATGGCCCCCGGGTCTATCTCCTATCATATTTGCTTTCAATCTACTTTTATTTGCATCTTTACCTTTCTTGCATCTTTATCATAAAATACCAAAAATATATTTATCTTATCATACTATCTCTATTAGATCTTTTTTTTGCAAGTGGCCGTGAAGGGATTGACAACCCCTTTATTGCGTTGGTTGCGAGTTCTCAGTTTGTTTGTGTAGGTGTGTGAGACTTTTGAGGAGCCTCCTACTGGATTGATACCTTGATTCTCAAAAACTGAGGGAAATACTTACGCTACACTTGCTGCATCGCCCTCTCCTCTTCGTGGAAAACCAACGCTAGCTCAAGACGTAGCACTGCGTAATGTCAATTATTATATCATTGCAATTTTATGTGATGTATTGTACTAACTCTAAATTGTTATATATTTTTGTAGTACTTGTACTGGGAGAAGGTGCAACCTGTTGAAGGCGGTTGCGCCTATAATCCCAACTTGTCCATACAACCTCTTATGAGGAATTGGACCAAAGGTGCAGCCACCAGGAGAGATCGGTTCGACTATGACAATGGGCGCGGCTGTGGTAACGTCAAGGTAAGTCATTGTGTTCTGTCTTTCTTAAATGTTTTGTAACTAAATAATATTTATTTTTAATTCATCACATGTACTTCAATATCGCATGCAGATCGAAAATAATATCACCCAAGAGTATAGGGCACAGGAGCCCAAAATCCCAAATAATGCGCCTACCATGAAGCCAAAAACCAAGCCTGCAAATGGAAATGCAAAGAAGTCGACGACAGCCCCAATGTCGGAAGATTTGATGGAGCTTCTAATGAAGCGGTGCATGGACTTCATGCACACCCAGATGAGGCAAATCCCTAATCAAGTTGCTGAGGTGTCACACCCTAACTTCATAGTTTACAGTTTGTTTCCTGTTTTAAACCATGCAAGCATTACTAACTTTATATTTCTATTGCAGAGGTTGTTGGATAATTTGAACAAATCAGGTATCATGTACAAGCCGGCAGCTGCCGTGCCATCCGTGGACAATGATGTGGATCAAGAACTGGATTCATTCGAGAACGGTCCATTTGAAAAGAAGGAATTCATGTACAAGGATGACATTGACTCACACGGAGAGCCTGTCATTGACATGATGCAGCCTGATGAAGTGGTTCCCAACCATAAAACTGTACCTGAGGTACTATGTATATATATTTCTATCTATAATTTTCTCCTTTAATTTTTTTACATGCTGAAATGTTCACACGATTTTGTTTGCCAAACAGAAAACTCCACCGAAGATGAATGGACACAAGGAAGCTTCACCTATTAAGTGTAATGATGAATGTTGCGCTACACCCAAAAACCCTTGGGTGGTTGGTAATTCTACTCAAGCACCTTCACCGGACATAGACATTTGTCCATCTTTTGTCAGCAAGTTCATGGCTAAGGTGAATGGAAAAAAGGGTGCAACAATCGATCAGGATGAGGAAGTTATGTCCGGTAAGCGGAAGTGGACCGTTCCCAAGAAATTTTAATCCCCCTACGCACTTGACAAGCCCAGCAGGCATACCAACCGTGGTTAGAAACCCTCCGGTACCCGTTCTGCTAGTAGAGGTATCGTAACTAACTTTCTTAATTTGTTATATACTATGAATGCATATGATCACCATTGTTGACGTTCATATTATTTCATGCAGCTCTGTTTTCTCAAAATGATGAGCCGGAGGTTGTGGCAGATGAGTTGACGCCGGATATAATTGATGCAACTGTTACATTTGTCGAGTTAGCTGCTAGCACCGAGAAGAATAAGGGGAAGAAAGTTTACTACAGTGAAGGGCGTGGCATATCTCTGACTTCCGAAAGGATTCGACCGGTGCTAACTCATAGATGGCTGTCAGACGATGTAAGTACTACTTGCATGTCCTGTTATTAAAATTCTCAATAATCTATGTCTCAACTTTCAACATGTAATGCCCATGAAGTTTATTGATGCTTATATGGGACATTCGGAGCTGCGCGTTGGTCATGATCGTTACCTCTATCCAGCGTCGAGGTCCAAATTCCTTGTAGATCGTGCTATCGCATGAGAAGATCCATTGCCGTCGAGCTACAACATGGATAGTGCTCTGTCCAAAGCAAGAGCAGTTAATAGAGTCACGCAAGAGGATACTGTGCGTGATAAGGTACATTATGTTTGTAATTCTTCACTATAGGACATTTCATCAAGTATTTCGTTTGATCCATAATGGTATTTTGCACAGTAGACGTATATCACATTGAATATCAACAATTCCCACTGGATGACCGTGGTCATGCACTTGATCAAGCAAGAAGTCCAAGTTCTCGATTCGCTCTATCCTCTGGACCTGACAGAAAAGATTGTCAAAGCACTCGTAATATAACCAACAATTGTACCATTGGTCTTACATGTTGTTTATGATTCTTCTTTAACACTATCCTCTTTATAGCGAATGGCTATAGAACATGATATGCGCCAAGCAAATCTTATTACACCAGGGAAATATCTTGATGTAAGTAGGTGGCCTATCAAGGAGTATGACATGCCCCAGCAAGAGGATGGGTGAGTTAGTAGGCCATCATGCACATTCAAACAACAACACACATGTTCGTATTGCCCACCGCTAATGTTTCCATATATACCAGGAACTCTTGTGGCCTGTTTGTCACAGAATGTCTAGAACATTGGGACGGGGACCGAATGACCCGCGTTTTTTCACAGGTATGCTGTTTTTTACGTTTGTAGACTAGCTAGTATGGTCGTGTAGCAACTTCGGTTCATGTAACCTTTATGTCATTTTTTTGCAGGCCACCGTTGACGCAAGGAGAAGATGTTTCGTTGCCGAGTTGATTATGTCACCTTCGAACGCGATGGAGTTTGTGAAGAACAAAATTCACGAAATCGCAAGGAAAAGGAGCGCCTGAAGAATTCATGCGGCACGCAAGAGTCAAGTTTTAGTGGTTTGGATTTAGTCCGGTCGAAGGTTTCTACGGCATGATTATCTTAGGGTTTCTATCATTTTTATGTAATAAACAGGGCATCTCGAATATAGTGACACATACATGTGTATGTGTCTCTCAGACAATAGGCTCGTACCAGACAATTCGGTCATACAATTCGCCCGGAGAAGACAATTTGGTCGTACCAATAAAGTTTTGGCTTCACTTATCAATTGTTCTTGCTTAATATTTTTCTCATTCTCCAATTTTTTCTCATTGTATTTATCACATTAATAGTATTTGCATTCTATTTTTCTCTTCAACTGCTCTCCGAAGTTTGATATTAAAATTTTCACATTCTTTACTTTTTTTAAAACTCTATCAAGCTTAGCCTTCTGCCTTAGCTATCTGCATGTCATCATCTTGCATAATATCCTGGTAATTCCCCCTCATCACATGATTATGAAAAGTAGTCATGTTAGCTAAGTAAATATATCGAGCCAAAACGTATTACACAGATGAAAATTAGTCATGTCAGCTTGTTGGCTCTATCGCGTGTTATCAGACATCATGTTTTTCTATTTTTTTTACAAACCCGTCATTTTTTTATTGTACATATAATTAACTTTTTCTGTACTCACCATGATGTCAGGCATGACCCATCTAACCACGTGAGGGGCCCCACAGGCGGCCTATCGTGTCAGCAGCGCTACACAAGCCCATTTTGCCAGGTTCACATCGATCTTTCCCTTTTCTCATTTCCCTTCCAAATCCCTAGCCCTCTTTCTCCATTTGCGCCTCCAAATCTCGACGGAGAAAGCATGATAGCGAGCAGGGCGTCGGGCGGCGGCGGCTGCAGCGAGAAGAGCGGTGGCGATCGCAAGTTAGGTCGAACCCTGGGTCTTGGAAGCAGGTGGGGCGGATTCAGTGGAACAGGAGGCAGCGGTGGCGGATCGAGTGGAACAGGGGAAGGGGGTTTCGTGGGCGGCAGTGGGCCGGGAGAACCCATAGCTAGGGTTTCTTCAGTGCTACACTTTGGTGGCAAAAAGGTAAGTTCTTTACCGTTGTTCTTTACATCGCAACATTGTCGCCCACAATTCATGACCAGTGGCCCTGACAAGCTCCATCTATTTGGTTATCAGGAAACTCTTGATGGCCGTGTGTGCATAGATGCAGACAATTTTGGTAGCGCATTAGTGGGATGTGTGTTTGATGTTAGTCTACTAAGCATGATCTTCAAACTAGTACTGCTATTGCGGTCAAGCTGCAAAAAAGTTCAGTCTTTAACGCTTGTAGTGACAAGTTTAGTTATAAATTGACTTGAATTGCTCATGATTTATTTAGGATGATATCACTTCTGAGTATGTTGAATGGGTTGATGAGGAGTGGGATAACAAAGCAAAGTCAGTCATTAAGTATCTTGCCATGAAGAACAAGAAACTGGAGACTATAAGATTACAGAACATGAAGCTGAAATTAAAAGGAATGAGAAAGAAAAGAGGGCAATGGTTAAGATGCACAAGGAAATATTGCTCTATAGGGATAGGATTTTAGGATTTGGAGGTCTTTTGTATCTTGGCCCGCTTGCCATTATGATTGCTGTCATAGTTAGCAAGTAGATTGTTCATAAAATTATTGACATCATTGTAATTGACATGATGAAATGCTGATGAATTATTTGCTATTCAGTTTATGGGCAAAGTGTAACAGAGATTGCAGTAGAAATAACATGGGGCCATCATGATTGGTAGACAATGCACTTTTGGCATGTTCTACATTTGGCAGACAATGCACTTTTGGCATGTTCTATATTTGGTAAGTGATGCACATGGGCACATCACCTAGCAACACTATTGATATGTGCAGTAGCCCAGTTCATTGTCTTGTTGCAACATAGGAGCAACATCTAGCAGCACCTACACCTTTGATGCAACACTGAAGCAAGCAACAGTACATATTCAATATTCTGAAATTTAACTGAACTTGACACTTAGGGTGAGGAGTAGATATTCAGTTCTTCAGCCACAAAGAACCCGACCAAACCATAACGATTGCATAACTTATATGCTTACATATAAAAGCATACCTAACCAACATCACCAAAATAATGTTAACTTATATGCTGAAACATATAACAGCATACCTAACTTAAGATAACCAGCAGCTTCCTCCTCCTTCAGCAACTGTGCCCATCTTCACTTCTTCAGAAATTTGAGGCGGCGTGAGCAGCGCACCACACACGGAGAAGCCTTCTTCTTGACCGCCGTCCTATTCAACAGCTGCGCCACCTGATCCTGAGCCACCTCCTCTTCTTCCACCTTCACTATGTCGGGGTGGAGGGGAAGGAGCTCGACATCGATGTCAGAGCCCAATGGCATGACTGCCTTCGGCACGTGGCGGACCTAGTAGTCTGGGCTGACGGACGCAGGGAGAGCGAGCTCGACATCGACGCGCTCCGCCCTCGACGCGACGCGTGCTGGATCTGGCCGCAGCGTCATGATGGTGGAGCAGTACATCCACCACCTTGTGTGCTGAACAGGGGAGTTGCTCGGAGTGGCCTCTCGCGTTGCCCAGACGAGGAAGAGAGCCGGCGGGACACCGCGGCCGTAGGGAAAGGCGCGCTTCTTCTTGGCGTTGGTGAGGACTTTGACGAGGCCATGCATGTGGTTGACCAACATCTCTGTGCTGGGGAACCAGCCGCACACCTCCATCAACTGTGTGCACCATCCCTCGTCATCACCGGCGAGCTCCATCATCGCTCTCTGCCAGCCGAGGCTCTTCTCCATGGAGGCGGCTGCAGCGGTCGCCTGCGAGGGTTTTCTCGATCTACTGTAGGTGGGGATAAGACGGGAGTTCGAACCGGTGCGCGAGGTAGGTGGGTGAATGTGTAGTGGGGAGTGGTGAGTTACTTATTTAATGGCAGTTAGGACATGGGGAGGGTAAATGTACAATATTCTTTCTACCATGTATAACTAATTTATTTAGGTCGGATTTTGTTGTTTATTTAGAGATGTAAAAGGTTGACACTCCCACTAAACAAAGTGTCGATCGAGTTGCTCCAATATATAGGAACCAAACACTCGATGTTAAACGTCGAACTAAATTTGATGCCATAATGTGAAAAGGATATACTGTCCTGTTCACTCGATTCATCCGTAAAAAATTGAAGCAAGTGTTCTACTCTTCTTCCTTCTCCACTTTTCTGCACATCATAAAAGACAAGATAAGTTAATGAATGATACATTTTTCAATAATGCACAATGCATACAAACACTTACTTCTAATTTAGTTTGCATTTCTTGCTATGTTTAGTGTGTCCTAGCAATTTGCAAGCGCCACACTGGGTTTTCAACTCATCAAAAGAGAGTGGTCTACCATTTTTCGAGACAGGGCAGTTCTCATCTACCTTTGTTGCACCTTTGCTTGACACTTTCATAGGATCTTTAACTGCGACTATGTTGCCTTCACCATCGTCTACATTTTGAACTACACACTTACTGAAGTCATTTGTATTCTTGCTCAAATTTTCCTATAGCAGATCATACTCATGACTCTTAGCTATCACAGCCTTCGAACTATCCTGTAACTGATCCCACAAAGCTGGGTGTTTGCATGCCGCATGCATAGCTTCTGACGCTAACACACTGACCTGTCTATATATCATTCTTTCCCTTGCCCCAGTCCAACCAAATCCCAGCAGATCTCTTGTGCGCCTCGCGGGCAGTCCCAACCTTGCTTGTTTTGTGAACCGAACAAGAACTAAACACTTTGGTATTTCAGATATGTTCAAGTACTTCAGTACGTGGAATATGTGCTTGCAAGGTAGACCCTTTCAAATCATTCTTCTGCAGCTGCACCGTATAGGCTCTGCGGAATTTACTGGTGTATACTCCACCCAAAAATGGCTCTTCTGGTTATTCTTCCAGGCCACAATGTACTGTTGTGATCCGTCTCCCAGCTCAATTTCTACAATCTCCATGCTGTCATTTTTTTAAGATCATCTTGCAACATATAGAAGTTTGTTGGAGTGAAGACGTGAGAAGCAGCTATCTCAAGTTCCCTCCGGCTAGTAACTGGCACCGGTAAACTCTGTGAGGCCGTGCAATCATCTCGCGCCTCGTTTTCACGGATACGTACAACGGTGTTCTCATAATGCAAAATCGTATCCACCAGGGTCATTTCACCATCTACGAGGCATGAGTTCAGGCTTTCACTCCGCTGGTTGCTTTTCATGCCAAGCCAAAACCCCTGTATCAGATAAGCCGCGGCCCACAATCTACTCTTCTTATACATCCGTCTCAACCATGTTACAGTTTTTTTTGACTGCCATCTTTTGGTAAATGCGTGCCATCTCTCCTCAAATGTGGTCGTGGACGTGATGTAGTATAGAAGAGTTCGGAACTCCTTCAAGGACTTGTGACTGAGGTGAATCTTCATATTTTCTTCTATATGCCACGTACATATACGGTGCCACACGTTTGGCAAGACTTCACGAGTTGCCTTGATCATCGCAGCGTCGGCGTATGTGATTACACTCTTCGGCATCTTTTGACACATGGACCTCAAAAAAGTCTGCAGTAGCCACAAGTATGCCTGTTCGGTCTCGTCCGAAACTATGGCACAACCAAAAACAGTGGTCTTCCGGTGATTGTTAAGACCAACAAAAGGTATGAATGTCATACCATAGTGGTTCGTCTT
The DNA here is from genome assembly GCF_002162155.2 of Triticum dicoccoides. NCBI lineage: Eukaryota > Viridiplantae > Streptophyta > Magnoliopsida > Poales > Poaceae > Triticum > Triticum dicoccoides. The sequence continues at coordinate 679,889,956 of NC_041391.1, forward strand.
GTACGTGCTGTCAAATACAAGCACGTCGCCGAAGTCCTCATAGTCATGACGAGACTGGGAGTCACACCAGAACATCCTATTCAAGTGTCCTTCCTTATCTAGCTTGTACTCGAAAAAGAAGCTAGGATCCCTCTGTTTCCTACTGGCCATTATGCCTATGGCTGTGGCAGCATCACCTTTTGAAAGCAGCTTCCTCTTCTCCCTGGCGCAAAGGTTGCATATTTCATGCCTGGTAAAACCAATACCACCATACCATACATGTTTGCTGATGAAGGAATCCATCATGTCATGAATTCTAATCCCTGCAGCTCCCAATGGACATTATCTCATGCTTCTGGTACTCTTTGATTTTTGTGTGGGACCAAAGAAAAGGTACCTCATCCGGTCCTGCCAACATATGGCTATGCTTGTCCTCAAAACTTGCAACATACCAAACCCCACGCTTTTGGTCAAGCTTGATGGTCAGGTGTGCTTCACAAAAGCAGCGTGTCTCGGCTCTGAGCCTATGGCTGTGTCCTTCCTCGGTTAGCAACTTGCTATCACGTTTCCCTTGTCTGGAACAAACAAACCGCCTATAAAACATATGATATGACTCGGTTTTGCTATACCTGACCTTATTCTTTCTAATGCTGAAACCATTAACTCAAGCATAGCTATTGTAGAAATCATACGTAGCATCATGAGACATAAAAGTCATATCCATTATCTGCATGAACATATCCCTCTTATCATCTGCACTGGCAGTATCTTGGACATTCTTTGCCCCATCATCTTCTGTCACCTACACAATCAAAACATAGCCATGAAAACAGTTTTCTATGGTTTGACATTACTTTCATAGAACATTGATTACACAAATACCTCACTCATGATGACCGACGAATGCGAATCCCCAGAATTAGGTGCATCTAATGATTCGTCGTTAAGGCCTGTCTCCGTGTCGGATTCACCGTAATAATCGTACGCATTATGGCACTCAGAAATGAACTGAAAAATACAACACAAATACATAATTACTTATCATATAATATTCCAGAATGAATTCAATTTGCATGCTAATAAATTTTTTCACTTACATACCTGACTAATGTAATCTTCATTTGAGAGCTTCGAATTATTTTCCTGGCCATCATCATGCTCATCCATCTACAAATTTTCAACACAAAAATATAATGTTGTCGGATGGCACCAAAAAATTACAACATGATAATGCCACTCACATTAAAATCTTCCCATTCGTTCCCATTCTCTGACTGATCTCCAAGATCTAAATTTTCATCATCTGACCAATCTTCTATCTAGTCTTTCATCAGTTCTCCAAACTCCATGTCTACCATCATATCAGTTAACTCCTCGTCCGCCATTTCCTACAACAAATAATATGTATCAACACATGTGAAAACATTATCAATGAAGAAATATCAACACATCGCACACGATAACGGATGTTATGTAAACAACCCCAACCGAGGCCGTTCAGATCTGCCAAACCAAGTCAGGAAGATGGCCACAGCACCCATCATGATCACTTTCAATCGCGAGGAGCAGCACTACAAAACCTAGCTAGATCTGTGATTACCTCTGCCGCCGGATACCTAGGTTAGCCGCCACATCAAATAACGACAGTCTTGGTGGACACAGCCGACGGCAACCGACGCTACGTGAACCCTACACTGAAGAAACCCAGATCACGAGGAGCAGCACTACTGGAACAAGATCCATGAACACATGCGCCATCGGGAAGGTAGGTTACCCGCCCCGCTAGGTTAACCACTACCTCTGACGGCGGCAGTTCGTTCGATGTTGCCACGAGCGAGAGTAGAGGGGTGCGGGGGGATGCGAGATACGGTACCTGTGAGCGCTGGAGATTCACGATGTTGCCGCGCCTGCTGTCCGATGAGATCGCCAGCAACGAGATAGCCGCGCGCCGCTGGAGATCTACTGCGTGAATTATGGAGCTGCGTGAATGCTCGCAAGATTGATGGAGCTGCGTGAATGATTGGATCCGGCAGGTCCTACGTGGTCGTGGGGTCGTGTGATGTTTTTTTCCGGACCAGGGTACTATACATATACGGTCTGGGTTGTACAGGGCTAGACAGGGCTTGGATCTGGGCTACGGCGGGCCAGGAAAAAACCAAACTCGCGGGGACAGAAATGCCCCTCGGAAATTAGGTTAGGGGGGAGCACCGGAGTAGGGCTCATCAGTTATAGGTTGGATTGGTTTAGTTTGATTGGTACACATGTACATTTATGGATTGGTTTGGATTTGGTTTGGATTACAAACTTTTCCCGGGCCTACTCACGTTTCAGTACACAAGCCAGAACAATGGCTTTAACTACCCTGGACCATTCTTAACTTGATGAGAAATATCTGAAAATTGTAACTCTCATAGTTATACGGACTAGTTAGGCCTCTTAAGTATAAAAGATTCATAACAGAACTACACTGAAACTGACAGCAAGGAGTTCAAAAATGTGTAACTCCCATAATCCTTAACAAAATTTAGAGCTTTATCCACTTTCCCTGTATAGAATCTGCCTCTCTAGTATTTTAAAATGCCAATCAACAAATACTATTGTAACTGAAATTGTGGTAGCCTGTGGACAGCGAGTGGATAAGGGAGGAGCCGAGGAGGAAGGGGAATGGACGCGAGTCAAGTTAACAGGATTCTATAAAAAAATTGGGCCTAGTACAAGAATAAGGAGACGCGGGTAGTATATAATCCGAGTATCTGATTTATCGGTCTGGTCATTGTAGTCTCGTCTTCCTGAGTCGTGTCTGCGTCGCAATTTGACTATATTGAAGACCAGATAAATACATTCGAGACTCTTCTGGTGTAAATGCGTCTCTGATATGTCATTAGAGCCATGTTTTAAATCAGTGCCTCCAAACATGGTGTCTTCTTAGTTTCTTACATAGTGATTGCAGTAGAAAACTTATGATGAAAAAATTAGAAACTTCACTAAACATGTAACATTACGTGGAATAGGTGAATAATAGGTTTCCATCGTGTAAACATTGTGAATTGCGGTAAGACGATGTATTTCTCTACTATTGCAATGGAATTGAAACATCGTACAAGGTCTTATTTTTGTATTGAACCAGTCACTAGCCGTGCATTGTTTCACCTACTCATTGGTGAGCAAAACTTTTTGGCAGAGACACTAGAAATCAATCAAGAATCACATTTAGTTTGGCCATCTATTATTGTTCGTAGTCTATCTTTGGTGTTTCGGCGAGCAAAACACTCGAAGCTCCATGCAAAAGTAGGACATGTTTTCTGTTTTGTCGACAAATATAAGACCGCTATCTATCACTATGAAAATGCTTGCGACAAGCATGTTCCTTTTGTCTCCCAATTTTGCGTGGCAACAGGCCCTAGATGGCATCGCCTTCCGTGGTTAAGTATTTGATATTCCTGAGAAGCAGTAACTATTACCTTTTTTTGATCGTGTGTGGCACTGGGTATCATAAATCGGTGTGCTGTTTTTCAAAGATGGCGCTACAGAGAGAGGGGGTGGGGTTCCATCATAACTGTAAGATTGAACGACATGGGACTTTACGGTACATAAAAGAGAGGCAAGCCGTGTATTTTGCACTACAAAAAAATACACTTCCGTGATGATACGTGTTTGTCACAGTAGGTCGCGTTTTCTGTCATGCATGTACATTCATGACGATTTTATGATAGAATCAAGATAGCCATACATGTGCTGTCATAGAAGTGTTCCATGACATTACCAAAATTAGCATCACGGAAGTGTACACTTCCATGACGATAAATCGCGCATCATAGAAGTGCTTTCGTCAAGGGTGACCGACAAATGGCATCCACCGTAACGCGACGCCGTTAACCGTCGTTAACCTATCGGGTCTGATTTTTGGATCCAATAACCCGCTAATAGCCACGACAAATGCCGATTTTCCACGTGTAAAATTATCATTGGCTGACGGATCCACGCGTCAGCTCCATGTTGGCACAGGTGTCACTCATCCAACGGTCGAGATGGGCCTATGATATGTTGACACGTGCACCAGCCCAAAGGTGGCCCATAAAGTTTAAATGGGCTGGCCCAACCGAGGGCCCATAAGATTTAGCGGACCATAATGGGTCGGCCCAGCTAAAGGCCCATAAGATTTTGCAGACCATAATGGGCCGGCCTAGCTAAGGCCCAAAAAATTTAGCAGACCATAATGGGCCGGCCCAGCTAAAGGCCCACAAGATTTTACAGACCATAATGGGTCGGCCCAGCTAAAGGCCCACAAGATTTAGCGGACCACAATGGTCCAGCCCAGCTAAAGGCCCACAAGATTTTGCAGACCATAATGGGCCGGCCCAGCTAAAGGCCCAACATTCTCTGTCAAACCGGCCCGTCAATAGCCTATCCTAAACTTGTCATCAACGCGGTCCATGGTCACTTCTAGCCCGTTAACAGTCCGCTAAGTAATTGGGCCGAATTACGGCCCGGTGCATTTCCAGCCTGTTAAAGGTCCTGCTTCATTTGGGCCCATTTACAGGCCATCAAAACTTTTGGCCCATAAACGACCGTGAAGGATTTGGGTCATATTCGGCCATGTCTGACATTCGGCCTGTTAGAGGCCCATTATAGATTTGGGCCACTTTCGGCCTATTGTCATTTTCGGCCTGTTGACGTCGGACGAAAACCATGGGCCATATGTGGCCCAACGTCATATCGGGCCCATTAACGGCCCATATAAAAATGACGATAATCTAGCCCGGCCAAAGTTTTGTCCTGTTAAAGGCCCGTGTATTAGGTCGGCGCATTTACGGCATGTCCGAATTTCGGTCTGTCAAAGATCCGCATCGTAAATGGACCACCAGTTTGGCCTGCTAAGACCAGTGGGTTATTTGGCACAATCAGGGCTCAATCTCATTTTCGGTCTATTAAAGGCCAATGTTTTTTATGGGCTCGAGATATTTACACCTGTAAAAGGCCTATTTTTACTGAGGGCCAGAATTATGTTTAGGCCTGTTAAAGGCCCACTATGGGCACAGGCCTATGAAAGCTTATGCTGATTTAGGCACAGATATTTTTAGTGGGCTACATGCCAATTTCGGCCTATAATCGTTTTTAGCCCAATTGGAATGGGCCCGACGAATGTTGGCATGTTGGGCTCCTACAAAGCTTTCGGCCGAAAACATTACTAAGATAAACCTACACTATACAAAAATAGCGTCGTAATTACTGCAGCCTGTGGCAGCATGATAAATGATGTATCACACCAAAATAAATTCCAACCATACAATAAAAGGCCTGTTGGCATAAAGTTAACGGTCCTTCCAAATAAAAGCACCATTAGATGTATAAAAGCACAGATCATTTGACCTGAGTGCTAATGTTTCAGGCTGTAGAATCTGATGGAGCAGCACGATCTTCACCTTTTTCCGCCATTGCTCTTGAACAACAAAGCGAATGTCTGATAGTCTGGTTTCAAAACCATTCATGTCTTGACGACATTTGTCAACCACTATTCTTGTTTCCAAAACGGCATGCATTAGGGATTGGACTTGTGTCTGGAGCACAGATATATCACTCTGTCTAGCAGGAAGATTTTTTTCAGTAGGCGATTTGGACGAGGTTACCTTCACAACCAACCGAGAATTACGCAGGAAGGTGCTTTTTGCACTGTTAGTGGAGAGATGTTGATGCACTGCAGCAAGAGGTGACATTGTGCCTGTGGTAGCCTCGTCACCTTCAGGTGGTTGTGGCTATTCAATCATTTGTTCCATAGCTTCCTGAAAGTTTGAACTTGTAGATTAGTTTACCCGCTATGTTACTAATGAGAAAAAAACAAACAAACTAGGTTAAACATTGATACATAACTTATTTTGGTGAACTACTGTAATACATTAGCATGTATTGTAGTGCCAACTACATAATAAAATCACTTTCGGAACATATGTCCATGTAGCATGACTACTATATTGTCAATTTCCTCACATTCGTTGACATCTAAGGATAAAGAGACATGGTTTAAAGTAGGATGAACATAGTATGACATCATTCATATCATGGGCAAACAGATATAAAACAAACATGCTATTTTATCATTGTGTGCGCACGTGAACATAACAACTAGATTACAGATCAAGACCAAAAGAATATCATTCATCTCTTTTAAACCATGTAAGGTGAAATGATACGTTAAGACAACTATGTATAAAAGTGAATAGAGTAACTGACATTGGCTGCAAACCAAGTAGTTAAATGAACACATCACAGTACCAATCAGTTCAAGGCAGGAGGAGTAAGGACTTACAACAGCGGCTTGAACTGGTGTGCTCATGCCCTTCATCTTGCTGGTGTGGCAATCCTTGAAGATTTGCACTGCATTCGGTTCAGGTTCTTTTTGGTCCGCACGGGCTTTCCTTTGTATTTGGAACAAGTCAATATAGATACGAGAATATGACACAATAAAAGAAGGAAGTAGCAGCTATTTACAAGAGCCTCGCATTGTGCAATATAGCTACGAGATCTTGTTGTCTGTTGGAATTTCACTTTAGAACGGTTGGTTTTGTTCTTCAAACAGTTAGCCTAGAAGAAGATACACTTGTAAGGCACATACATAAATACAAGTTCAATATGTGGTCTGATCAAATATATATAGCCTACCTGATACTTGGATCAGACCAGTGTTAACGAGGGCTGTCTAGTCTTCATCTGTAATATATGCCACTGGAGATGTTTGGGCGATTTCATTGTTAGCCTTGCCTTCAAAGTGAGATTTTCTAAGGTGGTACCTATATTGTCGTAGAACAGACTGAAAAACATGAGTGCATGCTTCTTTAGTTGCATCATCTTTCGGATCCAACTTGAACCTCATATGTTGAAAAAAGAATGTGAGTCTTATTAGGAGGAAGCTAGAAAGTATGGGACAAAGCAAGACAATATTACTAATTGCGATGAATAACATTACTTACGGATAAATGGTCAAGGAAGGTGTTAAACTGGGTATTGTCTTTCTCATTCCTGTACTGGATCCACGTTGGGAGGATACGTGCATGACACCTAACGGCAACGGCTGCCTCTAATACTAACTTGGCTGACTCTGTAGCATCACGTGGCCTTTTTAAACCTACCTCAAAATGGATCTCCATTCTTCCTCCTTTAGATTTTGTTAATCTGTCAAGCATTATCCCTGATGTATGTTTCCGCTTGCACCGTGGTGCTACTTCAACAACGAATATGGAAAGTGTTAGTGTACATCAAACTGTGAGAGTACATATAAAGGAGCATGCAACTACAACTTGACTCGGTTAGGTGCCGTCTTGGTGTTGATGCTCATGAGGTTCATCTGATCTTGCTGCTATGTCTTGAGCTAGCGTTGGATTTCCCTGAAGAGGAGAGGGTGATGCAGCAAGTGTAGCATAAGTATTTCCCTCAGTTTTTGAGAACCAAGGTATCAATCCAGTAGGAGACTCCTCAAAAGTCCCACGCACCTACACAAACAAACTGAGAACTCGCAACCAACGCAATAAAGGGGTTGTCAATCCCTTCACGGCCACTTGTGAAAGTGAAATCTAATAGAGATAGTATGATAAGATAAATATATTTTTCGTATTTTATGATATAGATGCAAGAAAAGTAAAGATGCAAATAAAAGTAGATTGAAAGCAAATATGATAAGAGATAGACCCGGGGGCCATAGGTTTCACTAGAGGCTTCTCTCGAGAGCATAAGTAATATGGTGGGTGAACAAATTACTGTCAAGCAATTGATAGAAAAGCAAATAATTATGATGTTATCTAGGCATGATCATGTATACATGCATCACATCCAAAACAAGTAGACCGACTCCTGCCGGCATCCACTACTATTACTCCACACATCAACCGCTATCCAGCAAGCATCTACAGTATTAAGTTCATAAGAACGGAGTAACGCATTAAGAAAGATGATATGATGTAGAGGGATAAACTCATGCAATATGATATAAACCCCATCTTGTTATCCTCGATGGCAACAATACAATAAGTGTCTTGCAACCCTTTCTGTCACTGGGTAAGATCACCGCAAGATTGAACCCAAAGCTAATCACTTCTCCCATGGCAAGAAAGATCAATCTAGTAGGCCAAACCAAACCGATAATTCGAAGAGACTTGCAAAGATAACTCAATCATACATAAAAGAATTCAGAGAAGATTCAATTAATAACCATAGATAAATCTGAACATAAACTCACAATTCATCGGATCTCGACAAACACACCACAAAAAGAGATTACATCGAATAGATCTCCACAAGAGAGGGGGAGAACATTGTATTGAGATCCAAAAAGAGAGAAGAAGCCGTCTAGCTAATAACTATGAACCCGTAGGTCTGTGGTAAACTACTCACAACTCATAGGAGGGGCAAGGATGTTGATGTAGAGGCCCTCCATGGTCGATTCCCCCTCCAGCAGAGTGACGGCGAAGGCTCCAAGATGGTATCTTGCGGATACAGAAGGTTACGGTGGTGGAAATTGTGTTTCGTGGTGCCCCTGGATGTTTTCGGGGTCCGTAGGTATATATAGGAGGAAGAAGTACGTCGGTGGACGCCCAAGGGGCCCACGAGACAGGGGGGCACGCCCTAAAGGGGGGGGGGCTCCTATCTCGTGGGGCCCTCGGAGCTTTCTTGACTCGCACTCCAGGCTCTCCGGATCAGATTTGTTCCAAAAAAACGCTCCCGAAGGTTTCATTCCGTTTGGACTCTGTCGGTGTCAAAACCGGCGGATCTCGAGTAGGGGGTCCCGAACTGTGCGTCTAGGCGGATGGTAACAGGAGACAAGGGACACGATGTTTTTACCCAGGTTTGGGCCCTCTCGGTGGAGGTAAAACCCTACTCCTGCTTGATTAATATTGATGATATGGGTAGTACAAGAGTTGATCTACCATGAGATCAGAGAGGCTAAACCCTAGAAGCTAGCCTATGGTATGATTGTTGTTCGTCCTACGGACTAAAACTCTCCGGTTTATATAGACACCGGAGAGGGCTAGGGTTACACAGAATCGGTTACAATGGGAGGAGATCTTCATATCGTATCGCCAAGCTTGCCTTCCACACCAAGGAAAGTCCCATCCGGACGCGGGACGAAGTCTTCAATCTTGTATCTTCATAGTCTGGGAGTCCGGCCAAAGGTCATAGTCCGGCCATCCGGACACCCCCTAATCCAGGACTCCCTCAGTAGCCCCTGAACCAGGCTTCAATGACAACGAGTCCGGCGCGCAAATTGTCTTTGGCATTCCAAGGTGGGTTCCTCCTCCGAATACTTCATAGAAGATGTTGAACACAAGGATAGTGTCCGGCTCTGCAAAAATAAGTTCCACATACCACCGTAGAGAGAATAATATCCGCACAAATCTAATCTGCTGACGTATTCCACAGCGTGACTTCACGCCACGGCCAAGCCTTTATTCGAATCATTTTACTGTTCCACCTTAGCGCGTTTAGCGAGGTGGTTTCCTTGGCACGTCTTGTCAAAGCAGAGATCGTGTCCCCTTATCCCGGGATTCTCATCAATACGGGCGTGGGTAACCCAACCACGCCATTAACCGTGACACTTGGGAGATAAGCGAGTTTTATTAGGCCGGTGGGGGCTCGTAGTTTAGGCCGCCCATATAAGGGGATAAGAATCTACCCTTTCCATTTACGCCTTCTTCCTCCTTTGCTTATTCATCCCTGCGCACTCGAGCTCCAGCGCCCAAGTCCGCACTTCCCACCTCAACCTTCTCCAATCATGTCCGGAGCGGGAGGTAGATGGATGGCCTCCTCCATCATGGAGGGGCAAATCAAAAAGTTGAGGAAGGCCGGATACTTGTCTGACGACATCGCGCACCGACTTCCAGATGTGGGGCAACTCATCCCCACCCCCAGGCCCCATGAGAGGGTTGTTTTTCTTCCCCATTTCCTCGGCGGACTGGGTTTTCCTCTTCACCTGTTTGTCCGGGGGCTCATGTTCTACTATGGCCTGGACTTCCACGATCTGTCCCCGAACTTCATCCTCAACATCTCGGTGTTTATCATCGTGTGCGAGGCCTTCCTCTGCATCCAGCCCCACTTCGGCTTATGGCTGAAGACTTTTAATATCAAGCCGAAAGTAGTGGGCGGCCGCCAAGCGGAGTGCGGAGGTGCCATGGTGGGCTGGATGGCCAACGTCCTATGGCTCGAGGGCTCCTTTGTGGAGACAATAAAAGGGTGGCAATCGGGGTGGTTCTACATCACCGAGCCACGCGACCCCAAATGGAAAGCGGCCCCCGAACTTCGATCTGGCTTTCCCACACGGCTCACCTCCTGGAAAGAGACGGGCCTAACATTGGGAGATTCGGAAGAGCTGACCGGACTCCAAACCTGCATCAAAAAGCTGGTGAACAAGAATCTCAAGCTCGCCAACGTAGTCCAAGTCATGCTTATCCGCCGGGTCCTCCCATGCCAACAACGGGCCTTCAAATTGTGGGAGTTTGATCCGGCACAGCACCAAACCTTGAGCGGGCTCTTCAACACCACGTATGAAGTTGCCTGGAAGGTGCTGTTCAAGGGCGCTGAGGCCCCCGCATCTGCTACCGAAGATCGCGGATTCAGCTCACGGCGCCAGGCCAACGAGGTAAGCTATTCTACCCTTTACGGGACTCTTGTCTTTCATAGTCTGACTCTATGCGGGATCTAAACTCCCCTACCTTTGACAGGACTGGTTGAAGAAGTCCGGGCAGGTTATCTGTCCGGCTCCCCTACCAGAATACCCAGCGGACGCCCGATTGACGAGGCTGCTGGTTCCAGCACCTCACGTGGTGCCGAAGAAGAAGGCCAAGAAGAAGGCCACGGAGACTCGAAAGAGCTCCCGGCGCCTGGTGGTGTCGGATTCATCGCCCGACAACCCCGAAGCACCCTCCGCCTCTGAAGACGAGGAGGAGGAAGAAGAAGAAGCCTCTCCCCCTCCAACGGGGGGAGGAAAGAAAAGAAAGGCCGCCCCAACTGGGGAGGCCGGAGGGTCCAAGAAGGGGAAGACCCTTCTGCCGGACTACGCCCTCGATGCCGAAGACGGCGGGGAGGAATGGCCATCCAGGGTCAAGCCCCTGGCAAAATCGTAAGTGTCTGGTTACCCGAATGACTTATGGCGCTCCTCTATTATTCAGTAGCTTCTGACGCCGAATTTAATTATGTAGTCCGCCCAGAGCTCAGCTCGGCGATTTGTCGAGCGGGTCCCTGAATTCGTCGGATGTGAACAGCGCTTCACTTCCGACGGCCTCCTCCCCTCTTCCTACGGACGACGCCGAGGTGGAGTCCCAAAAGGGACTGAACCAGGAGGAGGTGGTCCTGGAGGCGCCTCAAGGCAACCTCCCGGACTCTAGGCCCAAAGGGGGTAGAGCCCCCGAGGGATCTAAGTTCGGCCCCGGGCCGGACACTACTCCGGAACCATCAACGGTTCCAGAGTCCGACAGGCGGCGCCTTCATAAGAAGGGCAAGCCTACGACACCGGCGACCTCCGTCCATCTGGAGGCGTTGGACAATTTCCTGGAGGTGCTTAACGGCGCCTCCATCAACGAGGAACACCGCACTGTTATGAGTGCGGTGATTCAGAAGGTTCAATCCGCCAAGAGCGGGCTGACAGAAGCCTGTACAAGTCTATTAACAGGCTTTGAGGTATGTGTTCAAAAACATATAAAAATATTACCGCATAGACAGTAGCCCCTGATGCTTAGTTCGGCGTTCGGAAAGAAAAGCCGAGCTGAGGATCTAAAAAGATATACGCAGGAGTCTAACAAAAATATGTCAATATGGGAATGCAGGCTGCGCTGCTGACCTCTGCCGCACTGACTGCGGAGGTCAATGCATTGAAGGAGAGCCTCGAGTGGTCCGAGAGCGAGCTCGGGCATGCCAAAAAGCAGCTCGAGGACAAGGAGGGTATGTAGTACCGCATGTAAATGTATATAGAAATACTTGGTTGCAAATAATGACAGGACCAACGTAAATGTTGCAGGGGCCACGGCCGAGGTGGTGACCCTGAAGGAGGCGGTCTCCAAGGCTGAAAACAGTGTGGCCTTGGAGCGCACCGAGCGATAGAAGCAGGAGGCGCGGGTAGCGGAGGTGCGGCAAGAGCTCCAGGCTCTCGTGGAAAAACACGAGAGTTTGGAGCGTGACTCAAAGACTCGAGAGTCCGAGCTCGCCTTGGTTCTTGAGAGTGCCAAAACCGCTAAGGCCGAAGCCCAGAAGGCCCTCCAGGAGATCGAGGCGATGAAGAAGATAGCGGCGGGTAAGGCATTCTTTATGCAAAGCAGGAATATAAAAGTAAATTATCTGTACCTTACCCAAATCGTTAGCTCTCCAGGAGCGTTCGCCGATCTGCCCCGTAGTGTGTCTGATGCTGCCGCGTTCTACCGAGCCAAGGAGGGGAGCTTGACGGAAAAGGTGTTCTGGTCTCGGTATGCTGAGGCCGAACATCCGGTGCCCCTGAGCGACCAGCTGAAGCAGCTGGTCGAGCTCCACAAGGTGGCCGAACAGGCCATGAAGGGCCTCATAGTTCGGTTGTGGCCTAGGGAAGCCATGCCTGGGAGCTACTTCGGTCTAGTGCGGCGGCTGGTGGACGCGTGTCCGTGGATTGAGGTCATCAAGCGCTCCGTCTGTATTGAAGGTTCCCGTCGGGCCCTTGCCCGTGCTAAAGTCCACTGGGGCAAGCTGGACGCGGAGAAGCTTTTGACGGACGCGCCACCGCCGGGCAAGGAGTATCGCACGCCCGAGATGTATTATAAGGGCGTCCTGAAGGGTGCCCGCCTTATAGCGGGTGAATGCTCCAAAGATGTAATTTTTGAGTAGACTCGCATCTGTTATCCTGTACGCTGAAAACTTTGTTCATATGCATTAAGCAACACTTTGTTAATTTAAAATATTACCTTCTGTGCGGCCATTTATCAAATCTAAGAGATGCAAGTCGTCGGCTTCTACCCCCATGCCACGAGTGCTGGGGTGTTCGGGATAAACCTGAGCGCTCTTGTTCCCATTCTTGGGTCCATCTAGGGAGGCGCCCAGCACAACGAACCAGGCCGTCGGACTTATAATGCTTTATCACTCTCACTTAGCCATAGAATTTTATAATTTTAAATTTCGGCGAAGCCCCTAGTATTCGGAAGACCAAGTTCAGGGCGCTATCCACGCCTAGGCCGGATAAGTCCGGCTCCTTGCTCTAAGCAGCATAAGTCTTTAAGGACTCGAAAAACCTCGCGAACAGCGACCGGTCTCTCGCACTATCATGAGGGTCAGTTTTAGCTTTCTCTACTGAGGTGTTAACCCAGATCAACTGGGACACAATCGCAGTAGTTCTCCCAGCGCTACCTTAGCCAACATTGCAGAATGTAAGGTACCAAAACATGGGAGCCGGGCAAACCCAACTATTGACCCAAGACATGATTCGGAGCCGATGCATATAGTGCTATAAGTTCGGCGTGCCGCACTTGTGAGAGTGTTCGGTCTTCTCACACCATGTTATGGGGTGCTTAAGCCCCTGGTGTATTGGCCGTACCAAAGTGTACGGTTGCATAATGTCATGACTGAACATATTTGTATAAAAAATAGATGAGTACAATAATAGATAAGAGCTATGTATTGTTTATTAAAAAAGGGCTGCTATGAAAGCAGAATGATACAAATAGTGCGATAAGAAAGAGATGGGATTGTTTGACATGTCCCCCTCCAGGGGCAAGCTGTGGGACTTTAAGTAAAACAGGTATTAAGCTCGTTATAGAGACCACCTAGACATTTGACGTGGCTTGTTCTCTCCCTGGCTGTTGCATCGTGTGTTCGGCGGGTGTATTGCCGGACAGGCCTTCCGAATAGTTGGGTCTTGAAAGTATATAAAAAGGAAACGGCAGAATAAGGAGCCCCTTAGTGCGGTTGAGCCGCATTCTGGGCGTGCCGTAGTTGTGCCCCTCCCCTTATGCCCATGGTATTTCTAAAGCGTAATTATGTACGCGTGGTACCGATATCACCATCTGGCGAGGGCTGGGGTTGGGGCCGCACTGCTATGCTTGCTCGGAACGTGCCAGCCGGCTTTGTTGTAGGTTACTTCGGGCTCGCTTGACGTTGTCCGGACGTTTAACACCTGGATCGGAGAATTGCCTTGAGAGGCTACTCTGTACTTCCACCACCAGGGCCGCCGTGTGCTCCTCCGTTCGGAGAGAGCGTTCGGTGTTTCCATTTACCGTGATGACTCTGTGAGGGCCTGGCATCTTGAGCTTGAGATATGCATAGTGCGGCACCGCATTGAATTTTGCAAATGCGGTTCGTCCGAGCAGGGCGTGATAGCCACTGCGAAATGGGACAATGTAGGAGATTAACTCTTCGCTTCGGAAATTATCCGGGGATCCGAAGACCACTTCGAGTGTAACTGAGCCTGTACAGCTGGCTTCTACACCTGGTATGACGCCTTTAAAGGTTGTCTTTGTGGGTTTAATCCTTGAGGGATCGATACCCATTTTTCGCACTGTATCCTGATAAAGCAGGTTCAGGCTGCCGCCGCCGTCCATGAGGACTCTGGTGAGGTGAAAACCGTCGATAATTGGGTCTAGGACCAATGCGGCGAATCCTCCGTGACGGATGCTAGTGGGGTGGTCCCTTCGATCAAAAGTGATCGGGCAGGAGGACCATGGGTTGAACTTTGGGGCGACTGGCTCCAACGCATAAACGTCCTTGAGAGCACGCTTCTGCTCCATTTTGGGGATGTGGGTTGCGTATATCATGTTCACTGTCTGCACTTGTGGGGGGAATCCCTTCTGTCCTCTGTTGTTCGGCGGTCGGGGCTCCTCCTCGTCATCGCTACGCAGCCCCTTGTCTCTGGTTTCGGCACTTAACTTGCCTACCTGCTTGAACACCCAACAGTCCCTGTTGGTGTGGTTGGCTGGTTTTTCGGGGGTGCCATGTATCTGGCATGAGCGATCGAGTATCCGGTCTAAGCTGGATGGGCCCGGAGGGTTTATTTTGAATGGCTTCTTCCGCTGACCGGGTTTAGAGCCTCTGAATCCGGCATTGACTGCCATATCCTCAGTATTGTTCCTGTTAATGCGGCGCTTGTGCTTGTTGCGACGTGACCTTCCATTGTTGTCCTTGGTATCCGAATTGCCAGGGCTCTTGGTTATGTTATTGCTACGAGCTAGCCAGCTGTCTTCGCCCGTGCAAAAGCGGGTCATGAGTGTCGTGAGGGCTGCCATAGATTTAGGATTTTCCTGTCCTAGGTGCCGGGCAAGCCATTCGTCTCGGATGTTGTGCCGGAAGGCTGCAAGGGCCTCGGCGTCCGGACAGTCGACTATTTGATTTTTCTTGGTTAGGAACCGTGTCCAGAATTATCTGGCCAATTTCTCTGGCTGCTGGATTATGTGGCTTAGGTCATCGGCGTCTGGTGGTCGCACATAAGTGCCCTGGAAGTTGTCAAGGAATGCGGATTCCAGGTCCTCCCAGCAACTAATTGACTCTGCTGGCAGGCTGTTAAGCCAATGTTGAGCTGGTACTTTAAGATTGAGCGGGAGGTATTTGATGGCGTGTAGATCATCACCACGGGCCATGTGGATATGAAGGAGATAATCCTCGATCCATACCGCGGGATCAGTTGTGCCATCGTATGATTCGATGTTTATGGGTTTAAAACCCTCGGGGATTTGATGATCCATTACTTCGTCTGTGAAGCATAGTGGCTGTGCGGCGCCCCTGTTCTGGGCTATATCGCGACGCAGCTCAGATGAGCTTTGTCTGTTGTATTCGGCCTGGCCGTATTTATCATATCCGGTGTGACGATTATCATCACGTGATGTGGGGCGCCCGCGCAATTCGTAGATCGATCTTGTTTGCCTTGCCTTATCCTCTCATATGTCTCGCAGGTCTGTTGCGTTTCCCCGTGCTCTGGTATTCTTAGAGCGGCGCCGGGGTGCGGCTTGGATTGAGGGCTGAAGGGACTCTCTGTCGCGGCCACGGGGTGGCCGATCGGGCACATCGTATGCTGGTGATGTAGGCTTAGTTGCTTCCTCCTCTAGTTGGGGTAGCAGCCTGCGCTTTGGGTAACTCTTGGAGGGGCATTCGAGTTTATACTCTACGGCCGCCAGGACTTCAGTCCATCTATCGGCTAGAAGGTCTTGGTCAGCTCTAAGCTGCTGCTATTTTTTCTTGAGGCTGCTTGCCGTGGCCATAAGCCTGCGTTTGAAACACTCTTGTCCGAAGGGATCCTCTGGCACGACGAATTCGTCATCGTCGAGGCTTGCCTCGTCTTCGGAGGGAGGCATATAATTGTCATCCTCGACCACTCTGTCGGCCGCTCTCTCATGAGGGATGGCTCCTTTGTCCTCCTTTGCTGAATCCTGCTGGAGGGGGATGTCTTCGGCACTTCCTGGGTGTTGACGTCTCCGGTGCCGGATTCGCCGTTCTTGCTTTGGCGGGATTTAGAGCGGCGCCGCTGACGTCGGCGCTTGGGTTGCTTCTTGGAGGGGTCGTCCTCCGCTTTTTCATCGCCATCCCCTGCTTTGGGGGTGTCCACCATGTATATGTCATATGACGAGGTGGCCTTCCAGTGCCCTATAGGTGCTGGTTCTTGGTCGTCTCCTTCATCGGCGTCCATACCGTCGATGTCTTCAGAGTCGAAGTCGAGCATGTCGGTTAGATTGTCGACAGTGGCTACAAAGTGGGTGGTGGGTGGGTTTCGAAATTCTTCGTCGTCCGCATCCCAACCCTGCTGACCATAGTCCGGTCAGGGCTCTCCTGACAAAGAGAGAGACTTTAGGGAGTTCAGGATATCGCCAAAGGGCGAGTGCTGAAATACGTCTGCGGCGGTGAACTCCATGATCGGAGCCCAATCGGGTTCGATCGGAAGGGGTGCAGGAGATTCGGAGTCCGGAATGGAGTCCAGCACCTTGGAGTCATAGGCCTTGCAAAGGACTAGGCTGGTATTCGGCTCTATCGCCGTAGAGATTGCGGCTCCCGGGGCGGCATCCAACCGTCCATCCCCGACTAGCACAGTTGGCTCCGAACTAATGATCAGAGCGGACACCTGAGCGGCACTCTGGGTGCTGTCCGGCGGCAGAGTTAGATCATGCCTATCGGGACAGTGCGGCACGCTCGGCCGTGGCTCGAATCCGTCGAAGATCAAGTCCCCGCGGATGTCGGTCGTGTAGTTTAAACTTCCAAACCTGGCGTGATGGCCAGGGGTGTAGCTTTTGATCTGCTCCAGATGGCCAAGCGAGTTGGCCCGCAGTGCGAAGCCGCCGAATATGAAGATCTGTCCAAGGAGAAAGGTCTCACCGTGGACCGCGTCGTGGTTGATGATCGAAGAAGCCATCGGGCCTAAGCATGACGACATAGAGGAACTCTCAATGAAAGCACCAATGTCGGTGTCAAAACCAGCGGATCTCGGGTAGGGGGTCCCGAACTGTGCGTCTAGGCGGATGGTAACAGGAGACAAGGGATACGATGTTTTTACCCAGGTTCAGGCCCTCTCGGTGGAGGTAAAACCCTACTCCTGCTTGATTAATATTGATGATATGGGTAGTACAAGAGTTGATCTACCACGAGATCAGAGAGGCGAAACCCTAGAAGCTAGCTTATGGTATGATTGTTGTTCGTCCTACGGACTAAAACTCTCCGGTTTATATAGACACCAGAGAGGGCTAGGGTTACACAGAGTCGGTTACAATGGGAGGAGATCTTCATATCGTATCGCCAAGCTTGCCTTCCACGCCAAGGAAAGTCCCATCCGGACACGGGACGAAGTCTTCAATCTTGTATCTTCATAGTCCGGGAGTCCGGCCAAAGGTCATAGTCCGGCCATCCAAACACCCCCTAATCCAGGACTCCCTCAGACTCCATTTGATATTCCTTTTCTTCGAAATACTGAAATAGGCAAAAAAACAGCAATACGGGCTGGGCCTCCGGTTAGTAGGTTAGTCCCAAAAAATGATAAAAATATGTAGAATAAAGCCCATAAGCATCCAAAACAGGTAATATAATAGCATGGAACAATCAAAAATTATAGATACGTTGCAGACGTATCAAGCATCCCCAAGCTTAATTCCTGCTCGTCCTCGAGTAGGTAAATGATAAAAAGAGATTTTTTTATGTGGAATGCTACCTAGCATAATTCATAATGTAATTTTATTTCATTGTGGCATGAATGTTCAGATCCAAGTAATACAAAATAAAAGTTCATATTGATATAAGAAATAGGAATACTTCAAGCACACTAAGCAAGTAATCATGTCTTCTCAAAATAGCATGGCCAAAAGAAAGTTATCCCTACAAAATCATATAGTCTGGCTAAGCTCTATCTTCATCACACAAAGTATTTAATCATGCACAACCCCGATGATGAGCCAAGCAATTGTTTCATACTTTAATAATCTCAAACTTTTTCAGCTTTCACGCAATACATGAGCGTGACCCATGGACATAGCACTATATGTGGAATAGAACGGTGGTTGTGGAGAAGACAAAAAAGGAGAAGATAGTCTCACATCAACTAGGTGTATCAACGGGCTATGGAGATGCCCATTAATAGATATCAATGTGAGTGAGTAGGGATTGCCATGCAACGGATGCACTAGAGCTATAAATATATGAAAGCTCAACAAAAGAAAACTAGTGGGGTGCATCCAACTTGCTTGCTCACGAAGACCTAGGGCATTTTAAGGAAGCCCATCATTGGAATATACAAGCCAAGTTCTATAATGAAAAAATCCTACTAGTAAATGGAAGTGATAACATATGAGACTCTCTATCATGGAGATCATGGTGCTACTTTGAAGCACAAGTGTGGTAAGAAGATAGTAGCATTGTCCCTTCTCTCTTTTTCTCTCATTTTTTTTATTTGGGCCTTTTCTCTTCTTTTTTTATGGCCTCTTTTTTTTTTGTCCGGAGTCTCATCCGACTTATGGAGCAATCATAGTCTCCATCATCCTTTCCTCAATGGGACAATGCTCTAATAATGATGATCATCACACTTTTATTTTCTACAACTCAACAATTACAACTCGATACTTAGAACAAAATATGACTCTATATGAATGCCTCCGGCGGTATACCGGGATATGCAATGAATCAAGAGTGACATGTATGAAAGAATCATGAACGGTGGCTTTGCCACAAATACAATGTCAACTACATGTTCATGCAAAAAGCAATATGACAAAAGTAATGTGTGTCATATGAACGGAATGGTGGAAAGTTGCATGGCAATATATCTCGGAATGGCTATGGAAATGCCATAATAGGTAGGTATGGTGGCTGTTTTAGGAAGGAGTATGGTGGGTGTATGGTACCGCCGAAAGTTGCACGATACAAGAGAGGCTAGCAATAATGGAGGTGTGAAAGGAGTGCGTATAATCCATGGACTCAACATTAATCAAAAGAACTCATATATTTGTTGTAAAACTTTAGAAGCCATCAAAAACCAAAGCACTACACGCATGCTCCTAGGGGGATAGATTGGCAGGAAAACACCATCGCTCGTCCCGGCTACCACTCATAAGGAAGACAATCAATAAATAAAATTATGCTCCGCCTTCATCACAAAGCGGTTCACCATACGTGCATGCTACGGGAATCACTAACTTCAACACAAGAATTCTTTAAATCCATAATCACCCAACTAGCATGACTTTAATATTACTACCTCCATATCTCAAAACAATTATCAAGCATTAAATTGATCATGGCATCCAATTCACTTTCTATGATAGTTTTTATTATACCCAACTTGGATGCTCATCATTCTAGGACAAAATTAAAACCATAGCAAATACCATGTTGTTCTAAGAGACTCTCAAAATAATATAAGTGAAGCATGAGAGGCTAGCAATTTCTATAAAATTAATCCACCACCATGCAATAAAAGATATAAGTGAAGCACTAGAGCAAAAACTATCAAGCTCAAAAGATATAAGTGAAGCACATAGAGTATTCTAGCAAATTTTAATCAAATAGGCTTCTTAAAAAGGTGTGATACAGCAAGGATGATCGTGGTAAACTAACAAGCAAAGATCTATATAATATACAATGCTCCAAGCAAAACACATATCATGTAGCGAATAAAAATATAGCTCAAGTAAAGTTACCAATGAACGAAGACGAAAGAGGGGATGCCTTCCCGGGGCATTCCCAAGCTTACGCTTTTGGATATTCTTGAATACCTTGGGGTGCCATAAGCATCCCCAAGCTTAGGTTCTTGCCACTCTTTATTCCATAGTCCAGAAAAGCTTTACCCAAAACTTGAAAACTTCACAACACAAACTCAACAGGAAATATTATAAGCTCCGTTAGTGAAAGAAAACAAAACCACCACATAAGGTACTGCAATGAACTCATTCTTTATTTATTTTAGTGTTAGACCTACTGTATTCCAACTTCCTTATGGTTTATAAACTAATTTATTAGCCATACATGCATTGAAATAAGCAAACAACACACGAAAAACAGAATCTGTCAAAAACAGAACAGTCTGTAGGAATCTATAACTACCGCAAACTTCTGGAACTCTAAAAATTCTACCAAAATAGGACGTACTGGAAAATTTGTTTATTGATCATCAGAAAAAAGAATCAACGCAAAAGCTCTTTTCTGTTTAATTGAATTTTTTCTCATGAGCGCAAAGTTTCTGTTTTTCAGCAGAATCAAATCAACCATCATCGTAGTTTATCCTATAGGTTCTACTTGGCAGAAACACTAAACAAAAGATAAAAACACATCTAAACAGAAAGTAGAAACAAAATTTAACACTAAACTGGAACAAAAACAAAGAACATAAAGAAAATTGGGTTGCCTCCCAACTAGCGCTATCGTTTAACGCCCCTAGCTAGGCATCAAAGTAAAGATAGATCTAACGAGTGCCATAATAGTAAGATAGATCTTGAAAACTCATCTCATATTCTCTAGGTTCGGCAACAAGTTTTCTTTGAGGCAAGCAAAAGTAATCAAATGGGCTAAATTTGGTGGGACAAAGGTCCCCAAGACAATCAAAGGAGGAATAGGTTCCTCCTTCGGCCCTTCATAGTGCACAACTATTTCATCACTAAAAGCATTCTTTTGGAAAAAATTTGTGAGCCTATACTCAAGAGAGTATCCTAGCTCATCATTTTGAAGAGCAAAATCATTATTAAGTTCATTAATGCAATCAATCAAGACTTTGGTAGGAACCTTTTTTCTAAGGTTTTCATTAAAAGCGACATAGTCGGAAGATTGAAAACGTCTAAATTCCTCTTGATCATAAAGGATCGCTTCTATGGGAGGACGACCGGTGTCCACCCTATAGTGCGCAAAGATTTCTTTGTCCTCTCTTATGATAAATCTAAACTCATGAGCCAAAAAGATAGTAACAGCGCGCTTAACAGAAGAATGCTCGATATTAAAAAATTCTAGAAAAATTCTTTGTATGCAAGGATGCATATGCATAAATTGTCTTTCAAGTTCAACTACAAGCATAGCAATAGCATCCGCAAGACTACTAGTTCTATGAAGAATAGAACAACCCAAGGAAGGTAAAGCACCGTCACAAGTAAAGAAATCTAGAATAACACCTTTGCCAATAATGTTACCACTACCGATTTGAAATTTTTTAGTATGCAAGATAGGGGGTTCATCGGCCGGAGCCTTGGGATTTTCCATGTTATCATTATTGTCCATATCGACGATAATCTCCCCAGTTTCAGACATAGCAGCAAACAAAAGCAAGGCGGGAGAAACGAGTGGAAAAGAGGGAGGAGATTGGGAAAGAGAGGGCGAATAAAACGGCAAGGGTGATGTCGGCGAGAGGAAAACGAGAGGCAAATGGCAAATAATGTAAATGCGAGGGAGATGAGTTTGTGATGGGTACTTGGTATGTCTTGACTTGAGCTAAGACCTCCCCGGCAACGCCGCCAGAAATCCTTCTTGCTACGTCTTGAGCTAGCGTTGGTTTTCCCCGAAGAGGAGAGGGTGATGCAGCAAGTGTAGCGTAAGTATTTCCCTCAGTTTTTGAGAATGAAGGTATCAATCTAGTAGGAGGCTCCTCAAATGTCCCACGCACCTACACAAACAAACTGAGAACTCGCAACCAACACAATAAAGGGGTTGTCAATCCCTTCACGGCCACTTGCGAAAGTGAGATCTAATAGAGATAGTATGATAAGATAAATATATTTTTGGTATTTTATGATATAGATGCAAGAAAAGTAAAGATGCAAATAAAAGTAGATTGAAAGCAAATATGATAAGAGATAGACCCGGGGGCCATAGGTTTCACTAGAGGCATCTCTCGAGAGCATAAGTAATACGGTGTGTGAACAAATTACTGTCAAGCAATTGATAGAAAAGCGAATAATTATGATGTTATCTAGGCATGATCATGTATACATGCATCACATCCAAAACACGTAAACCGACTCCTGCCTGCATACACTACTATTACTCCACACATCGACCGCTATCCAGCATGCATCTAGAGTATTAAGTTCATAAGAACGGAGTAACGCATTAAGCAAGATGATATGATACAGAGGGATAAACTCATGCAATATGATATAAACCCCATCTTGTTATCCTCGATGGCAACAATACAATACGTGTCTTGCAACCCTTTCTGTCACTAGGTAAGATCACCGCAAGATTGAACCCAAAGCTAAGCACTTCTCCCATGGCAAGAAAGAAAAATCTAATAGGCCAAACCAAACCGATAATTCGAAGAGACTTGCAAAGATAACTCAATCATACATAAAAGAATTCAGAGAAGATTCAATTAATAACCATAGATAAATATGAACATAAACTCACAATTCATCGGATCTTGACAAACACACCGCAAAAACAGATTACATCGAATAGATCTCCACAAGAGAGGGGGAGAACATTGTATTAAGATCCAAAAAGAGAGAAGAAGCCTTCTAGATAATAACTATAGACCCGTAGGTCTGTGGTAAACTACTCACAACTCATAGGAGGGGCAAGGATGTTGATGTAGAGGCCCTCCGTGGTCGATTCCCCCTCCGGCAGAGTGCCGACGATGGCTCCAAGTTGGGATCTTGCGGATACAGAAGGTTACGGTGGTGGAAATTGTGTTTCGTGGTGCCCGTGGATGTTTTCGGGGTCCGTAGGTATATATAGGAGGAAGAAGTACGTCGGTGGACGCCCGCGGGGCCCACGAGACAGGGGTGCACCCTACAGGAGGGGCGCGCCCTCCTATCTCGTGGGGCCCTCGGAGCTTTCTTGACTTGCACTCCAGGCTCTCCGGATCATATTTGTTCCAAAAATAACGCTTCCGAAGGTTTCATTCCGTTTGGACTCCGTTTGATATTCCTTTTGTTCGAAATACTGAAATAGGCAAAAAAACAGCATTACGGGCTGGGCCCCCGGTTAGTAGGTTAGTCCCAACAAATGATAAAAATATGTAGAATAAAGCTCATAAGCATCCAAAACAGGTAATATAATAGCATGGGACAATCAAAAATTATAGATACGTTGGAGACATATCAGTTGCCAAGTCCTATTGTGTCAGCACTGCTTCCGAAGTAGTGTTAGGTGTGAAGGCAGCTTGGGAACTGGCCAGTTCCGGAGCAAACGAACGAGTAACTCGTGAGATGCTGGTACAGTTGAAGCGGATGCCACTAGTGCAGAACCTGGCTTTAGCGCCAATTCATAAGGGCCTTTAGTGCCGGTTCTACAACCGACACTAAAGAGTGGAGACTAAAGTCCCCCCCCCCCGCACTTTACTACCGGCTCAGCACGAACCGGCGCTAAAGTGCCACCACGTGGCATGAGCCAGGCCCAGGTGCTGGTAGACCAATAGTAACGGTTGGTAACACCAACCGGTACTAAATGTTTGGGGGGGGGGGTTATTTTTATTTTCCATTAATTTTGTGTTTTCCATTTAATTCTTTTTTGTTTGCTGGTATTTTATGATACTACAAATTGTACATGGTATGCATATATATAAATAGATTTTCTCGTACGTAGAACCGCATATATATATAAATATATATCATCGAATGTCTTATAACCAACACCATTAATTATTCACACATACACATGTATATATATACAATTTCTCCTACATGTTGCATTGGTCCCTTGGGAGCACGATGACAAGTGGTTCATGGGGGCGGTAGCGGGTAATAGTATTCTCCTTTGGGATCTATGACCTGGTCGAGCAAAAATCCCGCTATTTCCTCTTGAAGTGCTAGTATGCGGTCCGTTGGTAGGAGCTGCATGCTCCCGCACCTCTCTGAACTGCTAAGAAGGAGATCAATATGCATGTGTATTATTTGTGTGACTAGATATCGATAATGGTGTGAATAGTGTTCTGACAAACATACCCAGTCCTGTCTTTGAGATCTGCTCCTTTCAGACGCCATCATGAGAATGTTCTCGCAAACGTAGAATGCACACAGATCGTTCCCCAGCGCCTGCTTCAGGGCCTTTACGAGAATGGAATTGAATCAGATAATGATTAATCAAGCATGATAATTAATTAATGGTATTGAAACAAGAATTAAAGAGATGGTAGCTAGCTAGCTAGCTAGTACTACGTAATTACTTACCTTTGGTCGATACCAAAACAACTTTTTTGCCCATTTGCCTGGAGTCACCTTGATGAACTTTGCCCAAGCCCTGCCCGCCGGCAAAGAAAATTAATAAAGGGGTTATTAAATAGTTCATATCAGGAAATGACGAAGTAAATAGGCCGAGATATAGTTAATAATGATTGAAATTACCTGTTGACTATCCCCTTCACGATGGTGTAGTCACTTTCTTCTTTAATTAGTGAGTCCAGTACTTCGACCTTTCCTTCGTCAACTTTAATGTCTAAGAAGATCCAGTGGAAACTGTATGCGCACACGTTTGCATGTCTTAATTAAGCGGGCATGTGCATAATACTAATCAACTACCATAAACCCTATACACTTAATTATTAACATCTAGCTAGTTAGTAAGCAAAAACAGAATTTGTAGTACAAGACAGTGTGACTCACAGGAAGTTGTAAGGAAGTAGTATATCTTCACTGGTATTGAGGCGCTTGAAGAACTCTAGCATGCTTTCCTCTAAACTTACTCAACAAGTTGGAAGGTTCCATGTGTACTCATTGATGATATTTGGGTCAATGAACCCATGCCATAGCGTCCACATTTTTCCATTTCATACATCTTCATCCTGCATATAATACCACAGGAAGGAATATAGTGAGGATAATAAATGTAATGATTGATCAAAATATCACTACATCTAGCTTAAGACTTAAATTACAGAAAGAGATCACTTACAGACAATAGCAACTGACGATAGATTTCTCGAGTGCGTCTTGATTGTATAACTGAAATAGTTCTGAATACTCAACGGACAGAGCTTTCTCATGGAAGTAATGCTCCTCCTTGACATTCACCATGAGGGACTCTCGATTGGAAATCTTGGTAATGTTCATATACCATTGATGCAATTCATAAATTCTCATTGGGAGGTTCTTGACCTTGTCTGGCTCGACCAAAGGTAGGCCCCGGACATATTTCCATTTTATTTCCTCCTCTCTAAGCGGAAACATGGGCTCGATTTTGAGGAGTTGTCCAACAGTAATCTTGAGCATTTCAGCCTGCATTATATGCTCCTCCGTTATTACCACATCGCCCAGCTGGGGAACGTTAACGGTTTGCCCACAATAATATTGGGCGCGCGTACTCCTCTCATGTGTTGTTGGCATAACAACCGGGGGGATTGATTGCGCCGCCTGTTCTCCCAGCCGGGGAACAGTTTTCCCGCATTTTTTGCCAGTTGCTTGTTGGCTCGAGCTCAAGCTCGCTTCCTTCTGTAGTCGTGCTCGATGTGCCTTCCTGATTTGGTGCTCATAGTGTGAGTCAAAAGGCTTGGGATCTGGTTTTCTTGCCATATGAATAAAGTGGTCAATAACTTTCTCAGGCACTTTCTCCCTTGGCGGCGGTGCCGGTTTCGGTCCAAAATGGGCGTCCACTTGGGCCCGCACTATGGCTGCGTTTTGTTCCTCGGTCATGTCGTAAGGCCTCTGAGGAAGAGGGGCGAGTCTTGGACCATATTTATATCGCTTGTCTCCACCTGTACTTCATGTACTACCTCGACTCATACCGCTACGCACCATGGCTGTGGCGTGTCTCTTCTGCGATTGCTGAGACGGCGGAGACGGCTGACATGGATGAGTTGGAGCAGGAGGAGTGTCCTGACGCTGTGCCGGACTTGAAGCAGGAGGTGTGGCCTGACACGGTGTCGGACTTGAAATAGGAGGAGTGGCCTGACACCGTGCCGGACTTGAAGCAGGAGTCTGCTCACGCGTTCGTGGACTTGGAGGAGGTGGTGGACTTCAAGGAGGAGTCGGCTCACGCGTTCATGGACTTGGAGCAGCGGGAGTCTGCTGACTCGGTGGCGGACTTCGAGGAGGAGTCGGCAGATGCGGTGTCGGTGGACTTCGAAAGATGATGCAATCCTTTCTCCATAGGATGATATGATGTATGGCCTCTCCCAGTGTGCGCTCGTCGTCACCTCCAGGAATGTCAAGCTGTAGCCCCAAATATGGGTCCACCACTTCATCAACCAAGACACGAGCATAGCCCACTGGAATCGGGGTGCAATGGAAGGTTGCTTCGGGGGTAATTGTAAAAGCAACGACGTCCGCCACCTTCATGGATATGTTCTTCATTTTGGAGTGTAGCTCACAGTTAGTGTTCTCTATGATGTCATCCACAGGGTACGTATCCAGCAGTGTCTCGCCCGGGGCGGAACCAATGCTGCTTCTCGGCATGGATGGGAAGGTGCTATCCAATGCTGGACGATCATCTGCTTGCTTCTGCCGCTGCTGAGACCCCCTTTCCTGGCTAAGTGAGTCGATTTGCTGCTGCTGCTACTGGAATTTGAGTGCCAATTCTGCGTGCCTTGCCTCTAGGCATTGAAGGCGTTCTGCGTCCTGCTTCCTCTGCTCCTCCTCCAGCTTCCTCTGCTTCTCCTCCTCCATCTTCTTTCTTGCACGGGTCCTGTAGTCGTCGTTCCTTTCCGAAAAGCCCTCATACCAGGGAATAACGCCCTTGCCTCGTGTTCTTCCCGGGTGTTCAGGATTTCCCAGGGCGCGTGTAAGCTCGTCGTTCTCTCTGTGGGGCATGAACACCCCCTTTCGAGCATCTTCTATTGTGTCAAGTATCTTTTGTTCGGCTCCTTTTAGACTTGCCTTCTTCGAAACCAAGCATGTCTTCGGGTCCAACGCCCCCCCATGCGCATAGAACCAAATTCTGCACCTGGGGGGCAACTCCTAGTAACCGGAGTGAACCCTGCATCCTCCATCTCTCGCTCAGACTTATCCCACTTAGGCATTCCCACCGCATAGCCACCTGGACCGAGCCTATGGAACTGCGTCTTTTTTGCGGCATTGGCCTTGTTTTTTATCAACCGTTCCGTACATAATTCTGATTACTTGAATTTCATGAAATCGGCCCAGTGTTCTCTTTGCTTCTCCAGTGTTCCCTTGAATTCTGGAGTCTTCCTTTCTGCAGTGAGGTAGTTGGCCCATATAGTTTTCTTGTGGATGTTGAATGCAATTGCCATCTTCTTAAGAGCAGCGTCCTTGACTTTCTACACATCTACATCAGTGAAATAATCTGGTAGGGTGAAATGTTCCATCAGAGATTCCCAAAGGTTTTTTTTGCTCTGTCGTCGACCCAAGTAACACCTGGACGTTTAGTTTTTGGCTCTTTCCATTCTTGAATGGAGATCAGGAGTTGGTCCTTCATAAGAACTCCGCACTGATGAGTCCACTTGTTCGCAATGTTCTTAGGCGTGAGGGGTTCGCCACTAGCTTTGATGGAGTCGATGTTGTACTTTACACCCTCCTTTAACTTTTTGCCCGGGCCTTTCTCTGTCCTGTTGGCTGTAGAAGCAGATTTTCTTGATTCAGAGGGCTGAAAGAAGAAAGATCGATTCGTTAATATATCTTCAAATGAAAAAAAACATGTGATGATCACCAGATGCCTGTTTATATAAATATACCTCGCCGGTAGTCTTTGTTATTTCAAGATCAACATTGTCGTCTGTGTCATCATAAACATTGTCTGTGCCATCATAATCATAATCATAGTTCATGACTTCATCAGCTCAGTCGTCGAGATCAAATATCTTATCATCACCCTCTCCGCTATTGTTCAAATATTGGGAGTCATCATCTGCTTCATTCAGATCATCTAGCCTGCGAGGGCTGCGTATGATCTCGAATAATTCCTCTTCTCTCTCTCTCTCTCTGCCGGTATTTTCCGCCATAGCTTTTACTTAACTAATACAGAAGAAATATAAAACAATTTAGTATTCAAATTACAATGCATGGATGCAATCAATAAGGAAAAACTAAATCATATAGTACATAATATGCATCGTCTCGATTAATATATAATCTCGAATACATCGTCTCGAATAATATATATAATCTCGAATACATCGTCTCGAATATTATACATCGAATACATCACTGGCTAGGTACCTAATAAAGATCGAGTACTACAGAAGAATCTAGGCCACTCGCGGTTCCTGGGGCGTGGGCGGTGGACACCCAAAGAGAAGGAACCATCACAGGATCATGTCTCCGGTCATCTGCCCAAAGAACCTGCCAAGTATTGGAGAACCTAACGTCCATAGCAGCCATGTAGCGATGGACGTGCTCGTCCTCCTCCCTGACACGGTGACGCACCACCTCCGACGGGACCGGCTCCCTCTGCATCGAATGTGGCCCACGCGAACGCCACCAAAGGAAATCAGGGTCGACGACGGGACCCGAGGCCGGGTTCCTCACCAAGCGGCGCGCCCCTCCAGGTAGCACCTCGCAGTGCCAGCCCGGCGGAGCCCAGTCCTGGACATGGGTTAGCCGGACGTCGTCGCGAACGGATCGACGGCGAGGATGCAGGCCGGGCATATCGTCGAGAACAAATACTATATGCCCGCAAAAAGTAACATTTTTAAAATGATTGGATTGTGATAACTAAAATTCTATATGCAAATTCTAACAATTTGACATTAATCTAATTCATCTAACTAAAACTAATTCTAAAATTTCTAACATTTCTATATAAATAACTAACATTTCTATAACATTTCTAATATTTCTGTAACTAAAAAAACAAATTGCTAACATTTCTATAAATATTTCTATAACTAAAAAACAGAAAAATAATATAACATTTCTAATATTTCTATAACTAAAAAACAGAAAAAAAAAATCTAACATTTCTATCGATATTTCTATAACTAAAAAACAAAAAAAATCGATAACTAAAATTTATAACTAAAAAACTAAT
>NC_041391.1:679919901-679933779 GCF_002162155.2 Triticum dicoccoides
GAAGAAAGAAGCAGAGGGAGAGATGAGAAATGAATTTTTTTGAAGGGGTCGTGGCTCCAACCGGTACTAAAGGTCTGTTTTGGCCAGGCCAAGCGGCGGGAAGCGCCCCCCTTTAGTACTGGATGGTGGCACCAACCCGTTCTAAAGACCCCCTCTCTAGTACCGGTTGGAGCCACGACCGGGTACTAAAGGTGGTGCGCTAGCGCAGGTGCGGTGTGGCAAGTTTAGTCCCACCTTGCTAGCCGAGGGGCTACCGCACTGGTTTATAAGCCCCAGTTCGGTAGCTCTCTCGAGCTCCTCTCCAAAGCAGGCCTACTGAGCCTACATGTTCTCTGCTGCCCTGTGTGCCTACAGGGCCTTTGCGGGCCTGCATCCTGGCCCAACAACACGTTGTGTTTCTAGTCGTATGCACGTCGCTCTGGCCTAGTAGGCGGGCTTTTTTATTTTCTTATTTATTTTTATTTTATTTATTTTTGACTTGTTTTTTGCTGTATTTAGGGTTTCTTTATGAATATTTTTGCTTTAGGTACAAAAAATTACAAAATTTCTGTTAGTGATGGTAGTTTTCAAATTTGAATAGTTTAAATTTTGAATTATTTGAAATTTGTGTGAATCACTAGTTTGTGAATAACTTTACTTTGAAAATTGATTTTCCAGTGATTCTTTTTTCTTATGTTTAGTATTAGTGTGTTTTATCATTATATTCAATTTGGCAATGCTTAGGTTATTTAAAAAATGAACTGCCTTTGTAACAGATGAGTTTTCGTCCAAAACCCTGATACTTCGAAAGAGATTGTCCATTTGAAATGCTAACTTTCAACCTTTTCTAAGTTCATTTGAAATGCTTTTCAATTTCAGGGTCATTTAGCTGAAAAAATCAGTAAATGCATGAAAGAATTTGTTTGCACATAACATTTCTTCGTGTTTCAGATGCCAAAACACATAACTACCCTAACTATTATAGAGATTCCCTCCTGGGTGTGAAACACAGAAGAAAGTGATGATAGTGAAGCCGATCACATCCCCGATCTTTGGCTGTGAAACTTTTTCTTCGCGTGTGTCCCTTTGCGCCGTAGCCATGGAAAATCTTCATCATTTAACTGGATGCTCGGGTCAATATTCACTATGAATGGAGCAATTTCATCAAAACTTTTCATAATCTTCTGACATGTCTGTCTTGTCATCCACTCCCACGATGTTTCTTTTCCTTAAAAGAACTATGTGGCACTTTGTCTCATCGTATGATCCATTCACTTCCTTATGTTTTCTTTTTCTCGGCCTGGTAGACATGTCTTTCACATAAAAAAAACCTGCGCCGCATCATTGGCTAGGACGAATGGTTTGTCTGCATACGCAAGATTGTTGAGATCCACTGTTGTCATTCCGTACTGCGGGTCTTCCGTTACCCCGCCTCGTGTCATATTGAGCCATTTGCATCGAAACAAAGGAAACTTCAAACCACCTCCATAGTTAAGTTCCCATATGTCCTCTATGTAACCATAATATGCTTCCTTTCCCGTGTTGGTTGTTGCATCAAAGTGGACACCACTATTTTGGTTGGTGCTCTTCTTATCTTCGGCGATCATGTAAAATGTATTCCCATTTATCTCGTACCCTTTGAAAGTCATTATATTCGAAGATGGTAACTGGGACAGCGAGTACAGGTCATCTTCAATATCGCCATCATGCATGGCACGTTTCTGCAACCAACCGGCAAAAGTCCTCGTTTGTTCACATGTAATCCAGTCGTCAAACTGCTCCAGGTGTTTGGAGTGTAGAAAATTCTTGTGTTCCTCCATATACGGAGCCACCAAGGCGGAATTCTGTAGAACTGTGTAGTGTGCTTTAGTGAGAGAATGCCCATCCATACATATTATTTGATCCCCTCCTAGTGTGCCTTTTCCATCCAGTCTGCCCTTATGCCGCGATTCAGGAACACCAATCGGCTTAAGGTCAGGAATAAAGTCAATACAAAACCCAATGACCTCCTCATTTTCATGGCCCTTAGAGATGCTTCCTTCTGGCCTAGCACGGTTATGAACATATTTCTTCAAGACTCCCATGAACCTCTCAAAGGGGAACATATTGTGTGGAAATACAGGACCCAAAATGTTGATCTCTTTGCAAAGGTGAACTAGGACGTGCGTCATGATGTTGAATAAGGATGGTGGGAACACCAACTTGAAACTGACAAGACATTGCAACAAATAATTATGTAACCTTGGTATGATTTCTGGATCGATTACCTTTTGAGAGATTGCATTGAAGAATTCACATAGCTTCACAATGGCTAATCAAACATTTTCCGGTAGAAGCCCCCTCAATGAAACCGGAAGCAGTTGCGTCATAATCACGTGGCAGTCATGAGACTTTAGGTTCTGGAACTTTTTCTCTGCCATATTTATTATTCCCTTTATATTCGACGAGAAGCCATACGGTACCTTCATACTGAGCAGGCATTCAAAGAAGATTTCCTTCTCTTCTTTGGTAAGAGCGTAGCTGGCTTGACCCTGATGTATGTCGTCTTTTTCGTGCATACGTTGCTGCTCCTCCCGTGCCTCTGGTGTATCTTTTATCTTCCCATACACGCCCAAGAAGCCAAGCAGGGTCACGCAAAGATTCTTTGTCACGTGCATCACGTCGATTGCGGAGCGGACCTCTAGGTCTTTTAAATATGGCAGGTCCCAAAATATGGATTTCTTCTTCCACATGGGTGCGCGTCTGTCAGCGTCCTTCGGAACAGGTTGTCCGCCAGGACCCTTTCCAAAGATTACCTTCAAATCCTTGAACATATCATGTACATCAGCACTAGTTCGGTGGCGAGGCTTCGTCCGGTGATCCGCCTCACCTTTGAAATGCTTGCCTTTCTTTCTTACGGGATGCCTACTCGGAAGAAATCGACGATGTCCCAGGTACACATTCTTCCTACAACTATCCAAATATATACTGTCGATATCATCCAAACAGTGCATGCATCCGCGGTATCCCTTGTTTGTTTGTCCTAAAAGGTTACTGAGAGCAGGCCAATCATTGGTGGTCATGAACAGCAATGCCTTTAGGTCAAATTCTTCCTGTTTGTGCTCATCCCACGCACGTACACCTTTTCCATTCCATAGCTATAATAGTTCTTCAACTAATGGCCTTAGGTACACATCAATGTCGTTGCCGGGTTGCTTAGGACCTTGGATGAGCACTGGCATCATAATGAACTTCCGCTTCATGCACAACCAAGGAGGGAGGTTATACAAACATAGAGTCACAGGACACGTGCTATGGTTGCTGCTCTGCTCCCCAAAAGGATTAATACCATCTGCGCTTAGACGAAACCATATGTTTCTTGGGTCACCTGCAAACTCCTCCCTGTACTTTCTCTCGATTTTTCTCCACTGCGACCCATCAGCGGGTACTCTCAACTTTTCGTCTTTCTACGATCTTCTCCGTGCCACCGCATCGCCTTCCCATGCTCTTTGTTTTGGAACAAATGTTTCAATCGTGGTATCATAGGAGCATACCACATCACCTTGGCAGGAATCTTCTTCCTGGGGCACTCGCCCTCGACATCACCAAGGTCATCGCGACTGATCTTATAAGGCAATGAGCCGCATACCGGGCAAGTGTTCAAATCCTCGTACTCACCGCGATAGAGGATGCAGTCATTAGGCCATGCATGTATCTTCTGCACCTCTAACCCTAGAGGGCAGACAACCTTCTTTGCTTCATACATACTCTCGGGCAATTCGTTGTCCTTTGGAAGCATATTCTTTATCATTACCAGCAACTTTCCAAATCCCTTGTCAGATACACCATTCTCTTCCTTCCATTGCAGCAATTCCAGTGTGGTGCCCAACTTTTTTTGTCAACTTCGCAATTCGGGTACAACAATTTCTTGTGATCCTCTAACATGCGCTGCAACTTCTTCTTCTCCAAATCACTCGCGCAGTTTCTCTTTGCATCGGCACTTGCCCGACCTAGATCATCAGCGGGCTCATCTGATGCCTCTTCTTCAGCTTCTTCCCGCATTGCCGGCTCAGCTTCTTCCCCCATTGTTGTATCATCGTATTCAGGGAACCCATGGCCAGGATACCTGCCGTCGTCCTCTTCTTCTTCATTGTCTTCCATCATAACCCCTCTTTCTCCGTGCTTGGTCCAAACATTATAGTGGGGCATGAAACCGGACTCAAATAGGTGGACGTGAATGGTTTTGGACGTAGAGTAATTGTGACCATTCTTACAGCCAGCACATGGACAAGGCATAAAACCATCCGCCCGCTTGTTTGCTTCAGCGGCAAGCAGAAAAGTATGCACTCCATTAATGAACTCGGGAGAGCATCGGTCATCATACATCCATTGTCGGCTCATCTTCATTACACAACACCAAATAGATCAAATTAATACAAGTTCATACATAAAGTTCATACATAAATTTCATATACAACACTTAATTAAATGCAACATACAAATAACTCTCTAGCTAAAGAATTTAAATGCAACAACAAATGCGATCAAGATCGCAACTAAGGTAACAATTGATCCAACAACATAATGATACCAAGCCACACTATCAATGGCATATTTTCTAATCTTTCTAATCTTCAAGCGCATTTTCTCCATCTTGATCTTGTGATCATCAACGACATCGGCAACATGCAACTCCAATTCCATCTTCTCCCCCTCAGTTCTTTTCAATTTTTCTTTCAAATACTCATTTTCTCTTTCAACTAAATTTAACCTCTCGAAAATAGGGTCGGTTGGAATTTTCGGTTCACATACCTCCTAGATAAAAATATCTATGTCAACTTGATGGGCATAATTTTTCATAAACACGAAATGCAACAACTAGTTTTAAAAGAGAATATACCACATCCGAAAAATAACAAGGACGAGGGCCGACGGGGACGGATATCAAAACCATGGCACTATGTATAACAAACAACATACGGGTAAGATAATTATACGAGTAACTATATATCCAAATCACACAAACATCAATTTAGTAATGTAAAACATTCATGAACAAGAGCCTCACCACAAGGTGGTGCCGGCGACGGGACGGTGCGGGCGATCGATGATGGTTACGACGGAGATTTAGAAGGCACTAAGTAAACCACACCTACATATGCAAACTAAGTGTTATTTTTGACCTCAAATTGCATATAAATCAAATACTAGCACATATAATTCCTCCCAAATTACTAAACTCACAAATTAATCACTATACAAAGCATTGCAAGAGCTAATCTAGCAATGAGAGATGAAAGGACAAAGTTGCTAACCTTTGTGATCATTTGAATGGATGGGGGCCTTCAAATCTTGACAAATTTTGGGCAAAATGTGTGATGAGCTCGAGGACGAGAGGGGAAGAACGGAGGAGGAGAGGGGAAAGGGGAAGAACAGAGCGAGCTCGGGTGGACAAAGGGTTTATGTAGGACGACCTTTAGTACCGGTTTGTGCCAGGAACTGGTACTAAAGGTGCTGGAGGGGCCCCAGACTGACAACATCTTGCCACCACTCTCTTTAGTACTGGTTCATGGCACGAACCGGTGCTAAAGGTTCGCCACAAACCGGCTAATGAGAGGGGCCGACTAGCCGTTGGAACCGGCAATAATGGACACATTAGTGCCGGCTCAAAATCAAACCGGCACTAATGTGCTTCACATTTGACCCTTTTTCTACTAGTGTGCTGCAGCTAGTGGAGCAGGTGATACTGTGTTTGTAGATTTAGACGATGGACTTGGACCTTCTATTGAACTATAAGTACCAGCAGAATCTCGACGGCAAATCCTTTTCCATTTCACCCGACGAGTAACAGCACTCCCTACTATATTGTTTTCCTTGCTCTTTTTTGACTTTGCCATGTCAAGCCATACCCACAACACAAAAGAATAAAATCGCTCTTCAGAAATCATTGATGCATGATATAGACAAGCATTACTTTGATGTAAGACAACCGTATGAGGATGGAATATGTAAGAAACCCAGGACGGCATGACATATTCACAGCTACGATGTGCAAACTAAGCAGAAGGGTTTTCAAGAAAATAGAAGTAATGCAAGCTAGACACCATATGAAAGATGCAACCAATATTACTCTGCCAAGTTAAAACTGTCTTTTCATAAGTGACAATTCGAAAAATTAGAAGCAGTACAACGTAGAAATCAATGCAAGATGCAACCACTATCAAATTGCCATGTTAAAAGCGTCCAATCATGAGTGACTGATGCAGGATACACAATAGCAGTACTTTGATGTAAGAACATGGTATGATAGATAGATGTAGTGTATTCTAGACACAGAAAGCCATGTCATATGCACATGTATAACGTATAAATTTAGCAGGTGCAAGTTAATCAAAATAGAAGAAATACAGGCTAGACAACATATGCAACATGAAACCAATTATCACACTGTGAACTCAGAGCAAGCACCTGCGATGGTGGAGTAAGGGAGATGAACTCATCATGTAGACTTGGGACTTCAACTTCATTAGCAGTAGAAGTGGAAAATCTAGAGAGTCTCTGTTTGCGTCGGTGCGGAGGACCACCAACATCCCCTAACTTACTCTTTTCCTTCCTATTTTCTGATATTGCCTTATGAAGTCAAAACCACAAGAAGCTGAATAAAATTAGCTCTGCATAACTGGTTGATGCATGATACAGACGAACACTACTTTGATGTAAGGCAAGCGCAGGATAGGAGGATGGAATATATACAAAAAAGACAGCATTTCATATTCACACGTACGATAGGAGGATGGACTATGTATGAAAAACAGTAAGCGGAAGGCATTTCAACAAAATTAGAAGAAATGAAAGCTAGGCACCATATGAACATGCAACCAATATCACTCTATCAGGTAAAAAGTGTCTCGTCGTAAGTGCCATTTCAAGAAATTATAAGTAGTACAAGCTAGAAGACAATGCAAGATGCAACCTACATCACAGTCCCAAGTTAAATGTGTCTTATGGGTAAGTGATTGTTGCAGGTAGTATAAGTTGTAGGCTACGCAGATACAATTCAACATAATCAGAAGCAATACAAACTAGACATCATATGGAAAACGCAACCACATATAACAGTTCCAAGTAAGAGCAAGCATCTGTGATGGTGGAGTAGGGGAGATGTGCTCATCATGTACAGGTATGTTCTAGAAACAGGAACACGTGTCATATTCACAGGCATTATGTGTAAAGTAAGCAGATGCAACTCAAGTTAGAGGCAATACAAGCTATACATCATACGCAACATGCAACCACATATAATAGTGCCAAGTTAGAGCAAGCACATGTGATGGTGGAGTAGGGGAGATGTGCTCATCATCTACACAGCTACGTTGACTGTCAAGCCTTGTGTTGTCTTGCGAATCTTGTTGGGAGGACGGCGGAGTATCATCTGTAGAGACCCCCTGTTTGAGTTGCTCCAAAGGACCACCATCATCCACTGCCGGACTAATTTCCTTCAGCTGTAATGATTTTGCATTGTGAAGTCAAACCGATAAGAAAAAGGAATAAAATTCGCTCTTCAGAACTCATTCATGCATGATACTGACGAACACTACTCGGATGAAAGGCAAACACATGATGCGTGGATGGAATATGTATGAAAAACAGGATGGCATGACATATTCACACATATGATGTGGTAACTAAGCAGAAGGCATTTCAACAAATTAGAAGCACTGCAAGCTAGACACCATATGAAAGATGCAACCAATATCACTCTGCCAAGTTCAAACTGTATGGTGTTTCAACAAATTAGAAGCAGTACATGCTAGAAATCATATGCAAGACACAACCAATATCACAGTGGCGACTTAAAGGTGCCTTATCATAAGTGACTGATGTGGGATATGCAAGAACAGTAGTCTGATGTAGAAACAAGAACACATGTCATATTCATAGGCATTATGTGTAAAGTAAGCAGATGCAATTCAACAAAGTTAGAAGCAATACAAGCTAGACATCATACGCAACATCCAACCACATATAATAGTGCCAAGTTAGAGCAAGCACCTGTGATGGTGGAGTAGGGGAGATGTGCTCATCATCTACACGGCTACATTGACTGTGTAGCCTTGCGTTGTCTTGCGAATCTTGTTGGGAGGATGGCGGAGTAGAATCTGTAGAGAACCTCCATTTCAGTTGCTCGAAAGGACCACCATCATACAATGCCTTGCCAATTTCCTTCAGCTTTATTGATTTTGCATTGTGAGGTCATACCGACAAGAAAAAGGAATATAATTCGCTCTTCAGAACTCATTCATGCATGAAACACTACTCTGATGAAAGGCAAAGTCATGATACGAGGATGGAATATGTACGAAAAAATGGACGGCTTGACATATTCACACCTATGATGTGGTAACTAAGCAGAAGGCACTTCAAAAAATTAGAAGCACTGCAAACTAGACACCATATGGAAGGTGCAATCAATATCACTCTGCCAAGTTAAAATTGTCTCGTTATAGGTGGCGTTCATCAAACTAGAAGCAATACATGCTAGAAATCATATTCAAGACGCAAACCAATATCACACTGCCAACTTAAAGGTGTCCCATCATAAGTGACTGATGCAGGATACACAAGAAGAGTAGTTTCATGTAAGAACATGGTGTGGTAGACAGATATAGTATGTACCGAAAACAGGAAAACGTGTCATATTCACATGTATCATGTGTAAGCTAAGAAGATGCAGTTTACACTAATTAGGAGCAATATGAGCTAGACACCATATGCAACATGCAACCAGATATCACACTGCCAAGTTAGAGCAAGCACCTTGGATGATGGAGTAGGGGAGCGGAGCTTGGACCTTGTAACGCACTATCAGTACAAGGAGAATCGGTACAGATGCCCCGTTTACGTTGCTGCAGAGGACCACCATCATCGCCTTACTTACTCTTTTCCTTCCTCTTTCTTGATTTTGCCATGTCAAGTCAAACCCACAAGAA
Source organism: Triticum dicoccoides (assembly GCF_002162155.2). Classification (NCBI taxonomy): domain Eukaryota; kingdom Viridiplantae; phylum Streptophyta; class Magnoliopsida; order Poales; family Poaceae; genus Triticum; species Triticum dicoccoides. The sequence continues at coordinate 679,928,850 of NC_041391.1, forward strand.
AAAGGAATAAAATTTGCTCTTCATAACTCATTGATGCATGATACTGACGAACACTACTTTCATGTAAGGCAACCGCATGATAGGAGGATGGAATATGTATGAAAAACTGGACGGCGTGACATATTGACATGTATGATGTATAAAGTGTAAACTAAGCACAAGGTGCTTGAACTTGTTAGAATCAATGCAAGCTAGAAACCATATGAAAGATGAAACCAATATCACTCTGCCAAATTAAAAGGGTGCCCTAACAAATGTATTTGAAAAAATTAGAAGCAATACATGGCAACAGGCTAGAAATAATATGCAATATGCAACAAATAAAGGTGACTCATCGTAAGTGATTGATGCAGGATACAGAAGAGATGTAGTTTCATGTAAGAACAAGGTTAACACATAGATGTAGTGTGTACCAACAAATAAAGGTGACTCATCATAAGTGATTGACGAGGGATACAAAAGAGCATTAGTTTGATGTACGAACATGGTTAATAGACATATGTAGTATGTATCAAAAACAGGAAGGCATGTCATTATCAAAGGTATAATGTGTAAACTAAGCAGATGCAATTTACCCTAATTAGAAGCATTACAAGCTAGACACTGTATGCAACATGCAACCACATATCACACTACGAAGTTAGAGCAAGCACATGTGATGGTGGTGTAGAGGAAGTGCGGTCTTCAAGTACAGAGCTACGTTCAATATCTTCATTTAGGCTTGTTGTTTCTTGAGGATCATGTGGGGAGGATGAAATTGCATTCTTTATAAGAGTATTGCGTCTCATATTAACCCACGCGCGTGACTGTCTCATCAGAAGCGATAGATGCAGGATACACAAGAACAGCAGTTTGATGTAAGAACATGGTGTGATAGGCAGATGTAGTATGTACCAAAAACAAGAAGGCGTGTCATATTCACATGTATAATGTGTAAGCTAAGGAGATGCAATTTAACAAATTAGGAGCAATACAAGCTAGGCACCATATGCAACATGCAACCAGATATCACACTGCCATGTTAGAGCAAGCACCTTTGGTTGTGGAGTAGGGGAGATGAGATTTGGAACTAGCACTGCAGTACGAGTAGCAGGAGAATCTGTAGAGATCATCTGTTTCGGTTGCTCCAGAGGATCACCATCATTCCGTGCCTTCGTCCTTTCAGATTTTGCCTTGTCAAGTAAACACACAAGAAAAAGGAATGAAATTCGCACTTCCAAATTCATTGATGGATGATACTGACGAACACAACTTTTATGTATGGAAACCACATTGTAGGAGGATGGAATATGTATGAAAAACGCTAAGCAGAAGGCATTTCAACAAATTGGAAGCAATGCAATCTAGACACCATATGAAAGATCCAACCAAAATCACTCTACCAAGTTAGATGTGTCTCGTTATAAGTGGCACCTCAACACATTAGAGGCAATACATGTTTGAAATGATATGCAAGATGCAACCAATATTACACTGTCAACTTGAAGGTGTATCGTCAGAAGTGATTGATGAGGGATACACAAGAAAAGTAGTTTGATGTAAGAACATGGTTAATAGAAAGACGTAGTATGTACCAAAATCAGGAAGGCATGTCATATTCACAGGTATAATGTGTTAACTAAGCAGATGCAATTTACCCTAATTAGAAGCATTACAAGGTAGACACCATATGCAACATGCAACCACATATCACACTACCAAGTAAGAGAAAGCACCTACGATGGTGGTGTGGGGGAATTGCAGTGATCAACTATAGAGCTACGTTGACTATCTTCATTTAGCCTTGCTGTTTCTTGAGAATCATGTGGGAAGGATGACACTGCACTCTTTAAACGAGTAGGGCGTCTCACAGTAACCCACTCGGGTGACTGTCTCATCATAAGTGATTGACGAGGGATATAAAAGAGCATTGGTTTGATGTACAAACATGGTTAATAGACATATGTAGTATGTATCAAAAACAGGAAGGCATGTCATTATCAAAGGTATAATGTGTAAAGTAAGCAGATGCAATTTAACCAAATTGGAAGCAATACAAGCTAGACACCATATGCAACATGCAACCACATTTAACAATGCGAAGTTAAAGCAAGCACCTGGGATGGTTGTGTGTGGCAATTGAGATCATCAATTGCAGAGCTACGTTTACTGTCTCCAACTGCTGACACTGCACCCATTAGAGCGCTGAAACGCTTAGTGCTTATCTTCGAATTACACTAGAGCGACTTCTGTCTTTTCTTTTCTGCATTCATCAACACTGCGTCAGAGTCTGAAATCCCCATGCATAAAAAAAAAATAGTGTGAGTATGGGTGAAGTGTGTGCACAATTAGTACGGTGTAAAGGTAGCAGATAGCAGGTCGGTGAGAAATAAATGACGAGAGACATATTATAGCTCTACAACATGCATGGCACACTAAATTCCTACCGGATTCTATGAAAATAACAGTCGACTGAAAACAAATCAGTCCATTTTTTATGCACCGTCCGATGTACAAAGAATAGGCAGATCGCCTTCATCTACCTCCAGCCAGTCAGTGTTGACGATCTTCCTCGAAACGCCAGCGACCATCGGCCCTGTATTCCTCCCCTGCTTGTGTCCTCCCCTCGACCTCACTACACCGACGTGCTTGGCACCGCCCCCGGCCATCCATTCAAGCCCCGCCGACCTCCAGATCGGGCGCAAGCAGCTCCTGAGCCCCACACCCCTATGATAGACACCGATGCGCTGCTTCACCGGGGAACGGGCGGACTAGGTGCTCCGCGCGCCTAAGCGGGTGTTGCTTCTTTTAATTGCGGTTCAACTGACCCTGAATTGAAATCCAAGCGGGCTACTGACCTCTAGCAAAGGTGAAATAGTAAAGGGAGGAAACCTTGTGCATTTAGTATCACGAAGAAGATGCAGTAAGAAGCACTCAACTAGTTTCTTTCGTGGGATGAATACGGTGTGAGCAGATACGTAAGATATGCACAAATAAGGGAAGATGAGTACCTCTTTCTGCTGGCAGTGCCGTGTCCTCCTTCTGTTTTTCCAACGATCTTCTTGTGGTTCGCTAGAAACGAGAAGTTGTGGAGGACGGTGGAGCCTTGGACAAACCCATGGCCAAGTTGTTGAGTGTGGTGCGGTGGCCGTTTGTCGGCGGCGGGGAACCAGATCCGAGGCGGTGAACGACGGCGTAGCGGGAACAGCTCCGGTGCGGTGCACGGTTGCGACAGTGGAGCGGCAGCAGTGAGGCACAGGACGGCGTGGTCGGAGTGGTTCTGGTACGGCACACGTTGGCATCGGCATCGTGGAGGCAGCTCTGCCTCAGCTTCACCTGCTAAGTCCTTGAGGGTGTTGTGGTTGCGGTTGCGTTGGTCGACGATGTCGGGGTACCGGCTCCGGCATGATGGAGGAGGGCGACGGTGGATTAGCCGCTATGGGGTGGAGGACGGAGGAGGCTGGGGTTTCGCGGCTGGTGGAGAGGGCGTTTTGGCACCCACGAAGTATGAATGGGGAAACGGAGGGAGGCGGGGAACTAAGGGGGAACAATGTTTCGGTTTGTGACGCGCTTGGTTGAAATTTGGGGAAAGTTACAAACTTTGCCCCCATCTAAAATTTCGGACATATTGCGGGTTGGGGGTAGGACAGTAATGTCAGGTGTCCCAAATGTGGGCGGGATAGATTTCGGCCGAGCGCATGGGTGTTTAGGCGCCCACGGCGTATGAATGCTTCTCGGAGGCGGTTGAGACTGGCGTCTTGGTGAAGTTACAAACCTACCCCGGTTTAGACCTTTGGACATCGGGCCGATAGGCTACACGGGCCAGAGTCAGGACAGTAATTTCCTACCACCAAACATTAGTCTCGCGGTTTCGGGTGACGACAGGCCTATTTGGCGCTTCGTTCAATATTTCGAAGCAGAAGCATTAACATTTTCGGTTCTTTTTGAATTGAACTTTCAGGATTGGTCAAACTTCACAAATGTTTACTCTTGAAAATCCTAGAGCTACGATTATTTTGGAATGGAGGGGCTACATTTGAATATACATTGTACACGAGTATATATTAAAAAATATGCAACTTACCTCAGTTCATGCATGGTTCCAGATATAATCACCTAGGTTGCAAAAAAAAGTTAGATATGCGTATGAATATATATAGCATGTTCAAACTCACAACAAAGATTGATGCCCCATTTTACATCTGATTTACAAATGCCATTATCTCGGGTTCAAATGGATGAATGCACTTCCTATGAATTCGAATCTTCAAAAACCCCTTTATGTTGAATTCGACATGTATTCTATTTCATAGCTAGCAATTTGGAATGTATCCATGCAAGTGACAAATGTATAAAGTGCTTCACACTAACAACATGGAGTGCATTAATTAATGTTTATAGATGAATTGCAAAGGCATCCATTGCCTGTATTTCAAACAACTCTCACTCTATGGATCGATAATATGAAATAAACACATGCACATGCTAGAATTCAATAGAGTATGGGTGTCTGATAGACCTATTTTCGTCCATATGCAATTTGCAAAATTCATGATCTCATCCAAAAATAATAATGCCATTTATATTTTAATTTAATGCGTAGAACCTCCTTTTACACGTAGATGCACTATGCCTCGGCCCGTTCTCACAAACGCTTTATATATCTCTCTATCTAACGCATAAGTGCACACACTTTATATGCATCGACATTTCTCTTTCACACATGCTCACAATCTCTCTCAGGGTGTCGGGGTGTCACGCACATGCTCTCTCTATTTCTCTCTCTCTCTCTCTTTCTGACTACTATGTAGCACTCTTTTCACTAATCTTAGTTGGAAAACACTATTTCTCTCACATGCATATATACACATGCACGGTCTCTACTAGCCCTCTATACGCACATATATGTGCCTACGTGTCTCCCGCATGCACATTATATTTAGGCCTCTCT